>NC_138979.1:107460853-107833353 GCF_964341445.2 Mesoplodon mirus | reverse complement strand
CTGCCAAAAGTAAAAAAATGGTTGTAGAGGAAATATTTAATTACTTTGCTATCATTTGGATGTTTGCTTTGAAAAGCACCTAAACCGCAATGCTTCTTTTCCCATTATGAAGTTCTCATTTTTATAAAAATTTATAATGTTAAAATAATCATTTTATTCAATGTCAAGTAGATGCTCATTTATAGCTATCAAAACGTTTGGAAAAGAGAAGCATAAGATTTATTCTGGCTTTGGACAGCTTATTCAGTAAACATTTTTTTATTTGCTCATTTGTGAGGATAAGGCGAAGAATAAAATCTAATTTATTATTTTATTGGAAGTCAGTATCAGAGTGATGCAGGTCTGTGGATTTAAGAAATCTGTAAATCTCTTTAATAAAGGCCTGGGGAATTATTAGTAAGAACAAATGTAAAGTGCCTGACAGTTACATTTCTAAAAGAAAAACACAATAATCTCATTAAAGAAATTACTGACAGCAGCTCACAGATGTTAATGGTTGAAGTAACAAAGGACATACAATATCAGAAAGTAGATTATCTTTTTCCTCTTTCAGAATTTTGCTATCGATCTAACTTATTGGGCATATCAAAATAAAAGGTTGCAGTGTTTCACTCAACAATCCTCTTTTTCAGTAGTACTAAGCAATTTAGAATAAAATATATTTTAATATAATGAATAGTTATAATTTAAACACAAAGAATTGTGAAACCCATTAGAGGAAGAAGGTTAGATAAAAATGATACTGAATTCTGCAACATAAGAACTATAAGGAAGACTGCACTGAAGCAACCAAATAATAAAATAGTAGTTACATCCTGGGATATACATATATATATATATATATTTATATAACATTATATATTTGTAAAAAATATTTTGAATCTTGAAGGCTATACAGGAAATTATTTAGATATATGTAGTAATTTCAGTCTTAGGAATTAGAATTTTATTTATTTTTTTTCTTTATCACGCTCACTTTCTCTTATAATCCTTAACAAGGAATGAGTGAATTATTCACCTAAATGAAAGTCCAAGAACAGTCCAATAAACAAGGAAGTGGGTTTTGCTTTAAAGGAAAAAAGGCAGCTGTAAAATATTAGCCTCATTATCTTCCTAATAATCTTAGATACTAACAGGGTAGACGATTGGGTTCAGTTTAGGTCTATCTAGTGCTTTTTTGAGATACTTTGTTCCATACGCCAAATTATGCTATGTATCCTGTTGTATTACATCATACTGAATATTACCCATTTGGATCAAAATTAAGAAAGGCAGTTTGTACACTTAATTCTTTAATCTTTCATCTGAGCCTCTTAAATGTTTCAGTGTTCTGAAAGCTGCACAGTTCTCTAAGATGTAGTAAATATTCAATTATGTCCATTTTGTACTTGAAAAAATGAAGGCACTTAGAGATTACTGATTAGAATAATGTTTTCAAATATGTTAACGTAGCTAAGGAATCTTAAATCCTGGGCTGGGATTCACTGGGCACACTGCCTAACAAAAACCTCAGGAGTAAGAATCTGAATCCCAGCACATTATGGGAATTTAGACAAGCCTCAGATTAGCACTCTTTCTTCATTTTCCTATATCAAAATTTGAGAAGAAATGGCTTAAATTTTAGGTGCAACATCTTTGATGGGAGGAAAATATATGGAAACAGGAATGCCTCTCCTGGTTTAGGAAGAGATATCTTATGCCTTAATATTAAAATGACTTAAAATATATAATATGCAGATAAAAATACTACTCCGCATCACAAGTTGAGAGGTATTTAAGATAGTGGTCAAACCACATAGTAAATTTTGCCTAGGATCCTTACTTGCCAAAGTAAAATTTTACTTAAAAGTCTATATGATTTATATACTAAAATCCATCATGTAACTTGGAAAACAAGATTTTAATTTTTAATATTTTTATCTATATTCTAAAAAGTAAAGTCTTTAATTATTTCACCTTTGGGTTGTGAGTTGCTGGGACAATAAGAGAGAGGCTGAAAAGGAAAGTAAGAAGGAACACTTTTCTAAAGAACCAAGTCAGAAAAAGGGAAAGAGGGGTGGAATTCTTTCTATTTAAGGCATATGAAGTCATTTGGATAGCTTGTACACTGTATTTGTGTAAGAAAACATTTTTATATAGATCTTGTTCCTAATTTTAAAATACCTTTAATGTACCAAAGTTTCTTGCAAGGAGCCAAAATGAATTGGGTAGGCACTGATACACTGAATTGGCTTAAGGGTTTGTAAGGTTATTTTGGGGGGATCTGGGTCAGAAGAACCCAGTAGGGTCCAACAAGAATCATTCTGCATGTAGCAGAAACTACCTCATAAACATAATTAAAATACCCGTGTAACCATTCTTACTCCTGGCAACATACAAATGAAAATATGGAGATGGCTCAGACTTTCCCCAGAATCCTCTGGTTGGATTAGGAAGGGGAAAAGATATAGAAGGACATACATAACAGTTTGTCCATGTGTCTAGAAGAGAAGAGGTAACATTTACAGAGCACCAACTCTGTGCTTCTATGGATGTTTCTTCACTTGAATATTTTTAAAAATAGACTTTAATTTTGAGAACAGTTTTAGGTTCACAGAAAAACTGAAAAATAGTACATACAGAGAGTTCGCGTATATCTTGAACCCAGTTTCTCCGATTATTAACATCTATATTTCTATGGTACCTTTGTCACAATTACTGAACCAATACTGATCCATAGTTATTAACTGAAATCCCTCCTTTATTTAGATTTCCTTAGTTCCTATCCGATGCTTATTTTCTGTTCCAGAATCCCATCCAGGATACCACATTACATTTGCTTGTCATTTTTCCTTAGGCTTCTCTTGGCTATGACAGCTTCTCAGTCTTTCCTTGTTTTTGCTGACCTTGACAGTTTTGAGGAATATACAGGTCAGGTATTTTGTAGAATGCCCCTCTATTAAAATTTTTCTGATGTTTTTCTGATGATTAGACTGGAGTGCCTCATTGACTTTAATCTCAGTCCTTTACGTTTGATATTTTACAAATGAGGAAACTGAAGTGAATAGAGTTAAATT
The DNA here is from genome assembly GCF_964341445.2 of Mesoplodon mirus. Lineage (NCBI taxonomy): Eukaryota > Metazoa > Chordata > Mammalia > Artiodactyla > Ziphiidae > Mesoplodon > Mesoplodon mirus. The sequence continues at coordinate 107,830,297 of NC_138979.1, read as the reverse complement.
AAGCACAACTCCACAGTAGTAAGAGATCTGTGTGATGCCCATGGCTCTGTGTGTTCAGCTGCACTATATTGTTTTTGCAGCTATTATACTCTTATGTTTAAAATATGCCCTATATTTGTTTATTTCACTTATTTCTATAGGGCTTCATTTGTTTTCCCATATGAGAGGGGTCTAATCATCTGTTTTGCCAAGGAAAAATGAACAAAAAGGTAAATAAAAGCATATATTTATTCAGTTTGGATGTTTAAATAAAGAAAATAGCTGGGTTTATGGTTCTTTGGATGTTCAAATAGCATTCTTCAGCAGACTCCACTATACTTTTTTAGGGTCAAGTTAAGATAGGTAAAACTATTTAACCATTTCCTCTTCTTCTGCACTCAATTCAAGGGTAGACAAAGCCTCAGGGTAGAACTTTATAGATAAATGCTGTTTCAGGAAACAGGTTTCTCCCTTAAGCATCACAATGAACTTAGGTAGTCAAAGGGACGACTTCTAGGAGGTTAAAACAAACCAACCAACACAAGTGTATGGTGGTGGGAGGGTTTACTTCATTTGCGGTACTACCTCTGCTACTTCTCCTGCCCCTCTCCTCAATATCTAGTGACATAACTAGTCATTAGACAATGAGTTATGAATGGAGATAAAAGATGAATTAAATTTGTCCTAAAAGAGACCTCTTTTAGGTCACTGCTTCTGTGTAGATGCAGTGCTGGGGAAATGACTTGCCCAGGGAAGCACAATTGGTAACGACCTATGACAATAGAGCTGTTTGCATGACTTAGCTTAGGACATTTTAGAATTTGCAGATACCAGGTTCCACTCTAGGCTAATTCAATCAGAGTCCCTAGAGTATGACCTTGACATCAGTATTTCTAGACTGAGAACTACTAACCTATATCCATTAGAAAAAATGCCAAGTTATACATTTTGCCAAACGTCTTTTATCAATGCACATTTAACTAATTAAGGACATGGCAGTTTCTATGTATACAAAAATGAAAAACAAAAAAGTTTTCAAGGAGAGAATAGTCTAATAGTATCCCTAGTAGGGATAGGGGATGAAGCAGTAATCAAACTACAATGTAATAGGGGCAATAATCACGACAGCTATGAGACGCCAAGGGAGTGCCCTTTAGTGAGTGCTCTGCAAAGCATCAGGAAAGCAAATAGCCAGTTGAACTGGTGGTACCATCTTGCTCTAAAATATAGGGAAAATTACATGACCTCTTTGGGCTTGGTTAAAAAAAAAAAACGTTAGACTATACTACAGCTAAGGTTCTTTGTAGGAAATGCTATTGTGTGCTAACTGTTTAGCAATATCTTTTGGAGAATGTTTGGAGCACATCACACATAGTTAAAATTTCAAGTTGGGCAAAGTTTGGTACCTATGTAAGTAACCAACCTTCCTTATAAGTGAAACATTTCATACACACAGATGTACACAAATTGGTCATTTTTCCCAGCAACTATTACTGCATAACCAACCACCCCAAAACTTAGTGGATTAAAACAGCAATATTGGGCTTCCTTGGTGGCGCAGTGGTTGAGCGTCCGCCTGCTGATGCAGGGGACGCGGGTTCGTGCCCCGGTCTGGGAAGATCCCACATGCCGCGGAGCGGCTGGGCCCGTGAGCCATGGCCGCTGAGCCTGCCCGTCCGGAGCCTGTGCTCCGCAATGGGAGAGGCCACAACAGTGAGAGGCCCGTGAACCACACAAAAAAATAAATAAATAAAAATAAAACAGCAATATTTATTTTGATCCCAAAGCTGTAATTTGGGTAGGGATTCATGGAAATATCTTGTCTCTGCTCCATTAATTATCATCTAGGAATCACCTAGTGCTTTCATTCATATGTCTGGTGGTTGATGCAGGGGATTAAACAGCTGAGAAGCTAGAACAGTCTGGGGCTCCTTGGGCACCTTCTATCTCTAGGTGATCTTTCCATGTAGTCTGCAGCATGGAGACCGAGGGCTGGACGTAGGTGTGTGTCCTAACAGAGCCAGGGTAGTCACACCACTTTTCCCTACCCAGCCTTGGAAGTCATACAGTGTTATTTCCTCCATGTCCTGTTGCTAGAAGTGAGTCACTAGACCAACCTCCATTCAAAGGGAGAGGAATTAAACTCTCCTTTTTTATGGGAGGAGTGAAAATATTTGTAGACCACCGTGATCACCAAACAATACAACTTTCTACATGACAACATTTCGTTTTGAACACAGGGCTTCTTTCGATCCTTTAGTTTTATATAATCAACCTTTTATAGCAGATGGAGAAGTTGGTCAATACATAATTAATATTAAGGACTATTCAAAGAAAGAATAGCTGTTTCCCTATGATAGTAATTCCTGGAAAAGTTAAAAGCCAGTGAAGCATGCTAATAATATTTACACAGTATCTATTTTTATGCATTACTATGTAGATACTAACAAACTTCATATCTTTAACTCATCTAATCCTTTCAACAAGTCTATAAGGTAGGTACTTATGTTATTTCCATAATAGAGGCTCATATAGGTGAAGGAAATTTCCCAAGTTCAAAAAGCTATCAAAGGGACACCAGGGATTTTCACCAATAAGTTCTCACTCGTGAACCAAGGTCTTAATAGTCATACTAACTAGAAGGAGCGCAGTTGTCTAGATATTCTGGATAATGAACTTGCTCACAATATTTATAAAACTTCTTCCTTCCAAAGGGTATGGAGTTTGAAACAAACTTATCTTAACTCGTGTTCCCTCATTCGTATTTTGTACTGTGACCCAATATTCTCATTTGCAAATTTAAGAGTGTGCATAAACGAATCGAGTAAAATTTATACTCAACCTTGACTTTCTAACTTAGAAATCATTGCTATATCAATAGAGCTCTCTCTAAAGGCCCAATAAACTTAGATCATGGATTCCCTGTATCTTCTGACAGGGATACACCAAAGCACCTTGTTGTCCACTCTGTCCTTTGAGTGGACAACAAGAAATCTATAACGAACACATGAAACTTGGTTTGAAATGAGTATGTTCCCCTTTAAATATATTCTTTTGTCTACTCTGCATGGTGCTTTGTCAAAAATGTCTGAATCATTTCACATCTCATTTTTGCATATCCTTATTTGTCTGATGAAAGTAGATGTGATGTAAGCAATGAAGAGGGAAAAACTTTCCAGGAAACGCACGTTGCATACTCCACCCTCCCTGCAACATAACACTGATCATGTTAGCAACAAATTGCCTTTCCATTCAGGACTGTGGCTGCAATCTCCATCCAGGGCAGGGAATTGGGTGTTTCCAGAGACTCCTCCTGTGAGGCAGAGGCAGAGGCAGAGGCAGCGGCAGCGCTGTGTGCTCAGCTGCCTAATTAGGTCATGGGACAGCCCAGAAAAAGAAATAAGGTGTCAGGTGAGATGGAGATCAGGTAATCACTCTGGAGCAAGGGACAAGGGAGGCAGGGGAGAGTTGAATAAAGGGGACAACAAGGTTGGGGTGGTGGTGGTGGGTGGAGAAAGTCCTAGAAATGAAAACCATTTGAATAATCAAACACATAAGAACCCACATCTTCTTTCTATTGCTTTGCATATAGCTGGATGCCTATCTACATTTAAAATTGTAACTCAGAAATATATTCTGGCCCAAACTATATCTTTGCTGTGTCATTTTAGAGACTGGGAAACCAGTGGGTTAGATAGCTTCTGTACTTACTATGTCCCTGTATCCTAGAATCAAATAATCTATGATTATTAACGATGAAGATGCTCAATATATTCATTCAGTCAACTATAGGGTCCTTAAAATATTAAGGTTCTAGGGACATGAAGATGACTGCAATTTAGCTTTTGGCTTCTAGGCAAGACAGATACATATATAAATGTTAGTACAGTGTGATTAATGCTGTAATAGATGCACATGCAATAAAAGATGGGGTAGTTTAGCTGCACACTGGGGCTGTTGGAGAAGGTTCTTCAGAGTGGACTTGGTTGTGGATGGAGGATAAAGCAAGTGTTCTCCAGGAGAAAAGGGTTCCATGGTAGAGAGATCAGTTTTGAATGGCACACAGAACTGAGTACATTAGGGTGTGGTGTGTAGTTTGAGGTATCTGAGACTAAGGGTAAGTGGCATGGGAAATAGGTTGTCAGGAATGTCCAAGCTGAGAAGAACCTTGAACCCCATGTTTTGTTTTGTTTTTAACATCTTTATTGGAGTATAATTGTTTTACAGTGGTGTGTTAGTTTCTGCTCTATAACAAAGTGAATCAGCTATTGAACCCCATGTTTTAAAGTATTAATTTAGCATCACATTTACTAACTCTAATTGCTTATAATAACCCAGGAGAAACCTTGCATAAATCTAAAACATCTTTTCATGCCTCAGTTTCCACATCTGCAAAATAGGGATAATTATTTTGATTTTCATTCCTAATGCCAATACCTAATTCATAATTTCATTACTGCTTGTCTATACTATTACAGTAATCTTCATACTGCCTTCCCTGACTGTCTCTCCTTCTTAAAGCACATTCTTGTGCTATTACTGGATTAAAGACAAAAACATAACAAAGAATAATAAAGAAAAAATACATTACCATCTATCTTCAAAGCTCTCCATTCCCAAAGAATAAATTTCAAACTTTCTGAAAAGGCAGTTAAGACTTTCCAACAACTGATTCCAGTCTGATTTTATTTTCTATCCCAATACATCCTATACTCTTGGTTTCTTGGACTGTGTGACCTACTGCATTCTTTTGTTTGATATGGTCCCTCCACTGCACTACTCTCCTCTCTGCCAACATCTTCTTGTTTAGTTTTCAAGACCCAGCAAAATGCTGCTTATAATAGAAACAATACCTTCAGCTTCTGACTTCTTAAACAGCCATTGTGTGATCAAAAGAACTACCATATGGGGCTTCCCTGGTGGCACGGTGGTTGGGAGTCCACCTGCCGGTGCGGAGGGCGCGGGTTCGTGCCCCGGTCCGGGGGGGATCCCGCGTGCCACGGAGCGGCTGGGCCTGCAGGCCGTGGCCACTGGGCCTGCGCGTTCGGAGCCTGTGCTCCGCGGTGGGAGGGGCTGCAGCAGTGAAGGGCCCGTGTACCGCAAAGAAAAAAAAAAAAAAAAAGAACTACCATATGACCCAGGAATCCCGCTACTGGGCATACACCCTGAGAAAACCAATATTCAAAAAGAGTCATGTACCACAATGTTCATTGCAGCACTATTTACAATAGCCAGGACATGGAAGCGACCTAAGTGTCCATTTTCCAGAGGAATGGATAAAGATGTGGAACATATATACGATGGAATATTACTCAGCCATAAAAAGAAATGAAATTGAGTTATTTGTAGTGAGGTGGACGGACCTAGAGTCTGTCATACAGAGTGAAGTAAGTCATAAAGAGAAAAACAAATACCATATGCTAACACATATATATATATGGAATCTAAAAAAAAAAAAAAAGGTTCGATGAACCTAGGGGCAGGACAGGAATAAAGACACAGATGTAGAGAGTGGACTTGAGGACATGGGGAGGGGGAAGGGTAAGCTGGGACGAAGTGAGAGTAGCATTGACAAATATACACTACCAAAAGTAAAATAGATAGCTAGTGGGAAGCAGCTGCATGGCACAGGGAGATCAGCTTGGTGCTTTGTGACCACCTAGAGGGGTAGGATAGAAAGGGTGGGAGGGAGACACAAAAGGGAGGGGGTATGGGGATATATGTATGCATATAGCTGATTCACTATGTTATACAGCAGAAACTAACACAACACTGTAAAGCAATTATACTCCAATAAAGATGTTAAAAAAAAAAAAAACCTTGGCCAGAACCTTCCTTCTGCTATTACCATTTGTGACATTTTAGCAAGACACTAACTTCTCTCAGTCCCAGTTTATTTCACCACAAAATAGGTAAAATATGGGTAATAATACCTACTTCACAGGGTAGTTGCATGATTTATTATAAGTGAGATAACACAGAAGAAAAAACTTTTATAAAGTTTGAAAGCATATGTTAATGCAAACAACAGTATGGGGTTTCCAAAAGTAGAATAAGAAGTAAAAACAACAGCTACAAGCAGGGGTTAAGTCCCCAAAAGGTCATGTACCCCATGCTTGGTTATAGACATGTCCCCAAATTTAACTACAATGAGTGTATCTATAGAATTGGAGTAACATTAATAATATCTACATCATGGAGTTATGAAATGTTTCAATGAGATAATAAATGTGAAAGCAATGTGAAAGTATAATATTATGACTACACAAATTTTTTTTTTTTTAATTTTTTTTTTTGCAGTATGCGGGCCTCTCACTGTTGGGGCCTATCCCGTTGCGGAACACAGGCTCCGGATGCGCAGGCTCAGCGGCCATGACTCACGGGCCAAGCCGCTCCGCGGCATGAGGGATCTTCCCGGACCGGGGCACGAACCCATGTCCCCTGCATCGGCAGGCGGACGTTCAACCACTGCGCCATCAGGGAAGCCCTACACAAATATTATTTATTATTTGTTTCTTAAGTCACCATGACCATTCTCTATCCTAAACAGAATTATTTATGTGCACTTCTTGCAACATATGTGAAACTGTTAGAAATTTGAGGGTGAGCTGAGGTTTTAATCATATTTATTCTCCCATGGAATAAATAAGTGAAGCTTATAAGATCAGTGTATTTCTTATCAAAGCCACACAGCTCATGTTTGGCAGGAGAGCAGTCTGTGCTTAGGCAAGGCTGCAGTCTGTAATCACAGCATCCTTCTCTGCCTGGGCATTGTTGCCTACATGGTAGTGTGGGTGAAAGACTACCTTATCTCTTACATATATTTTAGTCTCTAACATCTGAATCATTAGGGGAAAATTCCTTTGCCCTTACTCATCTCTATCCGTACAGTTCTTCCTCTGATTTTTATAATCACAATTTCCCACGTTGCTATAGTTGCAGCCCTCATCTTCACGCAATGTTCCTCCTCCACTATCTAACCCTGCAATGTACCAGTATTTCCTTTTACATTATAACTTACTGGAAAAATTCAATTTTCACACCTGTCTGGTGGATTTGACTGATACTCTGCTCTCCCTACGTCGATATGACTGCGAATTCCATGCATGTAAAACTGAATGGTGTGGAATGAAAACCAAATGTTAAACTTTAGCTGTAACACAAGGAGCTTCCTTTTGTATTGCACTATTTTCTTTGGAAGATATGCCTACCACTCAACACTTTTTTATTTTTGCATGGACTACATGAAAAATGATTACTTATATGCATGTACTTCTGGGACATCTTTAATTGATTAGTGTTATATATTGAATGGACAATTGGTTTTAGTGAGGTTATTTTCCATTAAATGTTGCCTATTTCTAGCCAAGCCTTCCAAATTAATGACAAGCCTGGCATTGGAATCTAATCTGAATACCCCTTTTCAATTTGAAAAATAAGAATTATGTAAGTGCCAAAAAAACACTGGAATGTGGTCTTTGCACAAAACTGGTGTCATTACAACTAATGGCCTTGAAAAAGTCTGCTGGTGATTTATGTTGTGAAAGTTATAATGAATATTAGGGACAATAATTCTGCTCCTCATGTTCCAGTAGAGGGTGGGGTGCCTGGGAACAGGCTTTTACAAGTTGATAAACTTTTGGTGCTTTTTTTTTTAAACAAGGAAAATCAATTGATTTTGAACACTTACATAAGTGATTGCTGTTTTTTTTTTTGTTGTTTTTTTTGTTGTTGTTGTTGTTTCAGGCCATGCCACACAGCATGTAGGATCATTTTTTTTTCTTTTTTTAATGTTTTTCTATTGTGGTAAAAGTCACATAATATATACTATATTAACCATATTTAACTGTAAAGTTCATGGCACTAAGTACATTCACATTGTTGTGCAACACTCACCATCATCCGTCTCCCAAACTTTTCCTTTCCTAAACTGAAACTCTGTCCCCTTTAAACGCTAACTCGCCATACCCCTTCCCCGCACCACACCCCTGCATCTACCAGTGTACTTTCTGACTCTATGAATTTGACTATTCTAGGTACCTAGAATAAGAGGAATCAAACAGTATTTGTCTGCACCTAATGCGTATTGGAATGCATTTTTAAGGTTAACTTAATATATGTCCTGCAAACAGATTGTAACTTTTTTCCCCTGAACTATATAGTAGGCACTCACCAGCCATCTACTTCATACATAGTGGTGTACATATGTCAATCCCAATCTCCCCTCCCAATTCATCCCCCCCCACTTGGTGTCCATACATTTGTTCTCTATGTCTGTGTCTCTATTTCTGCTTTGCAAATAGGTTCATCTGTACCATTTTTCTAAATTCCACATATATGCATAAATATATTTGTTTTTCTCTTTCTGACTTACTTCACTCTGTGTGACAGTCTCTAGGCCCATCCACGTCTCTGCAAATGGCACGATTTTGTTCCTTTTTAAGACTGAGTAATATTCCATTGTATATATGTACCACATCTTCTTTATCCATTGCTCTTTGATGGACATTTAGGTTGCTTCCATGTCCTGGCTATTGTAAATAGTACTTCAATGAACATTGGGGTGCATGCATCTTTTTGAATTATGGTTTTCTCTGGGTATATGCCCAGGAGTGGGATTGCTGGGTCATATGGCAGTTCTATTTTTCGTTTTTTAAGGAACCTCCATACTTTTCTCCATAGCAGCTGTGTCAATTTACATTCCCACCCATGTAAGAGGGTTCCCCTTTCTCCACACCCTCTCCAGCATTTATTGTTTCTAGATATTTTGGATAATGGCCATTCTGACCTGTGTGAGGTGGTACCTCATTGTAGTTTTGATCTGCATTTCTCTAATAATTAGTGATGTTGAGCATCTTTTCATGTGCCTCTTGGCCATTTGTATGTCTTCTTTGGAGAAAAGTCTATTTAGGTCTTCCAACCATTATTTGATCAGGTTGTTTGTTTTTTTTGATATTGGGCTGCATGCTGTTTGTATATTTTGGAGATTAATCCCTTGTCAGTTGCTTCATTTGCAAATATTTTCTCCCATTCTGAGGTTGTCTCTTTGTCTTGTTTATGGTTTCCTTTGCTGTGCAAAAGCTTTTAAGTTTAATTAGATCTCATTTGTTTATTTTTATTTCCATTACTCTAGGAGGTGGGTCAAAAAAGACCTTGCTGTGATTTATGTCAAAGAGTGTTCTGCCTATGTTTTCCTCTAAGAGTTTTAGAGCGTCCAGCCTTACATTTAGGTCTTTAATCCATTTTGAGTTTATCTTTGTACATGATGTTAGGGAGTGTTATAATTTCATTTTTTTACATGTAGCTGTCCAGTTTTCCCAGCACCACTTATTAAAGAGATTGTCTTTTCTCCATTATATATACTTGCTTCCTTTGTCATAGATTAGGGTACCATAGGTGCTTGGGTTCATCTCTGGGCTTTCTATCCTGTTCCAGGCTTTCTATCCTGGACTATACTTCTGCTTTTGTGCCAGTACCATACTTTCTTGATTACCGTAGCTTTGTAGTATAGTCTGAAGTCAGGGAGCCTGATTCCTCTAGCTCCATTTTTCTTTCTCAAGATTGCTTTGGCTATTCAGGGTCTTTTGTGTTTCCACACAAATTGTAAAAGTTTTTGTTCCAATTCTGTGAAAAATGCCATTGGTAATTTGATAGAGATTGCACTGAATCTGTAGATTGTTTTAAGTAGTATAGTCATTTTCACAATATTGATTCTTCCAATCCAAGAACATGGTATATCTCTCCATCTGTCTGTGCTGTATTTGATTTCTTTCATCAGTATCTTCTAGATTTGTGAGTACAGGTCTTTTGCCTTCTTAGGTAAATTTATTCCAGATATTTTATTCTTTTTGCTGCAATGGTAAATAGGATTGTTTTCTTAATTTCTCTTTTTGATCTTTCATTGCTAGTGTATAGGAATGCAAGAGATTTCTGTGCATTAATTTTGTTTCCTGCAACCTTACCAAATTCATAGATTAGCACCAGTAGTTATCTGGTGGCATCTTTAGGATTTGCTGTGTATAGTATCATGTCATCTGCAAACAGTGACACATTTATTTCTTCTTTTCCAATCTGGATTCCTTTTATTTCTTTTCCTTCTATGATTGCTGTGGCTAGGACCTCCAAAACTATGCTGAATAAAAGTGATGAGAGTGAACATCCTTGTCTTGTTCCTGATTTTAGAGGGAATGCTTTCAGTTTTCACCATTGAGAATGATGTTTGCTGTGGGTTTGTTGTATATGGCCTTTATTATGTTGAGGTATGTTCCCTCTACGCCCACTTTCTGGAGAGTTTTTATCATAAATGGGTGTTGAATTTTGTCAAAAGCATTTTCTGCATCTATTGAGAAGATCATATGGTTTTTATTCTTCAATTTGTTAATATGGTGTATCACATTGGTTGATTTGCATATATTGAAGAATCCTTGCATCCCTGGGATAAATCCCACTTGATCATTGTGTACGATCATTTTAATGTGTTGTTGGATTCTGTTTGCTAGTATTTTGTTGAGGATTTTTCATCTTTGTTCATCAGTTATATTGATACTTAATTTTATTATTTTTTTGTGAATCATTGTCTGGTTTTGGTATCAGGGTGATGGTGGCCCCATAGAATGAGCGTTGGAGTGTTCTTTCCTCTGCAATTCTTCATAAGAGTCTAAGAAGGATGGGTGTCAGCTATTTGCTAAATGTTTGATAGAATTTGCCTGTGAAGCCATCTGGTCCTGGACTTTTGTTTGTTGGAAGATTTTTAATCACAGTTTCAATTTCAGTACTTGTGATTGGTTTGTTCATATTTTTTATTTCTTCCTGGTTCAGTCTTGGAAGGTTGTACCTTTCCAATAATTTTTCCACTTCTTCCAGGTTACCCATTTTATTGACATATTGTTGCTTGTAGTAGTCTCTTATGATCCTTTGTATTTCTATGGTGTCAGTTGTAACTTCTCCTTTTTCATTTCTAATTTTACTGATTTTTTTTTTGGTGAGTCTGGCTAAAGGTTTATCAATTTGGTTTACCTTCTCAAAGAACAAGCTTTTAGTTTCATTGATCTTTTCTATTGTTTTCTTTGTTTCTATTTCATTTATTTCTCCTCTGATTTTTATAACTTATTTCCTTCTACTAACTTTGTTCTTTTGTTGTTGTTGTTGTTGTTCTTTCTCTAGTTGCTTTAGGTGTAAAGTTAGGTTGTTTATTTGAGATTTTTCTTGTGTCTTAAGGTAGGATTGTACCGATATAAACTTCTTTCTTAGAACTGCTTTTGCTGCATCCCATAGGTTCTGGGTCATCATGTTTTTGTTGTCATTTATTTCTATATAGTCTCCATGTGTTTGTATTTTTTACAGTTTTTTTCCTGTAATTGATTTCTAATCTCATAGCACTGTGGTTGGAAAAGATACTTGATACAATTTCAATTTTCTTAAATTTACTGAGGCTTGATTTGTGACCCAAGATATGATCTATCCTGGAGAATGTTCCATGAGCACTTGAGAAGAAAGTGTATTCTGTTTCTTTCGGATGGAATGTCCTATAAATATCAATTAAGTCTATCTGGTCTAATTTGTCATTTAAAGCTTGTGTTTCCTTATTAATTTTCTGTCTAGATGATCTGTCCATTGGTGAAAGTGGGGTGTTGACATTCCCATTATTGTGTTACTGTCGATTTCCCCTTTTATGGCTGTTAGCATTTGCCTTATGTATTGAGGTGTTCCTATATTGGGTGCATAAATATTTATAATTATTGTATCTTGTTCTTGGATTGATCCCTTGATCATTATGTAGTGTCCTTCCTTGGCTCTTGTAACATTCTTATTTTAAAGTCTATTTTATCTGATGTGAGTACTGCTACTCCAGCTTTCTTTTGATTTCCATTTGCATGGAATATCTTTTTCCACCCCCTCACTTTCAGTCTGTATGTGGCCCTAGGTCTGAACTGGGTCTCTTGTAGACAGCATATATACGCTTGTTGTTTTTGTATCCATTCAGCAGTCTGTGTCTCTTGGCTGGAGCATTTAATCCATTTACATTTAAGGTAATTATCAATATGTATGTTCCTATTACTATTTTCTTAATTGTTTTGGGGTTTTTTTGTAGGTCTTTTCCTTCTGTTGTGTTTCCTGCCTAGAGAAGTTCCTTTAGCATTTGTTGTAGAGCAGGTTTGGTGGTGCTGAATTCTCTTAGCTTTTGTTTGTCTGTAAAGCTTTTGATTTCTTCATTGAACCTGAATGATATCCTTGCTGGGTAGAGTAATCTTGGTTTTCCCTTTCATCACTTTAAATATATCCTGCCACGCTCTTCTGGCGTGCAGAGTTTCTGCTGAAAAATCAGCTGATAACCTTATGGGGATTCCCTTCTACGTTATTCGTTGCTTTTTCCTTGCTGCTTTTAATATTTTTTCTTTGAATTTAACTTTTGTTGGTTTGATTAATATGTATCTTGTCATGTTTTTCCCTGGGTTTATCCTGTATGGGACTCTCTGTGCTTCCTGGACTTGGGTGGCTATTTCCTTTCCCATGTTAGGGAAGTTTTCAACTATAATCTCTTCAAATATTTTCTCAGACCCTTTCTCTTTCTCTTCTTCTTCTGGGACCCCTATAATTAGAATGTTGGTGCATTTAATGTTGTCCCAGAGGTCTCTGAAACTGTCCTCATTTCTTTTCATTCTTCTTCCCTTATTCTGTTCCACAGCAGTGAATTCCACCATTCTGTCTTCCAGGTCACTTATCCGTTCTTCTGCCTCAGTTATTCTGCTATTGATTCCTTCTAGTGTAGTTTTCATTTTAGTTATTGTGTTGTTCATCACCGTTTGTTTGTTCTTTAGTTCCTGTAGGTCCTTGTTAAACATTTCATGTATTTTCTCCACCTGTGCCTTCATTCTATTTCTGAGATTTTGGATCATCTTTACTATCATTACTCTGAATTCTTTTTCAGGTAGATTGCCTATTTCCTCTTCATTTATTTGGTCTTGTAGGTTTTTACCTTGCTCCTTTGTCTGTAGCATATTTCTCTGTCATCTTATTTTTGTTGATGTGTGGGGCTGTGTTCCTGTTTGCTGGGTTTTGGCCTGAGGTGTCCAGCACTGGAGTTTAGGCAGCTGGGTGGAGCTGGGTCTTGGTGCCAAGATGAGGACCTCTGGGAGAGCTCACACTGATTAATATTCCCTGGGGCCTGTGAAAAGATGCGAACTCCATGTCTTCCTACTCTGCCATTAGATAACCAGCTCATTACAAAAGATAAAACTCAGGAATAGCCAGATGGGAGAGATACAGAGGGAAGGGTAGGGAGAGGGGCTCAGAGCTTCCATGCCTTCTCCAGGCTGCCATTCTCTCCAAATCTCCAGCATGTGGGATCTTAGTTCCCTGACCAGGGATCAAACCACTCCCATTGCATTGGAAGTGTGGAGTCTTAACCACTGGGCTGCCAGGGAAGTCCCCCATAAGTGATTGTTGTTATCATTATAGTTACCCACAAAATACTAAACCAAGGCTCCTATCTGACAAAGTCCACCAAGTATGAAGTGCCAAATTCTGAACCTTTGAGTGTGGGCTTCAAATGTAGTCAAAGCAGGGCAGAAGGACAGTACAGGGAGAAATGAATGATGAGTTAGCATCTACTATGTGCTGGGCACTATGCAAAGGGATTCCCTCTCATCATTTCAGTTCTCTTCTGACCAACCCTGTGAGATAGATGGTATTATTTTCACTTTACAGATGAGTACATCGAGACTCAGACTTTAGACTTGTCAGACTCCAAAGCCCAAGCTCTATCTACTTCACAAAATGGATGAAGTCAATGAATAAGACTACAAAAGTTTGAATCAAAGAGAATTTCTGCTATTAAAGAAGCTTTCTGTAGTCTTGGCAATGTTTCTGGTCTTGAACATACATATTAAAAAGCATCTTGAACTTTTGTGGAATCAAGATCTCTCCAATTAGTATATTGCAATGTAGGAACATAGTGTGTTAGGTGAAGAATATTAACCCAATTCTCTAATTATTCCCAAGAAAAATTATATTTCCTTTATCACCAAATGCATGCTGACAAATGACATTCAGTGTGAGTACTGAACAAATGCCTGTGGTAGACAGAGTATAAAGAGAGTATTAGAAATAGGATGTGGGCACAGGAGGTAAGGGAGTGGAGGGACAAACCACAAAGACAACAGGAGAGTTGAAGAGGACTCTTTTGTTGTTGTTGTTGTTACTTCCATCAGCTATTTTGCAGATGATGATACTAAGCTCAGAGTTTTGCAGCTGAATCCCTCCTCATGGTAGTTTGGTTTCATGGCTGGGTTTGAAATATCCTACAACAGTTATGCTAGCAGATAGTTCTATTTGCATTGTTATCTGTGGGTTTAATAGCAAAATGATCTTTGGGGTTTGAGGTTATTATAAAGCTGATGGCTCTAGATTAAATTAGACTAACCCTGCGTGGAAATTCAGATTTCAGTGGCCCTTGAAAATACTGCTACGACTACAACCACTACATCTACCACTACTGCTGCTGCTGCTATCTTAAGAGATAGATAGTAATATACAGTTCTTTGTAACTTACAAAGTATTTCCTCATCTATCATCTTATTTGATCTTCATAATAACCCTGCATAGTGTTATAGGAGAAGAGGAGAACATCCATGAAAACATGTTTTAGTCCTGTTAAAATTTCAAATTGAGGTCTTTGCTTCTCAATTTTTGATATCTTTTTCAGCACTTTAAAATGGTCACATTTTTCTTACCTATATCATGAAGATGGTAATATCATCTCTTTCTGTCTCCAGGGCCGTTTGAAGAAATCAAATGAAACACTATTGTGAAAATGCTCAGGAAACTGCAAAGCTCTTTTTCCTTAGTATTATTGGGAGGCACTTATTACACAGAAGCTCCATGAAGGAAAATATGAGGCCTAATTTGTTGTCTTGAAAAGGCGTGTAATGTAGTAATTAGAACAGAGACTCTGGAGTTAGACTGCATCAGATGATTTCTAGCTCTGCCAGTTACTAGCTGTGTGACCTTGGGCAAGTTACTTAACCTCTTTGTATTTTAGTTTCCTCATCTGCAAATTAGAGATCATAGAATTGATGCGAGGATTAAACATATATATATATATATGTTTAATCCTTGAACTTAATGTGTCAGACACTATTAAAAGCATTTTAGGGCCTCCCTGGTGGCGCAGTGGTTGAGAGTCCGCCTGCCGATGCAGGGGATGCGGGTTCGTGCCCCGGTCTGGGAGGATCCCATATGCCGCGGAGCGGCTGGGCCCGTGAGCCATGGCCGCTGGGCCTGCGCGTCCGGAGCCTGTGCTCCGCAACGGGAGAGGCCACAACAGTGAGAGGCCCGCATACCGCAAAAAGAAAAAAAAAAAAAAAAAAAAAAAAAAAGCATTTTATATATTACATAAAATGCTTTCAATAGTATTTGACAAATACTCAGTTCTATTTAAGTGTTAGGTTTTCCTATTAGCTATGGTTACCACTATGGTTTGACATATTGTAGATAATCAATAATACATTTTTTTGAATACACAAATAAAGTAATAAACATAGAGCAGGTGGGACAGTATTGTAGTCCAATATTGTAAGAAAGGAACAGAAATTCTAGAAACAATTTGCCCTACCACCTAGTAAAATAATGGATGCTCATAATGATAACTGAGTCATCCAGGAAAGTTACAAATAAGTTCAGAAGCCAAAGAGATAACTGTAAGATTTTCCTGTATATTGTGGACAAAATACTCTTGCATGTCTTTCATGTAATTATTACCACAAACCAGTGATGTACATGTAGAGATAAGAAAATTTGATAGTCACGGAGGTTCATTGGTCCAAAATCACCTGGGAATGTGTGGACAGCAGGAATCCAGATTTTCTGAATTGGGTACATTTTCTATCACCCTAGACTCCACTCAAAGTCTTTACCTGTCAGACACAGTACTATGATACCACATTACTGAAATCATTTGTCTTTCTGTTCAGCTTGAAGTCTTCTTCTTATCCTCCTAACCAAGAGAAAGAGTAGTGGGGAGTGGGAGTAGGGAAGAGAACAAGCATTCTGTGAGCACTTAATTAGCATCAGGCATCTTGAACGGCATCCCATTTGCTCTTTTTCTCCCCAGATTTATTGGGGTATAATTGACAATAAAATGGTATATATTTAGGTGTACAATGTAATGATTTGTCATACATATGTATTGCAAAATCATTACCACAATCAAGTTAATTAACACATATATCACCTCATAGTAACATTTTTTTGTGTGTGATGCGAACACAAGATTTACTCTCTAGCAGATTTCAAGTATACAATATTATTAATTATAATTAGCATACTGAACATTAGACCCTCAGAAATTATTGTATAATTGAAATTTTGTACCCTTTGACCAACATCTTCCCATTTCCCCTCTGTTTCTATGAGTTTGACTTTTAGATTCCACATATAAGTGACACCATACAGTATTTGTTTTTACTCTCTGGCTTATTTCACTTAGCATAATGCTCTTTAGGTTTATCCATGTTGTTGCAAATGGCAGGATTTTCTTCTTTATTGCTGAGTAGTATTCCATTATATACCACATTTTCTTTATCCATTAATCCATCAACAGACATGTAGGCTGTTTCCATATCTTGGCTATTGTGAATAGTGCTACAATGAACATGGGATGCAGATATTTTTTTTGAGATACTGATTTCAAGCCTTTTGAATGTATACCCACAAGTGGGATTGTTGGATCATGTAGTAGTTCTATTTTTAATTTTTTGAGGAACCTCCATAATGTTTTTTGTAGTAGCTATTTTAATTTATATTCCCACCAACAGTGAACAAGGATTCCTTTTTCTCCACATTCCTGCCAGTACTTAGCTCTTGTCTTTTTGTTAATAGTCATTTTAACATGTGTAAGGTGATATCTCTTTGTGGTTTTGATCTGTATTTCCCTGATGATTAGTGCTTTTGAGAACCTTTCATATACCACTTGGCCATTTGTATGTTATCTTTGGAAAAATGTCTGTTCAGGTCCTTTGTCTATTTATTTATTTAAAGAGTCTTTTATTTTATTTTATTTATTTTTTTGGCTGTGCTGTGAGGCTTGCGGGATCTCAGTTCCCCAACCAGGGACTGAATCCAGACCCTCAGCAGTGAAAGTGCTGAGTCCAAACCATTGGACTACCGGGGAATTCCCTGTCCATTTTTATTTTTTTAATAAATATATTTATTTTATTTATTTATTTATTGGCTGCACTGGGTCTTCATTGCTGTGTGCGGGCTTTCTCTAGTTGCGGCAAGTGGGGGCTACTCTTTGTTGAGGTGCATGGGCTTCTCATTGCAGTGGCTTCTCTTGTTGCAGAGAATGGGCTCTAGGTGCATGGGCTTCAGTAGTTTTGGCACGCAGGCTCCAGAGCACAGGCTCAGCAGTTGTGGCGCACAGGCTTAGTTGCTCTGTGGCATGTGGGATCTTCCTGGACTAGGGCTCGAACCCATGTCCCCTGCATTGGCAGGCAGGTTCCCAATCACTGTGCCACCAGGGAAGTCCCCTGTCCACTTTTATGTTTTGTTTTTTTTTTTTTTTTTGCGGTACGCGGGCCTCTCACTGCTGTGGCCTCTCCCTTGCGGAGCACAGGCTCCGCGGCCATGGCTCTTGGGCCCAGCTGCTTCGCGGCATGTGGGATCCTCCCAGACCGGGGCATGAACCCGTGTCCCCTGCATCGGCAGGCGGACTCTCAACCACTGCGCCACCACGGAAGCCTCCCCGCCCACTTTTAAATGGGATTGTTTGTTTTTTATGCTATTGAGTTGTATGAGTTCTTTATATATTTTAGATATTAACCACCTATCAGATATATGGTTTGCAAATATTTTCTCACATTCTGTAGGTTGCCTTTTAATTTTGTTGATGGTTTCCTTTGCTGTGCAGAAGCTTTTTTGTTTGATGTAGTTCCACTTGTTTACTTTTGCTTTTGTTGCCTGTGCTTTTGGTCATGTCCAAAAAGTCTTTGCCAAGACCAATGTCAAAGAGCTGTTCCTAGAGTATATGGTTGTAGTTACTATGTTTGATTTTAATTCATTTTGAGTTAATTTTTGTGTATGGTGTAAGATAGGGGACCAATTTCATTCTTTTGCATGTGGATATCCAGTTTCCCAGCACCATTTGTTGAAAAGGCTATCCTTTCCTCATTGTGTATTCTTGGCTCCCTTGTCAAATCAAGTATTAGTTGACTGTATACGTGTAGGTTTATTTCTGGGCTCTCAATTCTGTTCCACTGGTCTTTATCTTTTTTATGCCATTATCATACTGTTTTCATTGTATCTTTGTGGTATAGTTTGAACTATACCACAGGAAGTGTGATGCCTCCAGCTTTGTTCTATTTTTTTTTTTCAGAATGTCTTTGGCTACTCAAGGTCTTCTGTAATCCCATACTAATTTTAGGACTGTTTTTTCTATATCCATGAAAAACGCCCTTGGAATTTGGATAGGGATTTTACTGAACCTTAGATAGCGTTGGGCAGTATGGATATTTTAATAATATTAATTCTTCCATTAAATGAAAGCAGGATATATTTCCATTTATTTATGTCTTTAATTTTTTTATCAACATGTTATAGTTTTCAGAGTTCAGATCTTTCACCTCCTTAGCTAATTTTATTCTTAAACATTTTATTGTTTTGATGCTACAATAAATGGTGTTTTCTTAATTTCTTTTTCACATAGTTCAATGTTACTGTATAGAAACACAGCTGTTTTTTTGTATGTTGGCTTTGTATCTGCAACTTTACTGAATTCCTTTATTATTTTTAACAGTTTTTTGGTGGAGTCTTTAGGGTTTTACTCTTTACTGAAATATGGGGTAGATGGAGTAAATCAGCTAGGCTTGAGTGATTTAGCTAAGACTGAATAGCTGGCAGGTAGCTGAGAAGAATCTATACCACAATGTGACTCCAAAGCCAGGTTCTTTCCACCTCGTAGGGAAATTGCCTCATGTAGCCTATCCCTACAGCAAGAGTGCCATGAGCTCTGTGTGAAGCAGCTTTGCATTTACAGAATAGCACTTAGAGAAACCTCCTGATCATTCAGTGATTACTGATCTTTTAGCAAAGCAGACTGCTTTTGCCAAGATAGTGCCAGACCTGGTATTTTATGCCTTAGTTTAGAATTTCTCAAAATGTGGAATGTGAGCTAAAGATTCGTCTTATTAAAATTCTAATCACTGTATATTTATTTTAATGTTTTCAAAAATATAATTAGTTATTGTAACAGGAGAAAGAGAAAATTTCCTCAATAAAGAATACATTGAGTAAAACATTTACCAATTATCTTAAGGAAAACATTTTATAAATAAAAACACAAGTGGTGGGTGGACATGGCAAAATTCATAGAAGGAAATCATGGGAGGAAACCAATTATATTGAAGTGTAATTATCAAAACATTAGAAAAAACAAATTATAATATAGTAATATACATACTTCTTTAAGATATTAAATAACTAGTTCTAGAGGCAGGTCTAATAATGGTCACAGTTTTGAAGTAGTGACGAGCATAAGTGCTATTTTGAGAGATCTGCAGTAACTGCCATGTGATAGGAAAATATCTGTGCTTTCTCTTGGTGTCAAAGTCACAAGCACTGCTAATATCACTTGCTTTATTACCTGTGTTCATAGCTGAAAGAACAATACACATCAGTTAGAAGTTAGGGCAATTCAGATATGATTCTGCCCCTTTAAATGTCCTTTGAATTAAGAACCTCTAGTCAGGTGTCCAAACGAACTGGGTTTAAATCCCACTGCTAGCACGTAACATCTGTGTTATCTTAGCAAGTGACCTAGGCTCTCTAAGCTCCCAAAGGGGGAGGTGATAACAGAATTTATGGAGTTTATGGGTTGGTAGAGTCTAGGTTATGCACAGAAAGTGCTTGGCATAGTGCAGGAATTCACTAAATGTTATAAATGTGCTCCTAATGTTCCAATGATAGTGGGGTGAGCATTCAGTCAGCAGGGGCTGCATTCCATAAACAGTCTAACTATCAGAGACGTACTCAATTTCTTAGTTCCCCCCATGGGGCTCAAATGAAAAGATTAAATTTTTCTGGGGAAAATTCATGATAACACTAAATGAGCGTGCTTTTGTTTAAACTTGCATTTTGTGACTAAGAAAAAATGATTCCATTGAGGCATGCATGTGGAAGAGTGGATGGAAATGTGGATATTAAATACCCATAGTGTTTTTAGGGTACACAATAATGGGGAAAGATGATATATGCAGTGCATTGTCTGAAGCAGTAAGCATTAAAAGTGACGACATTAATAAGGGGAACAGCATTTACCAAGGTATTTCATGAGTAGGGAAAGTATTGAGATTTTCTCTTTCTAATGTAGTCTGCTATGCTATTGTACGGGTTGGATCTACTCTATGAAATAGTTCCCCATTATCGGTTAGAGAGTGGCAGACTCCCTCGTGATCTGCTCCACTTTAATGCTTTTAAAGTGAGTGAATTTAATATTAAAAATGAAAAATGTGCAGGCAGATTTTACTTAATGGGAATTTGTCCACTTTGCTTCTTGGTAAAAACCCTGCATCAGGAATGAAATTTGGGAAGAGTTTAGATAAAAGAGTTTGAAAATAGTTACTGATGAGATGTGGTACTTACTGTTAAGTAGAAAGCATGAAAGATCATTCCCAGTTCACCTGAATGGGAAGTTAACAGTGCACATTGCTCTTGTAATGGGGCTGACATTCAAGTCTTTGGAGAGGATTATATATGTGAAAGGAAGTCCGTGGAGAGGACATTATGATATCAAGACAATGACAAAACAAATTTCAATGCAAATCTATAGAAACCATATTACAATGTCAAGGCGAAAGTAAAATGTAAGTCTAGAGAGACCATTTTACAATGTCAAGACAATGGTAAAACAATGTCATTGAAAGATTATTGAGACCACATTGCCATGTTAAATTACAGTGTCAAAACATTATCATTGCAACTCTTTAGAGATCATGTACCTCTTTTAAGATAATAGCAAAACAATGGAACTTGAAATAGCAAACAGTGGAACAAAGGAATTTTATGTAAGTCCCTGTTACTATCAAGAGAAGATGGTAAAAATGTAGAGGCAAGTCAAAAGGTTGTTAAAGAAACAAACAGTGACAAACTCTAAGATTGTGCAGTACATCCAGTTAGCATTCAACTTTATTCTTGATTTGAAGAAAGTAAAGTTTCTCAAGTAGTGATGTTCTAAACTTCAGAATTAAGATTGCAAGCAAGTTTAGCCAAAGGAGGGCAAAAAAGTCGGGATGAGCAACTGAGATATTAGATCCATATAAGCAGCTGATTTATAGAATTAGAATCTCACTCCTCTTCCCAAATAACTGGATTATTGTTTTAATTATTCAGGTGAATTGTCTTCCTAGCATGACGTTCACAAATCCTGCTTCTGATTCCTGCTTTGTCTATGACCTCTGTTTGTGATGTAGCATCCATCACTCACTGTTAAACTTATCTTCAGCTCACAGTTATCACTATGTGTCAATCATTGTGCTAGATACTGTGGGTAAAATGGATTTTTCCTCTTTCTTATGAAGCCGAGAAGAATAAGGAAACTACCCATACAAAGATGATGTATGGGTAGTCCATCAAAGATGATGGTCACAAACAGGGTGTAGAAAGAGGGCTTTCTAATTGCAGCCCTGCTGCCCTCTTCTTGCTTTGTGAATTTGGGTACACTGCCTTTCTGAGCTATGTGTAGGGTTCTCTGTATAGAAGACAGGGAGGATACACATGTGGTTGCTACCACTTACATTCTACAAACTGGACTGGGAATGCAAGGCTGTGCGCCTTGAACAAGTTGCTTAGCTTTTCTGGATTTATTCATCTGTATAATGAGGGTGTTGATTGAGGGTGCTTTTCTAGTTCTAAATCTGTTTTTTAGAATTAACTAAAATGTTTATGCTATGTATGAACAAACTATCTGTCAAAACTGTTGTCATAACCCATCCCACCCACCACACACCCAATTTGGTGCCATTCCTTGTTTTTGGGGGGCCACACCACGAGGCATGCAGGATCTTAGTTCCCCAACCAGGGATTGAATCCACAACCCCTGCAATGGAAGTGTGGAGTCTTAACCACTGGACCACCAGGGAAGTCCCAGGCCATTCTTGTTTATAGGTTTTCATCTATTTTAAGATTCTTACAAATGAATTTGCTGCAGACTTTTAAGCTAAAATAATAGCTATGAATACTTACGGATATAATTTCATATATATATTTCAGTTTTATATATGTGTGTGTGTGTGTGTGTGTGTGTGTGTGTGTGTATAACTATGGTTTAGAAACAGAGACAATGAGAATAGGAGGAAATGTTATAGAACATCTCAGAAGCTTGCAATCTTTGAATAACTCCTGGAGGGTTAGGGAGTTAGAGTAGAATGTATTGGTAAGCCTCCTTGCCTCTGCTTTTTAATATGGTATGTGATAAACATAGACTCACTAGAGACTTAGAATGAACTATGAAAGAGCTTATTTTAGCATTGCACTAGATACAAATGGTGGAAGTGCACAATTGATACTATTAATTCAGGATTTTTCTGTTCTTTGTCAAAATTTCTCAAATCCTTACATAGCCTTTTTTTTTTTTTCAGAAAAAAAAATTGAGGCTAAGAAAGGTTAATTCACTTGGAATAAGCCACATTGCTAACATGTGGCTGTGTCAAGAATGGGATCAAGATTTATCACAGTTTAAAATCTGTGATCAACTAACAGTATAATCAGTGACAAAGGAAAAATCTGGATTCCATTATAATTCCTGCACTGACCACCATCAGTTAAGGAGCCTGTCCTCTGTCCTTTATTTATTTATTTATTTTGCATTACACCATTTATTCAATGACAAATTCTGAGGGTCTACAATCTCAGATGGTCATTCGTCTATTTTCTCCTCTATCTTCAACCTCTTCCTCAAACGGGCTTTCTGCCTGAGGTAGAAAAACATAAATCTCATATACCTTTAAGAAAGTCTTTCATTAGCAGCATGTTTTCATCTAGCTTTTCCTTCTCATGGCCAAGCCTCTCAAAGACTAGCTCCCCACCTGCCATTTACATTTATGTCTTATCCTTTCTAAATCTGAGTATTTGTGGCTTTTATCAATTCTGAAAAATTCTCAGCTATTATTTTTCTCAAATACTGCCTCTCCCACATTCTGTTTTTCTTTTTAGAATGTTTGTATAGGTGTATGTTGGACCCTCACATTCTAGTTTCCATGTTTCTAATCTTTCTTCATATTTTCCACCTATATATTCTCTTGTGTGGCATCAGGGCAATTTCCTCAGATCTTTCTTCTAGTTCACTATTCCTCTCAACTTTGTTGCTTCTGTTGTTTACCTGTCTGTCTCATGTTTAAACTTTGTTTTAGTGTCAATGACTGTGTTTTTTGCTGTGTATTTTTATTTTTAAAAATAGTAACTTTTCCCCCCAAATTTCCTAGTATTTATTTTCTTCCCCCCATGTTTCCTTTTTATTTTACTTTATTATTTTCACCATCCACTTTTTAAAGTCTCTATTTGATAGTTCTATCATGACAAATTCTGAGGGTCTACAAGCTTCCTGAAACATCAGTATGATCCTTTCTCATGATACATTGTTTCTTCTGCGTATGCACATGTTAGTGTTGTGTGTGTGTACACTTTGGACTATAAACTTCAGCTCATCTTCAGCAGGGCAGTCATGTGGTCTCCTTTTGCTTCTGGGGTTGAAGGTACATCCTTCCCAAGATATTTTTTGCTTCTGGCAGTTATTCTAGGATTATCGATGGCTGAAGACCACTTTTTATGTTAAGTCCTATTTTTGATAATTCTTAGACCACATTTGTAGTTTAATTCAAACTAAAAATCCAAATGGGAGTAGGTCCAAGGTTTAGGATTCTCAGAGGAGAGTATTTTCTCACCAGAGACGAGGCTCAGAGACACAAGTAACTGTCATTTCCCTGCACAATATGAGAGACTTTTTTCTTTTCCTAATCTACTTTTCCACTAAGGATGTAGCATTTCCAGAGTCCCATGTCTTGTAAGGATCTCAGCTCCAATTCCCTATGTCATGTGGGCCCACAAGGCATCATCAACTGTTCCTACATGAAAGTCAAAATCCAAACCACTTGCTTTCTCAGCCTGTAGTTATTCTCTCTTGATTCTCCTCCACCATTCTGATCCCTTTCCTTTCCTCAGTCTCCTTCATAAGCTTGTTCTTCCCTTGCTCTAAATTATTAGTCTTCTCCTAAAGATTGCAATGTCCAGTAATCAACAGATTCTATAACTCTCTGCTCACCCAAAATCCCTTGAAAATATCCCACCATTGCTTATTAGGGTGAACTCTTTACCCAACTCCATGCTTCATCCCCTTTAATCTCTTCCTCATACCAAGGCTGGAGTGAATTTACTGCAAACACACACATGCACAGACACACAAATAAAATAATACCCTCTCACGGCATGTAAACCCTTAGGATCTGTTTCCTGCAGAGCTCTCCTGTACCTAGTTCCAGTTTTCTAGCCATTATGAACTGCTTTAGTCTTGCTTTTTAAAACTTCTTTGCTTCTGTACCTAGTATTCCTCTATATGTTACAAAATTTTAATTGTTACGTTTACTTGTGGTATGTCTTTTTTTTTCTTCATACACAAATGAGTATAATGTACTCAGAAATTTAAAAAATGAATCTATGGAAAATTAGTGTACAAGAAATTAGAGCTCATTGTACATAGAAGCATGGATCCCAGAAAGTTCTGTGGTTGCAATAATGAGTAGCTCTGACCTCTTCTATGCACCTTTTTGTCCTTTTCTCCAATAATCTTTCCTTCCATATCTAGTTGTTATGCTATTTTGGAAGTAAGGCCCATGACTGAAAGGATTACATCAGGATTAGTACCAGGGACATGAGTTCCTCAATAATCATTGATCTACCTGTGAATCCTAGAGAATTTAACACAGCTCTATAGCAACACTTGCATTTGGAAATATGTCATTCCTAAATATTAAAAACTACATTTACTCTGCTGACAACAGCGTTACTCTCAGGAGTAAAGGCATTATTTTTACTTTCTTCAAGGCAGCAAGTACCTTGCTGCTCCAGACTGGTTAGCTCTTCTTTCCTCAGTTTACTCATCCACAAAATGGGAATAATAAAAATACCTATGTTTTCTGTTATTTGGATATTAAATGAATAAATGGCTAATAGTGCTTAGAACAATGCCTAGTATTGAGCAAAAACTCAGTAGAGATTAACTCATTATTGTTAATTTTCCCATCATTTTTCTCTCACCTAATCAGATAAGTTTTTAGAGAAAAATAATGAATATTTTAAGTAAAACATAATGTACTTCTCTGTTAAGGTTCTCGTTCCTATCACGGTCAACTTTGGAAATAGGATCCGTTAGTAGTCCTTTATTTATTGGTATGATCTACAAACGTTGTATCTCTTTGATTTCATGTTAATTATGAAATGAGAATTTTGTCCTCTGTTAAAGCCATTCAATTATTAGCAATTATAGGAGGAAGATTTTGGAAAGTAGAAGGCATCTTAGAAAATTCAAGATAATGCTTTACTCTGTTATCACATAAAGCCCCTGTGGCTACTACAATCCAACTTATTTCCTACCCACTCTTACCTGCTGGGAAATCTTTATATTGTAAACTACTTCCTGTAACTTTGTATTTCTTATATTGGGATTAGAGAGCTAAGAAAGTCCTATGGGATTGTGTTCTCTCTCCACTTTTCCCTAGTCTATGTATATCCTGCTTTAATGTCTTGGGAGGATTATGAAATACCAAGTATAGAAACTACATTTATAATGAGGTTTTCCCAGCATGTATCAAGTAATAAAAGGTCATTAGATGAACAACTGTTCTCACTATAAGACTGATGGAGTCATCTCGTAAGAACATAAATCTAACATAAATTGAATGAATATTATTCATTAAATAAAAGATTGATACTATTTCTGAAATGTCTCCTGAAACCCCAAGATTCCTTGGAGAGAAACAAATGGTCTATGAGTTAAACGTTCTAACTTGCTTCTTTTTCTGAGAATTTTGCTTGCATGTTCAAGACGCCTTATTTGCTTGTAGAAATAATAACTGGAACATGAAACTGAGGGGTTTTCTCTTAAATGGGTCTAGTACTCTTCTTGAAAAGAAGTTTTCTACTCCCTTGAAATATCATCTTACTTCTTACTTTTCATTATAAGAGAAAGCTATGAATAAACAAAGACCAAGATATGAAATTGGGGAAGTGACAGATTAAATTTAGGAATTTAGGACACCAAATCCAAGTAAGGATTTAGTCAAAAGTCCTAAGTTACAAGAGTTTAGTCAAAAGTACAGAGTAAAATAAATCGTGACGGAGGAATTTTCTACTGTTCACTTTAATAGAACAGATGTTTTAGTTGCCTTTTAGAAGTAAAATTCACTTTCGTCTACCACACTCATATTGCCCATTTCAACAGTCAAGCTCTAAGAACTGTTCTATTTTGATACTTCTTTTTCTAACTTTATTTTGAAATAATTTTGAATTTACAGAAAAGTGTGCAAAAAGTACACAGAGTTCCTATATACCTCTTATTCAGCTTCCTCTAGTTGTCCTATACAACCATAGTACCAGTATCAAAACCAGAACTTCGTGTCAGTATAAGTCTACTAATTAAACTAGAGACCAAATTTGAATTTCACTAATTATGCCTTTTTTTTTTTTTTTGCGTTACGTGGGCCTCTCACTGCCGTGGCCTCTCCCGTTGTGGGGCACAGGCTCCGGACGTGCAGGCTCAGCAGCCGTGGTTCATGGACCCAGCCACTCCGCAGCATGTGGGATCTTCCCAGACCGGGGCACGAACCCGTGTCCCCTGCATCAGCAGGCGGACTCTCAACCACTGCGCCACCAGGGAAGCCCGCCACTAATTTTTTTTTTTTTTTTTTGGAACAGTTCTGTTGTTCCTTAGCCTTAGAATATCCAGCCAAGACACTGTTTTCCTCAGTTATATGGATCAGTTCTTTGGTTCCCCACCCCTTCAGTGTGGTTATGTTACTCATTAGAAATACAGCTGTACGGTAAGGTTTATTTGTTGTAGTTTGCATTCCATTTGGGTTCCCCCACATCCTGATCAACTTTGATTCATTATCTTTTTGGAATGTAAAATAATATCATGATTTTAAAAGTCAGAGCTATACAAAATGGTATACTCAGGGGGATGTCACTCCTTCCCCATCTCTACTCAATCTTATTCTACAATTTTTCTGTCACTTCTCTACTCACCCCCTCTAGAGGACCAATCTCTTTAGTTTCTGGTTCATTCTTCCTGTATTTATTTTCCAAAATTAGCAGATACGTGTGTAGTTTTTATATCCCCTTCTTTCTTACTAGTTCTGAAACTCTCGATCTAGCTTTGATATAGGTTCTTTTCATATAAGATTTGAAAATTTCCTGAAGATTTCATATATTTTCTTCCAGACCAATATCATCAGAACTTCAAGTGGCCAATGATTCTGTAAGACAATGTCTCATTATTTCAGATCTGATTTTTATTAGCCCTATCTTTACTAAAGTTTTGTTATTTATTATTTATCTTATGAGAGCTTGGTGTCCGTTGTCTGCCTTAGATTTCATTTTCAGAGGCCGTTTATCACTTCTGAGGCAGGTCACAAAAAGGTTGCTCTCATTAAAAACAATTAGAAATACCAGGCATCATTCAGCTTCAGAATTCATCTTCTTGGAAGGGGGCGGGTAGAACATGTGTTTTCTGACCTTGACCAGGTCTAATCTGGTCCTTAACTTCGTGGCATGCAGCCTCTCCAGTTTTACATGGCTATGGGAATAGATTCTCCACAAAGAAAGCAGCAGGCACACCATTAAATGACATTTCATTCTTTCTTTAATGATCCGTTTCTTTGCTCTTGGAACAAGTCTGTAAAGATTACAAGTGTGTCTCAGGGGAAAAAAAAATAAAAGTATAGTAAAACCAAAACTTGAGCAAGTTCACAAAGAATCAGAAGGGGGTGGACGAGGTATTAGAATATAAATAGAAAGTACAGTATTAGCTCCAAACAAATGCTTTCAAAGTCTTTGTGTGCACTGACAGCTTCAGATATTTGATGTAAATGAATTTTTCTCTAGAAACAATGGAATCTGTAGCTTGTGGTGGCAGTGTTTCTTTTCTGAACCTTGCTTTTCTTTCTTTTATTTTTTTTGTACCTGAGGTGAAAGCAGAGCTAACTTAGGTATGTATTTGCATCAGAAAGACTCCCCAGCAGCATCTGTACTAGTCAGTGATCATTTTTCCATTATTTTAGGTACCTACTTGTTTGCAATTTTCCTTTTTAAGCCCCTGTGCTCCTCTCCACAAAGCACAAACACAGTCACTGTCACACACAGACACACAGACACACTCAAATGAGGATGACGATTGGCATTGCCATTTTCATTGAATATTAGAAGGTAAGGCCTATATCCACACTGTCTGCATTTAATGCTGATTGAAACCCCTTCAGTTTGTGAGAGCCTACTCATCTCCATTAATGGCACTTCCATTTACCTAGGTGCTGATGCCAGAAATAAGAGAGAGCTTCCCGACACCTCTTCTGTCCCACAGAACTGCTGCCCCAA
Organism: Mesoplodon mirus; assembly: GCF_964341445.2. NCBI lineage: Eukaryota > Metazoa > Chordata > Mammalia > Artiodactyla > Ziphiidae > Mesoplodon > Mesoplodon mirus. The sequence goes on along the minus strand of NC_138979.1, from coordinate 107,801,683 downwards.
GCGATCCATGATTAAATTTTCAGAATCTCCTCACAGAATATATCTGGAGTCTGTTCTCTCTTCCTGTTGCCACCCTTCTAGTCCAAGCTTCCTCTCTTGCCTATGTGACATCCCCTGCCCCTGATACAATTTCATCCCCACAAGAACCAGAATGATTTCTTGAAATTTAAACAGCACATCATTCCCCTAAATTAAATGCTCTCCTCCATCCCCCACTGCCCATGGGTTCCTACTACACTTAGGATAGACTCCAAAATTCTTTACAAAAACCTACAGGAAGTTGTACGATGTTTACCCCTCCAGATCTTTCACTTACTTTTCCTCTGGCTTTCCGGTTACAGCCACACTGCCATTCTTTTCAATTCCTACACAAATAACCAAAATTTTTTTATATCTCAGCAACTAGAAAGTTCTTCCTTCTGTTTTTTCACCTAATTCCTATTAATCCTTCAGGACACTTCCTCAGAGATGCTTTGCCTAACTCCCAGTTCAAGTCTCAATTCCGCATTATTACTCTCTCACATTACCCTGTATCTTCTTTCAGAACAACCAACAAGATTTCAAATTATTTATCCGGGTGCTTGAATTTGTGTCTTCTTGTTCACTGTATATTCCAGACCTGGTATGGTGCCCAGCATATGGTAAATGCTCAATAAACATTTGTTGAATAAATTAATATTATGGTAACTGTATGCATGGTCTCAGACCATTTACTACATTATTCAAGAAAATCATGAAAACTGGTGAATTATCTATCATTTTCTCTCCAAGTATTTTGCATATATGTTGGTTTGCAAATGAATGACTACCATCCCAAACTCACTGCCACCTCCATGAAGCACCCCCTACTGAAATGGGCCCACCTACTTATTTCTTCCTGCTTGACACCTTATGAGCAGTTGGTGGCAGTGCCCACCTTGATAGGGTGATTTGAAGGATGTCTGAAACATGGCTAGAGTTTCATTTCCATGAGCAATATACCATGACATCTTCAATTTTGGGGGTAATGGCATTAAAAACTCCCTATTGCAAAATTGTTACTTAGGAGAAAAAACATGTGAGCCACTATTGGTCACTAGTGTCATATCCCAAGAGGAAATGGTCAGCTGAATGGAGACCAAACGTTCAAGGGAAGGGGACATAATACGGGTATATTTTGCTTGGGTTGAAGAATTGCAAATGCCAAGACACATTAAGGTATTCTCTTGAAGTGGGTGTATTGAGGAATTTGTGCAGCACTACTTCTCAGAGAACCCTGGGGGTGGGTTGCTAGGCACCTAACAGGAAGTTGGATCATCCAAGGGATGCTGAAAACAGTGGAGGTGGGCATTGGTGGGAACAAGAGTTTAGAAGACGCATTAACAAGTTATACTGCTCTCTTTAGGTTGGCTTTGCTAGGCAAACTCTGTCTTCATACTGAATATTAAGCTTTTTTTTTCTTGAGGAGAACAGTCAGGCTAGACCATAAACATATAAAAACAGGGAACAGGCAATTACAGTTCCCCAGGCCACCTGTGCTGAATGGCAAACTTAACCTTTTATATCTCTCTGCTTCAACTCTCGTGCCTGCACCTTGGTGCTTCCATAATGGCCCCCACCCCCATCTCCTGGGTTCCAGACCTGAGATGATATCACTTGATCTGGAAAGGGACCTTAGTTTCTGACCCCAGACTGCTTCCCTGACTCTAAGTGCTCCTGATTGAATGCTTTACTGTGAGAGCTTGCTTTTAGCATTTCTGTCTCAGGACTCTATGATGACTCCTCAGAGTTTCTCAGTATAATGAATCTGACCTCCTTCCTATCACCTTGCCTTTGTAGAATTAAAAAAAATGCATTCAAAAATATTTTCTCAACTGATCATTATAGCAACTTGTGAAATAGGAATACAGTTTACAGATGAAGAAACTGAGTCCCTTTTCAAACTAGGTTGACCTGTTCCTTTCTGTTTTCCTGGACGTATGGTTGCTAATAGGATACTAACTGATTCTGATAAGGCAGGTAATGGCCCCTTGGGCTACCTGCAAATTTAAAATGACTCAAATGGAAAATAACTAAAATAAGAATGGAATTTTCTAGAACATCTTCAAACCACAAATCCATAGTCGTCAAAGCCACAGAAACCTGGCCTACATTGAGATGGATTTAACAAGGTATCATGAGTATAGACTAAAAGATAGTACATAGTGAGCACTTAAGTGATACTGAGGGATTCCTCTCTAGAGCATTAAAGACTAGGAATACGGCCTGCACTGGCATTCTGGTCAATAAGTCTGGATTCAGTGAGTCACCATCTAAAGCTGGATATTTGCCAGGGTTTTAAACTCAGTCTAGCAAGTGACTCCAGGCCATTTTGGCAAACATTACAAACTTGCTACTGTTCCCCAATTGAGTTCAGGGCATGAAGCATGTGTGAAGTCTACCAACATTCCTCTATTTGCTGGTTTCATTATAAACAGAGACTGGAGCAATAAAACAGAAAAAGGTCAGTCATATACACCCAGAGCAAAACGATAAACTTGAAAAGCAATGGTATGTTCTTGATGATTTCATCACTGAATCTAAGTTCTCTGTAAGCCTTTAGGCAAACATACCATTTTCTAACCCCCCAACTGTCATATTCACTTGCATTCTTCTCAATCTAAATTGTATACACAGCACATGTATACAAAATTATTCTACATAGTGAAAATCCACATGTAACCATATATTCTGGTAAAGATTCTCTATGTGGTCTTTTTCTTTAGAGAATCCTCATTTATATAAATGTGCAGTATCTTCCTTTTAAATGTTTGTCTGCAACTGGTGGGGGAAGATTGATTTTTGGTTTTTAGAAACCATGATGATGGGGTTTCACTGTACTTACGCATCCTTTGCATATGAAGAGCATTTAATACATTTCAGATTGTAATATATTTACATTGTTCTTGACATTGCTATCAACTTGCTGGTTTGAGGTATAATGATCAAATTCATCTGAGTTCCTTCACTATACAATGGGATAGCTGAGATTCAGGAAAAGTAGGTGCTCTAAAGCAGAGTGAATCAACAATAGAGAAAACGGGAAGAGAATTCATTTACTGAGGGCCTGCCATATGCTTAGTTATAAGGGTTTTCTCACATTATATTATTTAGTCCTTACCAAAATCCTGTGAGATAGGTATTATTATTCTTGCTTAACAAACAAGGGAAATGAGTCTCAAAGAGATTAAGAGACCTGCCCAAGATCACACAGTTAAGTGCAGAGCTGAATTATAACCGAAATCTGTTTGAGAGCCCATGTCTCTTACACTATGCACATGGCCCCCCAGATCTGAACAAGGACTCAACCAAGATCAAGTATTTTCTTCAGTCTATCTTTTGGAATGCACAATTCTTTAAGGCAACTCTTGAATATAATGTTCAATAGAAATCATGCTGTTGTCTATTTCCTGGTGTGTGTGTTGTCTGACTTAGCTGGTTTCCCAAGTTACATGTTCTCTACTTTTCTCTAGATTTACTCCAGAATTTGTGTAGAGGGAGGCATTGGGGGTTGTGACTTGCTAAGCTATGAATATAAAATCAAAGGTACTGTGATTTGTAACAGATATACCAAGTGATCTCTTGGAAGGGTGCAGCTTTAGACTCTAGAGCTAATAGTGATCACTCTTAAGAGGTACTGAGGGATTCTTCTCTAGAGCATTAAAGACTAGGAATATGGCTTGCACTGGCATTCTGGTCAAATAAGTCTGGATTCAGTGAGTCACCATCTAAAGCTGAATATTTGCCAGGGTTTTAAACTCAGTCTGGAGCTAATAGTGTTAGCTCCAGAGCTAATAGTGATCTCTCTAGTAAGCATAGATGGCAGTGGCTTTTTGTTCCCTACCCTTTCCTCAAGGTTATTTCTAAAGAGCCAATAGCCCCAAGGAAGAATTTTGGATTCCTGAGCAATGAGATTTGGGTAAGGACACAAGGGAGAGCAGTAAATCAGAAGTTTGTTTTCTTCATTTAGAATCGGACAGATTTTGAATCTGCAACAGTTGTGTTTTCCAAAAATAGTCATAACAGTTATCTGGCATCCCACATAACTCTTCCTATCCTGTGATTTTAACATTCATCTCGTTAAGAGGTAGGGTCTAGAGTCTCTCCCTTAGATCTGGGCTGACTTGTAACTATGGCAGAAAGGATGCTCTATGACGTCCAAGCCTAGGTCATAAAAACTGATACACGGGCTTCCCTGGTGGCGCAGTGGTTCAGAGTCCACCTGCCAATGCAGGGGATACGGGTTCGACCCCTGATCTGGGAAGATACCACATGTGACGGAGCAACTAAGCCCGTGTGCCACAACTACTGAAGCCCACACACCCCAGAGCCTGTGCTCTGCAACAAGAGAAGCCACCACAATGAGAAGCCCATGCACTGCAACGAAGAGTAACCCCTGCTCACTGCAACTAGAGAAAGCCCACATGCAGCAATGAAGAACCAACACAGCCAAAAATAAATAAATAAATTAATTAATTAAAAAACAAAAACAAAAAAACTGATTCAGCCACTGCCTGGTTCTTATGGAATTCTCACTCTTGAAAATCAGCCTCCATGCTGCAAGGAAGTGAAAGCAACTCATGGAGAGGCCCAAATGGAGAGATTCATAGGGAGAAGAACTATAGACCCATAATCCTCTGCTCTGGCTGAGCTCCCAGATGACCGCCAATATCAACTGGCCAGTTGGGTGAGTGAGCCATCTTGGAAGCAGATCCTATAGCCTCAGTTGAGACACCTCAGCTGACCTATGTGGAGAAAGACAAGCCTTCTCATAGCACCCTGCCCAATTTGCAGACGTATCAGCTAAATAAAATGACTGCTTTTATTTTAAGCCACAGGATTTTGGGGTAGTTTATAATTGAAACAGAAAGCAAGGCACAGACATCAGAAATGATGGGAAATCATTAAAAAGTAGCTTAAGTATACAAACAGCTTAGAAACGTAAAGGTATACTCAGGCTTTGTAAATCCCTATAATTAAAAATATTATAAATTCCATATAATTAAACTCAGTTTCTTGCCTTTAAAAATGGGATTTATAACATACTATTTGGTACAAAATGTCAGGTAAGCATGTCTAGCGAGAGAGTTTATCCTTGTTCATTCCTTTGAAAAATGCAACATGGTATGAATTAGGCCATAGACTGTAAAGAGAAAAAATTCTGTGAAGACAGAAGGGAAAAAGCTGATAATATAGCATGAGATTTTCATTAAATACAACAGTAATGACAATGTCATTTTGAAATTATATAATTCTATCTTTTTTAAAAAACTCAGAGATATTAAACAAGCTTTTTAGTACTGTGATGTTATAGACGGGGCCAGAACTGTTGTCTTTCTCTTTTTCTCCTTCCGTTCCTTCCTCCCCCCTCTCTCAAAAACAACAACAAAACAAAAACAAAAACAAAAAATAACTCAACACAGGAAATGTTATGATTTGTTTTTATTCAAGGAAGAGCCAACTTTAAGGCTAGTCTGCACTTATACCCATAAAGACTAAGGATGAGTGACATCATCATTTTTGTTTTTTTATTAAATCATCAGTACTCTGTAGTAACTCTTCACAATTAGGCAATTGTTTCTCCAAAACATTGTTCTATTCTTGCCCATTTCTTTTTGTTTTCTCTCTACCAGGTCCTTCCACTTCTATTTCTCCATTCTTCTTGGTTTCCCAGACTCCAGCCAATTTTCAACATAGAATGTTACAGCTAAAATAATTCTTAAGTCATTCCAGCCATTCTGTTGATATTGTTCATTGTCTTCCTATGAATTATCCTCACCATTCTTTGCATTTAATTATAATAAACATCTATTTAAGGCTTACTATGTCCTAGGTATTTGAGGTTATCTTCAAGATTCTCTTCCTTTCTGCTTCTCTCTTTTTAGTGCCTAAATTTCAATTCTCTGTTTTGTAAACTAAATTCTGCACAATCTCTCTTCATGTCACCCAGTGGTTTTCCTTTTACTCTCACTCCCAACTTTATTATTTTTTTTAGTTGAGTCCTACTTTGCTGGGGCTTAGAGCTCTCCCAGGTAGCCATCTCAGATTTATTATTCACCTTTCTTCAATCAACTAGCACAGTTCTTTCTGTTTGTTTCTCTTCTATCTATTCTGGCAGTTACTGAAGTCATGCAGTAATTTATCTTGTTTGTCTTGTCTCTCCAAGAAAGAATTTAAGTTACATATTTCTTCAAGGCAGGTACTGTGTCTATTGTTTTAAATTCTTCTCATTTGTTCTATAATGTGATCAGTGACAAAAGCATGTGACAAAAACTTAACAAAATGGAAAAACAAATGTCTTTATGATTAATATAATTTGCAAATGAGCACTACTCTACCTAGAAGAAAATAGATTATGGATATTAGAAATGGGTGTGATGTAAATGTATTCATTTTAACACACCTTATTTCTTATTAACATACTTAAGTGTGGGTTGTTCTGAGCTCTTCAATATTGTATGTAGAAGAAGGGAGCTTATAAAAACACAATATTTTAAAAGGTAGATCAATAGCAGATATGGTACTTAATTCCTAACTGTTTAAATTCTAGAATAGTTCCCAATCTCTTTAGATGTGTTCATTAATAAAATAAAGTACTCAGATTTACATGAATGAAATAAATGTTTCAGAAATTAGTAATAAGATACTGCAGAACTGTGAGTTCATGGAATTCTAAACTGGTTATTTTTCATCACTTATAGATGGGGCTTACATAATTATCTTTCCTCGCTTTTCACCTTATGTATTCTCATATATTAGTGAGCTTCCCAACAATCTTCCTGTTTCTTCTCATTATGTATAGTTGCTTCCCAGTGTTGTTGAAAATGGTGTTGAAAAGAGGACAAGCATTGTCAGCTGGTGATGTTAATTGCTGCCCACAGCCTAAGAAATGAGGCGGAGATGGATGCTCAACATATGCTTAATGTGAGGCCCTTCCCCCCTCATCTAAATGGGTTATAACATGCTTGCTAATGGTCTACACCCGAACTTGGAAAACCTTCTGAGTCAAAACACATCTAGTTCTTGTTATCTACTGAAAGGGGCATTCTGAGAGCAGAACCAAAGATAAGGTATGTTGAACTACTTGTGTTTTTGAATTTCTTGAGAAACTGAGACTGAACTGAACTTGATATAGCACACAGTGAAGCCCAGATTTCAGGGTAGCTTTTCTAGGGATAAGTCCCTCTGCTGTGAGGGCAGAGAACTGTGTGTCTCAGGTCGGGGCTTTTGCCAGGTGGTCTTCCGTTGTGCCTACAGTAGCACTGCAGGGAGCTCATCCAGAGGCAGAGGAAAGAGATTCCAAATTAGTGTAATCTGCCTTGGACTGGGCAGTATAATATTGGATACGGTATCTGAGGGGAAGGCCGGATGTAATAAAGTCTGATTGACGATTTGTCCTATGTTGCCTCAAAATTCATGTAAACTAGTTCTGATAGGCAGCTGAGTATAATCATTTAGAACTGCACTGTCCAGTATGGTAGCTACTAGCTACTAGCCAGATGTGGCTATTTAGCAATGACTTAGTTCAAAGAAAGAAATGAGATATAATAATTTTTATACTTAATGCATATTGAAATTATAATATTTTAGATATATTGGGTTTATAATTAAAATTAAAAATTCACCTATTTCTTCTTTGTACTTAAAAAAAAGTGACTATTAGAAAATTTAAAATCACCTGTGTAGCTCACATTTTATTTTATTGGGCAGCACTGGTTTAGAGATCTCTAATAAGGTAGGCCTGGCTTTGAATCCTGGCTCTGGTCCATTGAAGCCTAATTTCTCCAAGTCTCAGATTCCTTCTTGCATAATAGTAGTGTTCACCATAATGTTTCATGAGGATGACTTGAGATAATGTTGGTAAAGAACTTGGCAAATTACCTGGTATGAGAATAAATACTTAATAAATGTTTAAATTAAAGCCTAATGCTAAAGTTCTGGAAGTCTGGATTTTCCTTTGATTACTGACCATTCGTGTGTCACTGAAGGAGTCACTTATTCTCTCTTGTTCTCGGTTTACTCATGTATAAAATTATAGGTATATGTGAAATATTTTAAATTAATTCATTCAAAACTTTGGTCTATCACAGTTCTAGGAACTAAGTTCGTCAGCGTGTTGGTAAGGGGAGACAGGAATACACGATGAAAAAAACTCTGTAGTAGAAACCCAGTTTTGTCTGCTGAGTCTGCTCTGCTCCCTTCCCTGGAGACTTCCTTCTCTGCCATCCCCATAGTTACAGTAAGAGCAGCCGTGTTAATACAACTGACTGGTAGAGGAGTGGGCACTTGTCCTGGTGGGTCCAGGCTTTCCTAGGAATTATATTTAAGACAAGGAGATTCCAAATTGATCTAGCTTATTCTTGAGTGGAAGTGCTGTCAACTGGACAGTTATCAGCAGTGTCCATTTCCAACTCTGGGGACTGGGAAAGTGAGACAGCTGCTCTTTGGGAGCAGCAAAGAATGAAGCAGATGCACAGAGAGAAGAAGGAACAAGAGAAATAGGGAGAGGTCCTCCTGGTCCCTTGTAATGCTGCAGTCCTGCATTCAGTCCATCCCTGAGAAGGGGCTGCATCCCTGCCCTATATTGTGGAAGCTGTCCTACAGATTTTTAAAACAAAACAAAACTCTTTGCTGATGTTAGTTCAAATAGGTTCCCTTTATTTGTAACCTAAAAGATATTAACTAATTTGGGCACTGTGTTTATATCTAAGCTTATGGTCAAATGGGAAAAATAGGCTCACAATCCAGTCATGTAACATACTGCAAGATGTTGTAAGAGAACACAGAGAGAACAAGGGACTGTCAGATGGAATTGCGGGAAGGTTTCACACCAAAAGTAACATTTGAAGTGGGTCTTATGAGAATGAAGTGGGCTTTTCCATGTGGTGAAGGAAGGGTAGATATTTCTAGGCAGAGGAAGTAAAAAGTATGAAAGAGAGTGTTACAGTGAGGGAATGACTAGTAGACTAGTTACTGGATAAAAGGATCTATTGGGACTTTTCAGGGTCTAAATTTATTTTTAGTTCTAAACACTCCTTAGGAATATACAGGAAAAAATGGTAGGGGGACAATTACCTTGGAGTAAGGAGGCTTGGCTCTTGTCCCAACCCTGACATGCATTAACTGTGTTACCTTGGGTAATTTGCATCATTTCTCTGGGAATTGGTTTCCTCACTTGGAAAATGAGAAGGTGGATTACATTATCTCTATGGCCCCTTTCAGCTCAAAATTCTGTGACGCTGTAACTTAAACACAAAAACTTTGTCACTGCTGACAAAGCATTTCTACTAGGTTTGACTGGGGAAATTATTTAATTTAGATATGTTTCCTTTTCTGTCAAAACCACTGTCAAAATCAGTGTGATCTGATATATGCTACATTCAAGAAGTCTTGGCCCAAAGACTCCTTCCTTAAACTAGGGAATTATGAAAGTGAATTCAATAACCAGCATCATCCCTGAACCTGACTTAGTTATAGCTTTTCAATACTTTATTTTCTCTACCTGTGCAATGGGACCAAAGAAATCTGTCATATGTATGGGTATTGCAAAGATAATGAATCATTGAGTTCTATGGAAGAAAAAAATTACTCCTATCTGAATATGAAAAACAAAAAGTATTTCCCATGAAGATATCTCTAAAAATGCTTTTATAAAAATTTTATCTATTTTAAAATATCATAGAAAGTGGTAATAGGAATGGCAGATTTGCAAAAATTCACATGCTTCCAAGTGCAGTGCATTTCTTTCGTGTATATCTTTTATATTCCCTGCCACCTGTCTTTGGATATCAGAAGAGGGAATTGTTATTCTTTCTCACTATTCACCTATGATGATCTTTTGAAAACTTGGTCTTTGAACTTTCCTCTATTTATATCCAAGGACAAATACTACGTGGGAACAAGTGACACACAGTGTCATTTACTGGATACATTTGTTATCAGGCATGGGTGTGCTTTCTAAGTGGAATGGGTTCCTAGCCAACAGAATGGGAATGCTAGGCATAGGTGATGTTGAATGACAAATAAAATAATTACAAACACAAAAATGAGTGGGAAGATGAGTAGAAAAGGTAAGCAGAACATTTACTGTGTCTACCATGTATCCAGCTTCATGTTCACTGTGTTCTTATGAGACCTCTTTCAAAATACATAGATGCTGAAGTTTTTGGTTTCACTATTGGTAAAGTACTATTTTTCTAAATTATCATAACCAAGAAATCAACCAGCATAATACAGTTTATAGTGAAATTGCCTGGTACTAAAATCCCATTCTCACCAGCAGTGTCCCTTTTTAAGGTGATTTAGCCACAGAAATTTCTTGAGCCTCAGATAACTAAAATGTTAAGTGTACCATGATGTCCTATTTATACCATGCCAGGTAATTAAGCTGGAAGTGTAAAAACTTTGTAGTCTATCATACTTTAAACTTTCTCAAAGCATATTTGGATGTTATTACTTAATATAAATGATTACTTTTAACAAAGCTATCCTATCATGTTAATCTTCTGATTACTGTTAGTAGTAGAGAAGATGTGTAGGTATGACTAGCTTCAATAATGTAGTCAAAAATGCATATAGAAGTAGAAGAAAGCATTTGCAGATTTAAGAGTTTAATTTAAGGGATTAAAGTTAGACCAAATAAATATAAGTATGACAAATTGGTAGATGGCAAAACTTTATAAATGCGGTTTCTCATTGATAAAGGAAACTGAAGGTGATTCAGAGAAATGGAAAGATATCTCATGCTCTTGCACTGGAAGAATACATATTGTTAAAATGACCATACTACCCAAAGCAATCTACAGATTTAATGCAATCCCTATCAAAATATCCATGACATTTTTCACAAAACTAGAAGAAATAATACTAAAACGTGTATGGAACCACAAAAGACCCAGAACTGCCAAAGCAATCCTGAGGAAAAAGAACAAAGCTGGCGGAATAACCATCCCAGGCCAGACAACACTACATAGCTACAGTAATCCAAACAGCATGGTATTGGCACAAGACAGACATATGGATCAATGGAACAGAATAGAGAGCCCAGAAATAAACCCACACACCTGTGGTCAATTAATCTTTGACAAAGGAGGCAAGAATATACAATGGAGAAAAGACAGTCTCTTCAGCAAGTGGTGCTGGGAATGCTGGACAGCCTCATGTAAATCAGTGAAGTTAGAACACAGCCTCATACCATACACAAAAATAAATTCAAAATGGCTTAAAGACTTAAATATAAGATAGGACACCATAAAATTCCTAGAAGAGAACATAGGCAAAACATTTTCTGACATAAATCATACCAATGTTTTCTTAGGTCAGTCTCCCAGGGCAATAGAAATAAAAGCAAAAATAAACAAGTGGGACCTAACCAAACTTATAAGCACAGCAAAAGAAACCATAAATAAAACCAAAAGACAACTACAGACTGGTAGAAAATACTTGCAAATGATGTGACTGATGAGGGCTTAATTTCCAAAATATACAAACAGCTCATACAACTCAATATCAAAAAAACAATGAACAACAATCAAAAAATGGGCAGAAGACCTAAATAGACATTTCTCCAAAGAAGACATCCAAATGGCCAAAAGGCACATGAAAACATGTTCAACATTACTGATTATTAGAGAAATGCAAATCAAAACCACAGTGAGGTACCACTTCACACTGGTCAGAATGGTCATCACTAAAAAGCCTACAAATAATAAACTCTGGAGAGGGTGTGGAGAAAAGGGAACCCTCCTATACTATTGGTGGGAATGTAAATTGGTGCAGCCACTATGGAAAACAGTATGGAGGTTCCTTAAGAAACTAAAAATAGAACTACCATATGATCCAGCAATCCCACTGCTGAGCATATATCTGGAGAAAACTCTAATTTGAAAAGATACATGCACCCCAATGTTCATAGCACCACTATTTATAATAGCCAAGACATGGAAGCAACCTAAATGTCAATTGACAGAGGAATGGGTAATGAAGATGTGGTACATATATACAATGGAATATTACTCAGTCATAAAAAGGAATAAAATAATGCCATTTGCAGCAACATGGATAGGCCTAGAGATGATCATACTCAGTGAGGTAAGTCAGACGGAGAAAGGCAAATATCACATGACATCACTTATCTTTGGAATCTAAAAAAATGATGCAAGTGAACTTATTTACAAAACAGAAACTGACCCACAGACATAGAAAACAAACTTATGGTTACCAAAGGGGAAAGTGTGGGGGAGGGATAAATTAGAAGTTTAGGATTAGCAGATACAAACTACTATATATAAAATAGGAAGACCTTCAAGATGGCGGAGGAGTAGGATATGGAAATCACCTTCCTCCCCACAAATACATCAAAAATACATCTACACGTGGAATAACTCCTACAGAACACCTACTGAATGCTGGCAGAAGACTTCAGACTTCCCAAAAGGCAAGAAACTCCCCATTTACCTGGGTAGGGTAAAAGAAAAACAGAGACAAAAGAATAGGGACAGGACCTGTACCTCTGGGAAGGAGCTGTGAAGGAGGAAGTTTCCACACACTAGGAAGCCCCTTCACTGGTGGAGACAGGGAGTGTGTGGGGGGGAAGCTTCAGAGCCACGGAGGAGAGTGTAGTAACAGGGGTGCAGAGGGCAAAGCAGAGATTCCTGCACAGAGGATTGGTGCCAACCAGCACTCACCAGCCTGAGAGGCTTGTCTGCTCACCCAGCGGTACAGGTTGGGGCTGGGAGCTGAGGCTCAGGCTTCAGAGGTCAGATCTCAGGGAGAGGACTGGGTTGGCTGCGTAAACACAGCCTGAAGGGGGCTAGTGCTCCACAGGTAACCAGGAGGGAATCTAGAAAAAGTCTGGAACTGCCTAAGAGGCAAGAGAATATTGTTTTGGGGTGCGCAAGGAGAGGGGATTCAGAGCACCGCCTAAATGAGCTTCAGAGATGGGCGCAAGCCATGGCTATCCGCATGGACACCAGAGATGGGCATGAAACGCTGAGGCTGCTGCTACAGCCACCAAGAAGCCTGTGTGCAAGCACAGGTCACTATCCACACCACCCAGCCTGGGAGACTGTGCAGCCCGCCAATACCAGGGTCCTGTGATCCAGGGACAACTTCCCCTGGAGATCACACAGTGCACCTCAAGCTGTTGCAACATTACATTGGCCTCTGCCGCTGCAGGCTTGCTCCGCATTCTGTACCCCTCCCCCTCCCCCAGCCAGAGTGAGCCAGAGCCCCCTAATCAGCTGCTCCTTTAACCCCCTGCTGTCTGGGCGAAGAACAGACACCAGAGGGTGACCTACATGTAGAGGCAGGGCCAAATCCAAAGCTGAAACCCAGGAGCTGTGCAAACAAAGAAGAGAAAGGGAAATTTCTCCATGCAGCCTCAGAAGCAGCGAATTAAATCTCCACAATCAACTTGATGTACCATGCAACTGTGGAATACCTGAATAGACAATGAATCATCCCAAAATTAACGTGGTGGACTTTGGGAGCAACTGTAGACTTGGAGTTTCCTGTATGCAACTTACTAGTTTCTGATTTATATGTTTATCTTACCTTAGATTTTACCACTTGTTATCACTGGTGGATTTGTTTATTGGTTTGGTTGTTCTCTTCTTTTTTTTTTAATTACTTAAAAAATTTTTTTATTTTACTAACTTGATTTTATTTCATTTATTTTTCTTCCTTTCTTTTTTTTTCTCCCTTTTCTTCTGAGCTGTTTGGCTGACAGGGTCTTGTTGTTCTGGTCAGGTGTCAGGCCTGAGCCTCTGAGGTGGGAGAGCCGAGTTCAGGATATGGGACCACCAGAGACGTCCTGGCCCCACGTAATATCAATCAGTGAGAGCTCTCCCAGAGATTTCCATCTCAACGCTAAGACCCAGCTCCACTCAACGACCAGCAAGCTCCAGTGCTGGACACTCCATGCCAAACAACTAGCAAGACAGGAACACAAACCCAACTATTAGCAGAGAGGCTGCCTAAAATCATACTAAGTTCACAGACACCCCAAAACACACCACCAGACGTGGTCCTGCCGAACAGAAAGAAAAGATCCAGCCTCATCCACCAGAACACAGGCACCAGTCGCCTCCACCAGGAAGCCTATACAACCCACTGAACCAACCTTCCCCACTGGGGGCAGACACCAAAAACAATGGGAATTATGAACTTGTAGCCTGCGGAAAGGAGACCCCAAACACAGTAAGTTAAGGAAAATGAGAAGGCAGAGAAATATGCAGCAGATGAAGGCACAAGGTAAAAAACCACCAGACCAAACAAACAAAGAGGAAATAGGCAGTCTACCTGAAAAAGAATTCAGAATAATGAGAGTAAAGATAATCCAAAATCTTAGACACAGAATGGAGAAAACACAGGAAACAATTAACAAGGACCTAGAATAACTAAAGAGCAAACAAACACTGATGAAAAACACAAAAAATGAAATTAAAAATTCTCTAGAAAGAATCAGTAGCAGAATAACTGAGGATAAGTGACCTGGAAGATAAAAGAGTGGAAATAACTACTGCAGAGACGAAAAAAGGAAAAAGAATGAAAAGAATAGAGGACAGTCTGAGACATCGGGGACAAAACAAAACACACCAACATTCGAATTATAGGGGTTCCAGAAGAAGAAGAGAAAAAGAAAGGGACTGAGAAAATATTTGAAGAGATTATAGTTGAAAGCTTCCCTAATATGGAAAATAAAATAGTGAATCAAGTCCAGGAAGCACAGAGAGTCCCATACAAGATAAATCCAAGGAGAAACACGCCAAGACACATATTAACCAAACTATCAAAAATTAAATACAAAGAAAAAATATTAAAAGCAGCTAGGCAAAAACAACAAATAACATACAAGGGAATCCCCATAAGGTTAACAGCTGATCTTTCAGCAGAAACTCTGCAAGCCAGAAGGGAGTGGCAGGACATATTTAAAGTGATGAAAGGGAAAAACCTACAACCAAGATTACTCTACCCAGCAAGGATCTCATTCAGATTTGATGGAGAAATTAAAACCTTTACAGACAAGCAAAAGCTAAAATAATTCAGCACCACCAAACCTGCTTTACAACAAATGCTAAAGGAATTTCTCTAGGCAGGAAACACAACAGAAGGAAAAGACTTACAATAACAAACCCAAAACAATTAAGAAAATGGTAATAGGAACATACATATTGATAATTACCTTAAATGTAAATGGATTAAATGCTCCAACCAAAAGACACAGACTGGCTGAATGGATACAAAAACAAGAGCTGTACAGATGCTGTCTACAAGAGACCCACTTCAGACCTAGGGACACATACAGACTGAAAGTAAGGGGATTGAAAAAGTTATTCCATGCAAATGGAGATCAAAAGAAAGCTGGAGTAGCCATACTCATATCAGACAAAATAGACTTTAAAATAAAGACTATTACAAGAGATGTAGAAGGACACTACATAATGATCAAGGGATCAATCCAAGAAGAAGATATAACAATTGTAAATATTTATGCACCCAACATAGGAGCACCTCAATACATAACGCAAATGCTAACAGCCATAAAAGGGGAAATCGACAGTAACAAAATCACAGTAGTGGACTTTAACAGCCCACTTTCACCAATGGACAGATCATGCAAAATGAAAAAAAATAAGGAAACACAAGCTTTAAATGATACATTAAACAAGATGGACTTAATTGATATTTATAGGACATTCCATCCAAAAACAACAGAATACACTTTCTTCTCAAGTGCTCATGGAACATTCTCCAGGATAGATCATATCTTGGGTCACAAATCAAGCCTTGGGAAATTTAAGAAAATTGAAATCGTACCAAGTATCTTTTCTGACCACAATGCTATGAGACTAGATATCAATTACAGGAAAAAAATCTGTCAAAAATACCAACACATGGAGGCTAAACAATACACTACTAAATAACCAAGAAATCACTGAAGAAATCAAAGAGGAAATCAAAAAATACTATAAACAAATAACAATGAAAACACAACAGCCCAAAACCTATGTGAAGCAGCAAAAGCAGTTCTAAGAGGGAGGTTTATAGCAATAAAATCCTACTTCAAGAAACAAGAAAAATCTCAAATAAACAACCTAACCTTACACATAAACAATTAGAGAAAGAAGAACAAAAAGGCCCCAAAGTTAGCAAAAGTAAGGAAATCAGAAAGATAAGATCAGAAATAAATTAAAAAGAAATGAAGGAAAAGATAGCAAAGATCAATAAAACTAAAAGCTGGTTCTTTGAGAAGATAAACAAAATTGATAAACCATTAGCAAGACTCATCAAGAAAAACAGGGAGAAGACTTAAATCAACAGAATTAGAAATGAAAAAGGAGAAGTAACGACTGACACTGCAGATATACAAAGGATCATGAGAGATTACTACAAGCATCTGTATGCCAATAAAATGGACAACCTGGAAGAAATGGACAAATTCTTAGAAAAGCACAACCTTCTGAGACTGAATCAGGAAGAAACAGAAAATATATACAGACCAATCACAAGCACTGAAATTGAAACCGTGATTAAAAATCTTCTAACAAACAAAAGTCCAGGACCAGATGGCTTCACAGGCAAATTCTATCAAACATTTAGAGAATAGTTGACACCCATCCTTCTCAGACTCTTCCAAAGAATGCAGAGGAAGGAACACTCCCAAGCTCATTCTACGAGGCCATCATCACCCTGATACAAAAACCACACAAAGAGGTTACAAAAAAAGAAAACTACAAGCCAATATCTCTGATGAACATAGATGCAAAAATCCTCAACAAAATACTAGCAAACAGAATCTAATAGCACATTAAAAGGATCATACACCATGATCAAGTGGGGTTTATCCCAGGAATGCAAGGATTCTTCAATATATGCAAATCAATCAATGTAATACACCATATTTACAAACTGAAGGATAAAAACCATATGATAATCTCAGTAGATGCAGAAAAAGCTTTCAACAAAATTCAACACCCACTTATGATAAAAACTCTCTAGAAAGTAGGCATAGAGGGAACTTACCTCAACATAATAAAGGCCATATATGACAAACTCACAGCCAACATCATTCTCAAAGGTGAAAAACTGAAACTATTTCCACTAAGATCTGGAACAAGACAAGGTTGCCCACTCTGACTGCTATTATTCAACATAGTATCAGAAGTTTTAGCAAGAGCAACCAGAGAAGAAAAAGAAATAAAACAAATCCAAACAGGAAAAGAAGAAGTAAAACTGTCACTATTTGCAGATGACATGATACTATATATAGAGAATCCTGAAGATGCTACTAGAAAACTACTAGAGCTAATCAATAAATTTGGTAAAGTAGCAGGATACGGAATTAATGCACAGAAATCTCTTGCATTCCTATACACTAATGATGAAAGATCTGAAAGAGAAATTAAGGAAACACTCCCATTTACCATTGCAACAAAAAGAATAATATACCTAGGAATAAACCTACCTAAGGAGACAAAAGACCTATATGCAGAGAACTATAAGACACTGATGAAAGAAATTAAAGATGATACAAACAGATGGAGAGATATACCACGTTCTTGGATTGGAAGAATCAACGTTGTGAAAATGACTCTACTATCGAAAGCAATCTACAGTTTCAATGCAATCCCTATCAAACTACCAATGGCATTTTTCACAGAACTAGAACAAAAAAGTTCACAATTTGTATGGAAACACAAAAGACCCCGAATAGCCAAAGCAATCTTGAGAAAGAAAAAGGGAGCTGGAGGAATCAGTCTTTCAGACTTCAGACTCTACTACAAAGCTACAGTCATCAAGACAATATGGTACTGGCACAAAAACAGAAATATAGATCAATGGAACAGGATAGAAAGCCCAGAGATAAACCCACACACATATGGTCACCTTATTTTTGATAAAGGAGGCAAGAATATACAATTGAGAAAAGACAGCCTCTTCAATAAGTGGTGCTGGGAAAACTGGACAGCTACATGTAAAAGAATGAAATTAGAACACTCCCTAACACCATACACAAAAATAAACTCAAAATGGATTAAAGACCTAAATGTAAGGCCAGACGCTATACAAACTCTTAGAGGAAAACATAGGCAGAACACTCTATGACATAAATCACAGCAAGATCCTTTTGGACCCACCTCCTAGAAAAATGGAAATAAAAATAAAAAAAAACAAATGGGACCTAATGAAACTTAAAAGCTTTTGCACAGCAAAGGAAACCATAAACAAGACGAAAAAGGCAACCCTCAGAATGGGAGAAAATATTTGCAAACGAAGCAACTGACAAAGGATTAATCTCCAAAATATACAAGCAGTTCATGCAGCTCAATATCAAAAAAACAAACAACCCAATCCAAAAACAGGAAGAAGATATAAACAGAAATTTCTCCAAAGAAGATATAGAGATTGCCAACAAACACATTAAAGGATGCTCAACATCAGTAATCGTTAGAGATATGCAAACCAAAACTTCAATGACGTGTCACCTCACACCAGTCAGAATAGCCATCATCAAAAAATCTGTAAACAAAAAATGCTGGAGAGGGTGTGGAGAAAAGGGAACCCTCTTGCACTGTAGGTAGGAATGTAAATTGATACAGCCACTATGGAGAACAGTATGGATGTTCCTTAAAAAAATAAATATAGAACTGCCATATGACCCAGCAATTCCACCACTGGGCATATACCCTGAGAAAACCATTATTCAAAAGGAGTCATGTACCACAGTGTTCACTGTAGTACTATTTACAATAGCCAGAACATGGAAGCAACCTAAATGTCCATCGACAGATGAATGGATAAAGAAGATGTGGCACATATACACAATGGAGTATTACTCAGCCATAAAAAGAAACAAAATTGAGTTATTTGTAGTAGGGTGGACGGACTTAGAGTCTGTCATACAGAGTGAATTAAGTCAGAAAGAGAAAAACAAATACCATATGCTAATGCATATATATGGAATTAAAAAAAAAGGTTCTTAAGAACCTAGGGGCAGGACAGGAATAAAGACGCAGATGTAGAGAATAGACTTGAGGACACGAGGAGGAGGAAGGGTAAGCTGAGACGAAGTGAGAGAGTGGCATGGACATATATACACTATCAAATGTAAAATAGATAGCTAGTGGGAAGCAGACGCATAGCACAGGGAGATCAGCTCAGTGCTTTGTGACCATCTAGAGGTGTGGGATAGGGAGGATGGGGGGAGATGCAAGAGTGAGGAGATATGAGGATATATGTATAGCTGATTCACTTTGTTATACAGCAGCAACTAACACAACAATGTAAAGCAATTGTACTCCCATAAAGATGTTAAAAAATAAATAAAATAAACCACAAGGCCCTGTCCTACTGTATAGCACAGGCAACTATATTCAATAACTTGTAATGAAGTATAATGGAAAAGAATCTGAAAATTTACATATATATATATATATATATATGACACTTTGCTCTATACCAGAAATTAATAGAACATTGTAAATCAACTATACTTCTCTTTTAAAAATATGGTTTCTACCAGAGTTATCAAAGTTTGGAAAGATACAAAATTTTAAAAAAATCGTTAGCTATACAATGGTTAATATTCATAAAAGGAAACAATTCTAAAAATGTTAGATGTGAGAATTTCCTGATCCAAGAAAAGTTCTTTTATACTTACATTTGTGTTATGATATAATCAGTAGATAATTAAATACTCTATATCTACCAGTGCTTAGTTGGAAGAAACAGCACTGAACATATCTATATGAAAGTTTTAGAAATTTGTTTTATACCATTTTAGTTTTCTAATAGTGGACTACAAATGTTATAAATTTGGAAAGGTTTCTGGGATGATGGTAAACGCCACAACTATATGATTAGAAAAGAAGGATATCTATCATATACCAGACCAGATACTACATTACAAATTTTCATATACATTAGCTCATTAAGCTCCGATAGTTTAAGTTGCCAAGCTATTACCTACTCACTAAGTGACGGGATCATAATTCTGAATCCAAGACCAATTGACTTTCTTTATATTTGGGAGGGTAAGACAATTCATACTCAATGACCTCTGTGAATTCACCATCCATAGTGATTCTACTATTTCATAGTAAAATTTAAACACCTGCCTTTTAATGTTGAGGATACATAAGTTTATAAATTTCTATAAGCCTGCTCCCCCTTCTCCCACTGTTTGAAATTCTCTACCCAACACAAGCAGGGTTCTCAAAACCTGGGACAGGAGCTAAATCTATGCTCATTATCCATTTTATGCAGACGATGGCATGCAGACAAATCAAAGCATAGACAGCAGAACTAGGCCAGTGAGTAAGCTCAGTATAAGGGGAATTTCTAAAAATAAACCCAAATCTTCAACAACGTGTAGCCACTTGAGATATTATGATCTTCCTGCTGAAAAAGAAACCGAGTGATTGGCCCTCAGGAAAACCATAGAAGGGATTCCTGTGTGGGTAGATGATTGGTTTAATGGCATCTAAGAAACTTAACCTCCAGGAGTGTCAGTAGTGCTAGGCCTTAGTTCTTTTCTCTATGAAATGGGCATGGTCGTGGTGACTTCCTTTGCAGAATTATTGTGATGTATAAATACACCCATATTATTCAATATAAAACTCACTTTCTGTAGTCTTTATCAAGAGGAAAAAAACTGATCTTGGGTGAAAAATGAAAGAGAAAGAAACCTATTAAATATTGTTTTATAAATAACCATTCAAATATCTCTTGAATAATTTTGTATTATCCAATTTAAAGTCCTTATCAATAATTTTAGAACTGTAAGTATATTCATTAACCCCCTTTTTGCACAGATGATAAGATTGGGAACCAGAAAAGTCAAAACACTTGATAAAAACCACTGAGCTAACAAGTGGCCGAGCCAGGCTTGGTTGGATTCTGACACATGCCCCAGTGTTCATATGTCTTGTTTCCTGTCTCAGGGTACTGCAATTGGCTTGTTTTGCAAGACTCTAAGTGGAAAAATGAGTATGGAATCAAATGTTTACATTAGTAGTTTTGTGTCCTCTTAGCTTCTTTTTTTTTTTTTTTTTTTTTTTTTTGCGGTATGCGGGCCTCTCACTGTTGTGGCCTCTCCCGTTGCGGAGCACAGGCTCCGGATGCGCAGGCCCAGCGGCCATGGCTCATGGGCCCAGCCGCTCCGCGGCATATGGGATCCTCCCAGACCGGGGCACGAACCCGTATCCCCTGCATCGGCAGGCGGACTCTCAACCACTGCGCCACCAGGGAGGCCCCTAGCTTCTTTTTAAAATTCATTTTCATTCATATAATG
This sequence comes from Mesoplodon mirus, assembly GCF_964341445.2. NCBI lineage: Eukaryota > Metazoa > Chordata > Mammalia > Artiodactyla > Ziphiidae > Mesoplodon > Mesoplodon mirus. The sequence goes on along the minus strand of NC_138979.1, from coordinate 107,780,370 downwards.
TATTGACAGCTGAGTGAAGTGTGATGCATCTAGAAAATATTTATTAAGTAATTCTGTATTTAAGCACATCTCTGTAGAATTTTGTTAGTGAAAGTGTAATCGTCTACCTCCTAGCAGTTGTTAGCAAAATCAGAAAAAAGATTAATTTAATCTTATATATACAATTCTCTTTGAGGTTATCCAGATTTGTTCCCATCAATATAAATGTATTCATATAGATTACTATGTATTTATAAATTGGATTTCTTATAAGCATGTAAGCTCAGACAGAAAATTTTCTAGCTATGCCAAAAAACAAAACGTTTCTTAGTCTTTACTGGTTGAAGTCAAAGAAGGAGTAATTTGAAATCTAAATCATGACATCTCTAGACAATATAACATAATGAGTAGGTATAGCTATAGCATGTCCTACCTTCATCCCTTATTTTGATTGGTTTGTTCTGAATGCGTTTGCTGGTACCTGAGTCCAAGTGGAAAATTTCTTATTCTGGTTCTTCTTTGAGTAGCTGTAAACCTTTCCCCTGTTACAGAAAATACACATAAGATGACATTAATATCAGTGATACACTCCCAATAAGCAAATTCCCTAAAGCAGGGGCCCACAACCCCTGGGCCACGGACTGGTACTGGTCCGTGGCCTGTTAGGAACCAGGCCACACAGCAGGAGGTGAGCAGCGGGCGAGCGAGCAAAGCCTCATCTGTACTTACAGCCACTCCCCATTGCTCGTATTACTGCCTGAGCTCCGCCTCCTGTCACATCAGTGGCACATTAGATTCTCATAGGAGCTCAAGCCCTACTGTGAACTGCACATGTGAGGGATCTAGGCTGCGCGCTCTTTATGAGACTCTAACGCCTGATGATCTGAGGGGGAGCTGAGGCGGTGATGCTAGCACTGGGGAGCGGCTGCAACTACAGATTATCCTTAGCAGAGAGGTTTGACTGCACGGAGACCATAATAAATCAGTTGCTTGCAGACTCATATCAAAACCCTATCAGTGAGTGGCAAGTGACAATTAAGCTGCATCTTATGGAGTAGACAGGACATAAGCAACACACTTCGGGTGTCACTGTCTCCCATCACCCCAGATGGGACCATTTAGTTGCAGGAAAACAAGCTCAGGGCTCCCACTGATTCTGCATTATCGTGAGTTGTATAACTATTTCATTATATATTACAATGTAATAATAATAGAAATAAAGGGCACCATGAACGTAATGTGTTTGAATCATCCTGAAACCATCCCCCCCCCACCCCATTCCGTGGAAAAACTGTCTTCCATGAAATGGGTCCCTGGTGCCAAGAAGGTTGGGGACTGCTGCCCTAAAGGTTAGTTGAAACTCCATCCCTCTTTTCTCACATTCAAGAAAGCATATCTGCATGAAAGTTTCATTTAAAGTAACAAATTAAACTCTCTCTCTCATCATCTCTCGATAGTTTTCAAGAATTAGTATATTAGCTTTTCTCAGTAATTCACTTCATAAGTGATCAGCTATATCAAAGTATCAAGACAGCACTGGTTGGGATCACTCCTGTCTCAGAAGGAGATAAAGCGGATCTGCCTGAGGGGCAATGAATTACCCACTGAGGTGACCTTTTCACCTTCTGATGGTCAACTCTATTAGGAACACTTGTATTATCCGTCATTGCCTGGACTAGAAGTCACAGAACATGGAAAGACACTTGCCAGACTATTATTTCTTTGTGTGTATTTAAAATTTTTTAGGTGTACATCAATTTTCAGAACTTTTTAAGGGTTCAATTCTATTGATTAATCTGAATAATGTGTGTGGGAGTATAATGACAAATATCACCATTTTATTTTCCCTTTGATTCATAGAATCTTGAGTCCCTGGGAATGCTGCAAATCACACTTCAGCACACCTGTGTATGGTTAGTGGGACAGTCTTTGTCATCAGGTAAACAGATTGGGGGTTCCAACTTCGCCACCTCCCAGCAGGGTAACCCTGGTAGGTCAGTTTTCCTCTCAGTGTCTGTTTTCTTATCAGAAAAATGAAAGAGAGTGTTTTGAGGACTGAGTGAGATAATGTATATGAAAACGCTTCCCAAATTCCAGGCACACAGTATGCACTTAATAACAACAATACTAATGATTATTAAATAATTCTATTAACTCAAACCAGGATGTAATCAGCAAGTCAGCCAAACAATGATTTTAGATTTTGCCCTATTTTGTTCTCCACAAAAGGTGAGAAGTTCCAAGTGCAGGGTACAGCAAGAATCCACGCCTCATGTTTGACTAAAGGGATTGTCATGTGAATTCCAAAAGAAATTCCAAAAGATATTTATCCAAGAGCAAACTAGCCTTCCTGGGTCATACCTGAGCAAGTCACAGACTTACAAAATTCTCCCTTCTAATAATACTACTTGCTATATTGATTGGTTTTACTAGCTTAACCTTTTTGAGTCTGTTACTCTTTCATAAATGTTGTTAGTGTTTGGTGTACTAGATGTTAAATGGATAATACAGTATATTGATTCTGAATCTAATTTTGGTTTCCAGGGTATTGAGGATAACTGAATCTGGCATTTAGAGCCCTCCAAAACTGCATGAGAATTCTCTAAAATATTTTTGCCTGAAAAAAGATGTTATAAGCACATTGAAAGAATTCCTAGTAAAAATTGTCTGCACAATTTTTTTTTGTTTTGAAGGTATCATTAGACAGCATTGAAGAACTAAATTTATTCCGATAATCATTACAATGATGAAAAAATTCCTTGCTTCAATAATTGATTTATGCTTCATTTAAATGTACAGAGTAGTTCTAATATAATTTCTTATTAACTCTAATGACGAATTTTAAAGTAGCATGACTCTGAAATAAGGATGAAATTCTCCATACAACTTATTGCATTTAAATGGATTTAATATTTAATATTTAAAAAATCATTTGATGTAAATAGCCCTCATGAATCACTGCAAATATACTAAGATGTAATTAAATGCTTTTTTCTTTTTAAAGGCACCTACTTGTTTCATAATAAATTCTTTTTGTACTTTCTTCTTTTAAGCTGTGCTATTACTTTTGAGATTACTTTTAATTGTGAAATAACATGAACTCTAAAATTCAGCAAATTTCTAAAAATATTTTCTCTCAGGCAAATTCAGCTGATTCACTTTGTTCTACAGCAGAAACTAACACAACATTGTAAAGCAATTATACTCCAATAAAAAAAAAGTAACTGAATTGTTGCTTAGCATTTGCTTTTATCTTGCAATTGTTTAAACCATTTTGATAAACACTCAGATTTCTAAGACAGAAAAAAATAAAACTTGGGGGAGGGACAAGATTCTGTAACTTATAAAGCTTTCACTAGATAAGCTTATGAACACAGAGGAACTACTCTCTGACCTAGTTTGGTACTTGGAATGTGTTGGTATGACAATATATGTGTCATAAACTGGGAGGAGAGACAGGATTGACACAGTTCCTACTGGGTAGATCCAGAAATCAGGCACCTACAAGTTCAGTAGCGAGAGCAGCTGCCAGGGGATCTGGAAGTTCCCGGGTCTGTCCTGTGGCACTGTGAAATTGTGAAGTCATGTACAATCACTTTTGCTGTGAGCCCCATCAGAAGACTGGGCAGTGTGGACCATAAGAAAACTCTCTTTGGTCCTTAAGAATGTAACCAAGAATGAGACCTATCACACACTCACACATAAACACACACATGCACACAATCAACTAATAAGAAAAAAATTAGAATCCTGGAACAATCCCTAATCCATACCTCATAAAGAATAAATGTCTTTTGGGCCTCCCTGGTGGCGCAGTGGTTGAGAGTCCGCCTGCCGATGCAGGGGATACGGGTTCGTGCCCCGGTCTGGGAGGATCCCATATGCCGCGGAGCGGCTGGGCCCGTGAGCCATGGCCGCTGGGCCTGCGCATCCGGAGCCTGTGCTCCGCAACGGGAGAGGCCACAACAGTGAGAGGCCCGCATACAGCAAAAAGGAAAAAAAAAAAAAAAAAAAAAAAAAAAGAATAAATGTCTTTTGAATATAGTATAAGATTTCAGGAAAGCAGCGTTTTGGCCTGAGTTCAGGCAGTCCTGAAGCATTCAGGATTTGGCTCTGTAAACTTAATATGTAGTAAGGAAAGAGCCTTGAAAAATGAGCCAAAAGACCTAGTTTAGTTTGTTACTCACCTGACAGTGAGTTACTTTTTAAGACCTCATCTGTTTTCTTATCTGTTATATTAGGACAGTGCTAATTTTCTGACAGATTCTTGGGCTTCATAGATTGGCCATATAAGTTAATGCTGGTTAAAGTTAGGATGACTGTATTATTTTGTCATCTGTACCAGGACACTTTTGAGACAGAAGGAGGGAGGTGCTGATAATGATACTGAGGCAATACGCACAAACCAAGACTATCTTGGGCAAACAGGTCCATCTGTTCACTCTACATGAACTTTTAACACTAGAAAGCACTGTTCACCTATAAGATGTGATAATGGTAGTGGTGATGGTATCTGAAGCCTAGCTTCCAAACCCAATGTGACAAGGTACAGTGAGCTTTTCTGTGATGTCATGGGAGGGAAATGCAGCCTGCACAACCTATGAAGTTTGCAACGGTTTATAGTGAAGCACATATGTTAATATGAAATTGGTATTTCTGGAAAAGAATCTACCAACTAAAATTTTAAAAAAATTGAAATAGCTTTATGTTTCAAAGCCTTTTAGAATATTTTTAGATTAATCTATACTACTTCTAAGGCAATAATAAGCAAAGTTCCTTTCTCAATTTTCCCCTTCTTAAAGAAACCAGCCTTTCAAATAATGTAATCAGAAATGATGGATGAGGAGATCTTTGTATTTTCCCAGTTTAATAGAGCTCATAGAAAAGAAAAGTTGTATACTATTCTTCAAGGTTATTATCATAGTTATTATCAATTTTGGCTAAGAAAATGAGTCTATTGAGTTGAATAATCTTGATGTTTACTTAGAGATAATTTTTTTTCATTACTAAACTATCTTTCCTCTATCTATTGTACTTGGAGAAGAGAGAATAAGGAGGATAAAAATAGTATATTTTGGCAATTGTTTGATATAATTCTACAGACAAAAGGCATTCTTGATGAAGTTTGTACTATTTAATCAACATTGTGCAATGTGAAAAAATTCAGGTCATCTACAGTAAAGTTGGCTTTTTTTCCCCAACAAATTATTATAAAAGAAGTTTATTCTTTTATAACATTTTAGTATTAAGCTAGTTGTTAGAATAAGTGCTATCAGAAAATTTTACTAAATAATGGGCTAATTGGTTATAGGACCTTTATCCCTAAGAATCCATAGGTAGCCTCAATTTAAGATTATCTCATTGGGCATAAGAAATATACTCATTTCCTATCACACACAGCAGGACGGTGTCAACAAAAATAATTGCCTTAGCATATACTGAGTAAAGACCAATTAAAACAAATTACATTGCCAAACACAGGAGCAATGACATTCATCTTCTTGATCCCAAACTGAACAAATTTAATAAGTTTTGGAATTAAAGACGTCTTTTTACTAAAAAAACTGAAAATCATTTGAAATAATATACAATGAAAACACTAAGTTTAAAATTCAAGAAACTCTGCCAGTTCCTAAGACTCAATTTTTACATATGTATAAAAATTCTTCCTCAGTCATATCTAAAAACAAGGCTAAAGGTTGTCACCTGAATCATGCAAACACTACTGGTCAATTTAGAAAAAGGCAACATTTCACCGACTCTTGAAATTGGATATGAAATTCCACACTTCTTTAAAAAGGGGCTGGTTATAGTGAACCATACATTTATAAATGGGTACCATGTTGTAAACAGGAACACTGGGTACCTAAAAAATGGTGTATACTTTTTGAAACTTGTTCTCCAAAATAATCACATACTGTATAACTTAAGGGTCTATCGTCTCACATTGTTTCTGAAAGAAGAATGAACAATGTGCATATTAAAATATGTTTAAGTAAAAAAGGATATAGGGTATAGTTTTGTGACTTTCGTAACCCTTGAGATTTTGTTCCCATCAAAGATAGTCATAATGAAAGTGGATTTACAGTTTTTTTCCTAGTTTTAACTTCATTATGCCATCAGTTCATATAATCTTAGATTTTTTCACATAATTATGAATTTTGATGCATAAACACAGCATATTTAGAATATGTTTTATTCACAGATGGCACTTTTAATATTTTCTACTCTTAATTTTAAAAGCAAGAAGGTTTGGCATCCCATAGTCTGAATACTAGTAACACTAAAATTATATTAAATTTGCTTTTTATACATAGCCCTTTATTAAAAAAAAAATCTGGGAGTTGTGAGGGAAAAAAATGCAAATCATTGGACAGCAGCAAATACAAATTCATAGTCCTATCCACATCCCATTACATACCAGCTGGCATTAACTGAATATTTACTGATTGCTAGGTACTATGCTCAGTTTTTGCTCAGTGATGATCAACTGATTCTCACCCAACACTACAGGGTTGGTCCAACTATTACTGTCTTTTACCAGATGAAGAAACTTAAGATTTGCTTGCTCAAACCTCCACATGTATTAAATGTTGGCGCTTGTAATGGGACCAAAGCAGTCTGAGTATTTGGCCACAGCAGAAGCCTTTTAACGAAAACCAGTTGGGTCAGCAACTGGTCAGTTAAGAGAAGAGCCATAAAAAAAAATACAAATATACACGCACAAGATATCATTTAAAATATATAAATATGGGGTCATTCATCCTTTTTTAAAATTTTACTTTATTTTTTGATGTAGAGTGAAAGAGTTTTCACTAAGGATAGATCTACTGACTAAAGTTCCATAGTATTTTCTTGCATAAACCATATCCATACTTTGTCCTTCACAACCTTGAATTTCAGTATCTTTAAAGGGTGCGAAAACATTTGTAAAGGAATATAAGTGAAGTTCTATTCTAGATTCTTACAAATTTAGTTTCTAATGTTTTGTACTTGTCTCATCCACACCTAAATGCACAGCAATTACTTTTTGTAAAAAAAAATTTTGTCTTTATCAAGTTTAACACATTAATCATTTTGATTTTCTTAATAACAACTCTCTTTACATACTAATACTTATTTCATGTATTTAGTTAAGTTATGCAATTACAATAACTACTGGCATAAACAGGCTTAGAAATAAAAATAATATGCTTTAGGGATTATACAACTCAACTGGCACTCAGTATATCCTGGGGACATCCGTTTGTATGTGTTTTAAAAAGAATGAAGGCTCTGCTGTCTCTTCCTGTCTATAGATAGGCTGTATAACCCCCTTGTTCTTTGTGTAGTATTCTTAGAATATCTCTGAATGAAAGAAGTTATATAAATGCAAAGTAGGAAAAAGGCAATCTCAAGATTAGAAGCTGCCTTAGTATGATAATACATAATCTAAGTATTGTGATTATGAATAAATGTACTCATTAAGATTTATATACATGTAAATATATATACACATATTACATGTATATTCTCTCATGCTTACATTTAAAATATTTTGGGCAATTTTTATGTGCTTTTATACTTTCCTAAAAGTCTTCTGTTCAAGCAAAGAAAGCATTTGCAAAAGTGATAAGTAAGGGCTATAAAACATAAGCAAATAAATTACATTTCTTCATTCTAACCATGATATCCTTGAACACAAAAATCTTTAGCAGCCTATTACAGAGCAATCTATTATGCCACATATTACATTAAAGTGACATGATAGTTAAGACCTATTTCAACTAAGGTATATATTTTTGATTTGATAAAATAATTTGAAAGATGTCAACTCAAAAACACATAAGGCTGATTATTTTAGTAAAATAAAAGAGGCAGTTTTATTCTAATAAGAAAATGCCAGGCCTGAAGTCACACCTTCCTGTGCATCTAACAGTATTCTCATTTTATCATATTTTAAAAATCCACACCTCATATTTTCTGTTACCTTATATGGATGGTGCTAATGACACACATAGTAAACCTTCTATTAGCCTTGTAGTTGAATAGGATTTGTTTAATTTCAGCTGTCAAATAATGTGAAAAAAAAAACATTCTGGTAACCCTAGGAGTTAACATATGTTAGAATTATAAAAGTAAATGTTTCACAAACAGCAATAATTGATTGATTGTGTTCTCTGCCAGCATAAAATTAAAAGTGCAGAATATGCCCATTTGGGAAGCTTGATGACTTACTTGTTTGAGTGGTTTAAAAGAAACTTTGAAAAAGTTTCCTTCTAAAGCAAGTTAAAGGAACTAAAAGGCATGGGAATGGTGTGGATCTCACTTACTATATGCAAAATGTATGTTAGAGTATTTTCCTTACTATTATATATACAAAAGGAATCATTCCCTATGATGTTTTACAAAATACATTCTAGGCGACTTAAATTACAGAAAAAACAATCTCTGAATTTAATTATTAAAACAATGAAGACATGAATAAGTGAAATACTCTCCTTTGCCATTCCTCTTTTAATCCTATACCCTTGATTATCTAGTACAAATGACCTGCTATGTATCTTCTTTGGTACTTTTCCCTCTGCATTTATTAACATACACAGACACAAACGTTATTTTAGATTGAGCTCTCTGATGACAGGGTGTTGAGTTCAAAATGTTCACTGGGGTGAGCTCTTGGGAGATACACCTCTAAATACACTCCTAAGGAAGTGAGGAAGGCAGCAGGGGGAAGAGGGACAAGCTGACTAAAATAAAGTTGCAGTTGAGGCCTCATCAAACTCATGGGAAAATCCTCAAGCTCCATGGGACCTCTCAGAGTGGTCCCAAATTGAGACAAGGAACTGGAATTTTGTATTCTCAAAGTCATCAGCCAACCCCTGGGAAGAGGTACAATCTTGGGTGAGTAGTTTCCAGAGAAGGACAAAACTCAGAGCCATCATCAGTCGATAATCCCAGCAGCTGGGAGATAGCCTGGGTATCTGGGTAGAACACTCCACAATATCCTCTATGTCTATTTATGCAATTGAGATCTCTGTTCACTTAATTAAAAAATATAATCAGAAATACATGATCTCTTTGCATTTTTACTTAACTTTGCAATGTGCACACCCGCCTAAGTGATAAGTCTATCTCATTTATTTTAGTGGCTACATAATATTCATTGAAAGATTATACATTTTATTTATTTTTAACTTTTTGTTTGTTTGTTTTCTACTAATGCAAATAATGCTGCATTATCTTTATATGTATGTTTTTTTGAATTCATATTTTGTTAAATAAATTTCCATAAGTTCAACTGCTTAGTCAAAGTTTAGGTATGTTTGCTTAAATAAATGATAGTAGGTTATCTTATTAAATGCTTATAGTAATGCACACTACCGTCAGAAACATATACAATTACCTGTTTGATACTGAAGGTTTTCAATGTAAATTTCTTTTTTCAATTGTGACTAGAAAATATTATTTGTGTTTTTAACATTCATTTTCTTAACCATTAATAAGATTATGCTTTCTAAAATGTGTTTATTGTCTCTTTTCTTCTCTCCTTTGACTTGCCTATTCATTTCCTTTTCCTTTTCTGTGGTTGGTTTTGTTTATCTTATTCTTATTAATATACCCTATATGTTTTAGTATTTTCTCCTGATGAATTGCTTAATGACTTTGCTTTTAGTATCTTTATTAGTCAAGGTTTCTCCAGAGAAACATAATCAATATTGATAGATTGATTGTAGATAGGCTGATGTGGTTATGGAGACTGAGAAGTCCCACAGTCTGACATCTGCAAGCTAGAGAATCAGGAAAACTGGTGGTGTAATTCTGTCTGAGTCCAAAGAGAATCCGGGGGCTGAAGGTTCTAAGTCCTGGTCTGAGTACAAAAGCTTGAGAATCAGAAGTGCTGATGTCCAAAGGCAGAAGAGGGATGTCTTCGTTTAAGCAAAGAGAGAAAATTTGTCCTTCCTCTGGCTTTTTGTTTATTCAGGTCCTCAATTCAGGGTGGGATTGCATGATGCCCACCCACATTGGTGAGGGTGCTCCTCTTCACTCGGCCTACCAATTCACATGTTAACCTCTTCTGGAGACACTGTCACGCACACCCAGAAATCATATTTTATAATATTTTACAAGCTTTCTGGACATCCCTCAGCCCAGTCAAGTTAACACATACAATTAATGATCACCGTATCTTTTAGAAACAAAGGACCTACATTTTATGCCTTTTGGATTATTATTATTATTATTTTTTGAGGTACGCGGGCCTCTCACTGTTGTGGCCTCTCCCCTTGCGGAGCACAGGCTCCGGACGCGCAGGCTCAGCGGCCATGGCTCACGGGCCCAGCCACTCCGCGGCATGTGGGATCTTCCCGGACCGGGGCATGAACCCGTGTCCCCTGCATCGGCAGGCAGACTCTCTACCACTGCGCCACCAGGGAAGCCCTGCCTTTTGGATTTTTTATCTTAAGAAATCCTCTTGCTCCAAGGTTCACAAATATTCTCCCCCATTTCCACTAAAATTATCCAAATTTCTTTCTTATATTTATATTTTTTGATCCCTAAAGTATATTTATTAAGTACAAAGCAAATTGAAGAACAATATGTATAATATGACATTTTGGAAAACAAAAAATATATAATAATAGTTTTTAAAACCAGTTCAAAGGACTGAATGTTTGTGTGTTCCAAAAAATTATATGTTGAAGCCCTAAACCTCAATGTGTTGGTATTAGGAGGTAGGGCCTTTGGGAGGTGATTAGGTCATGAGGACTCTGCCATCATGAATGAAATTAGTCCTTATTAAAGAGGCTCCAGAGAGCTCTCTAGACCCTTTTGCTATTTGAGAACACAGGGAGAACATGGCTCACTATAAACCAGAAAGTGGGTCCTCATGACACTGAAATTGCTGGCACCTTGATCTTGAACTCCCAGTTTCCAGAACTGTGAGAATTAAATTTCTGTGCTTATACATCATTCAGTCTATGGTATTTGTGTTATAGCAGTCCAAACAGACTAAGACACAACTCCAACCTACTTCTGTAGGAAAGCAGGAAAGTCTCTGTCAGAATGTGTACCGAACTGAAGATGACAGCAGCTACCTCCAGGGGATGGAGTTGGACCAAGGAGAGAAGAAGAATTTCATTCTTTACTCTCTACATTTTGAAAAAGAGAGAGAAAAGGTAAGATAGAATTATGGGTAATTTTTATATTCTATTTTTGTCTTTTCTGTGTTTTCCAAATTTTTCATAATGGAGATATATTAATAATATTTCATAACCAGAAAGCATAAATTTAAGGCTCTCAGGAGTTCACTACTAAGTGGAGTAGTTCTTTCAAGTGAAGGTGCATTTTTTACATCTGTAGATTGTTAAAGCCTTGTACAGCCCCCAGAAAACTTTGCTCTGGAGCAGATGCAAGAGGACACTAACTTCTGCCTGAGCCTTCGTTTGTAGGAAAGGTCTTGGTAACAAATATTTTCATTTCTGAGTCAGGCTCTCCTTTTAGGGCTGCCTGCTATATTTATATTTTTAATACATTTAAAAATTATCCTGATCACGGCTTGAGGTGTGGATCTAGTTTCATTTTCTTTTTTCAGCTTGTTGACTGAGGTATAATTTATGTACAGTAAAATTTACAGTGTGGTAGGTTTTACAGACATATACCACCAAAATAAAAATATAGACTATTTTGCTAATCTCAAAACATTCCTTGGTTATTCTTTGTGGTTAATTGCCTCTCTTACATTCCTAGCTTTTGCCAACAACTGACCTGATACCTGTCCCTATAGTTTTTTTTTTTTTTTTTTTTTTTTTGCGGTATGCGGGCCTCTCACCGCTGTGGCCTCCCCCGTTGCGGAGCACAGGCTCCGGACGCGCAGGCCCAGCGGCCATGGCTCACGGGCCCAGCCGCTCCGCGGCATATGGGATCCTCCCAGACCGGGGCACGAACCCGTATCCCCTGCATCGGCAGGCGGACTCTCAACCACTGCGCCACCAGGGAGGCCCTGTCCCTATAGTTTTGCCTTTTCCAGAAAGGCATACAAATGAAATGACACAGTGTGTTGCCTTTTGAGTCTGGTTTTTTTCACTTAGCATAATTTTGAGATTGGTCCACATTGTTGTGTGTATATCCATAATGTGTTCCTTTAAATTGCTGAGTAGTATTCCATTTTACAGATGTACCACAATCTGTTTATCTATTCACCACTTGAAGGGCACTGAGTTGTTCCCAGTTTTTGGCAATTATGAAAAAGAGATATTATAACTATTTGCATACAGAGCTTTGTGTGCATATATGTTTTCATTCTCTCAGGTAAATACAGAGAGTAAGAGATTCATTTTAAAAAAATGGATAGTCAGATATCCCAATCCCATTTATTAGATTATCAATTTTTTTCACCACTGAATGGAATGTTATCTTAATCAAATATTAACTCCCCCTCTTACTATTCTTTTCCAAGATTTCCTTGGCAAATATTACACATTTTTTTAATTTGAACTTTTTGTACAGTTTAATTGTGTTCCAAAAAGCAAACTAGCAAACAATTCTGCTGTGATTCTGATAGTAACAGATAAAAATATATCATACATATATTAATTCAAGAAGGATTAATATTTTTACAGTATAACAGTTTTCCCATTTAAGAGCATAGCTTGTCTCTCCATTCATTCAAGTTCTGTTTCTTAATTATAAACATATATACACACACAAAAATAATATATATTCTGATTTGAACATACATATAAAATTTTAACCATCATAATAGCAACAAGAGCAACAATAGATAACACCTATAGAGGCAGGCATTCTAAACATTATGCCTATATTGATTCATTTAATACTCATAACAACCCAATAAGTTAGATATTATTTCTCTATTTTTTAGATGAGAGAACTGAAGCAGAGAAAGTTTTAGGGGACTAGCACAAGTTTAAGTGACTCAATGACAGGCACTCAACAAATTTTATTATTATTTCAAGGTATTTCAGTTGATTCTCTAAGATTTTCTAAAAATATGATAATACAATCTATAAATAGTGTTGATATCTTTGCTTTTGTGGTGCTTCTATATTATGTATATCATATTACTTTTGATTGAACCTCAAAAACAGTACTAGTAGTGACAGTAAGCATCCCTGTCTTATTACTAAAGGTGAATAAAAAGCTTAACACTTCCTCATTTGATTGGATGCCTGTCCTTGGCTTTTCATAAATGCTATTTAACTTACATAGAAATGTTTCATCAAATTCTTGTTTAACTGTAAGTTTTTTTAAAAAATCAGTTACAGCAAACTGAATTTTGTCAAATATCTTGTCAGCATCTATTAATGTAATTTTTCCCTTTTAAATGACATTGATACTCTTTGTATTATTAAACAATTCTTGAATTCCTAGAGTAAATCTACTTGGCAGAAATAATTATTTAAAATAATATTCTGGAATTTGTTTTAATACCTAATTTAAACATTTTGCTTTTAGATGTTGGATAGTACTCTGTAATCATATTAATATTTCTGCAGAAAATATGTGAATATTCATACTAAATGGGACAAGACTTAACAGGTCTGGTTTTTCTACCTAATGAATTAAAAAAAAAACTTTTGTTTTTGGATATGAGAACTGTGGGCAAGAGTTAGTGTACCTGTAAAAAAATTGTATGGTCCTTGAAAGTTATATCTGAATCTGATCTTCTGCCTTTTAAAAATGGTAGGACTTTAACATCCTCTATAATTTTTAACATGTTTAAAATTTCTATTCTTCTTAGGTCAACATTTAGCATTTATATTTCATTGGGAATGTATCCATTTTTCTATTTCAAATTTATTGCTTAAGAGAGTGTAGGGTGTGAAATTAATCAAGCACTGGAGTTTGGAAGGTGTTCAGGATCTATGATGAAAAAGAGTATCAAAGTAGGAATCAGAAAGGAATAGACAGAAATCTGCAAGGAAAATTTTTTTAGTGTACAATCATAGATAGAAAATTTTGTTAGTGTTAAAGGAAGTAACATTTCAGAATTAATCTGGTTCAAGGGACTAACTTAAATAAAGATTTGTATCCACTTTATCAGGTGTTGAAGTTTGAATTGGGCTGTGCCTATGTTGGTGCCTTGTAGATAGTGTGTCAGATATATAGACAGGCTCATAAATACCAAATTAATCTTAGCAGTATCCTTGAGTGTATAGTCATTTGGACTCAGTGTGTACTATTGAAGAGATACTGGGGAGAAAAGGGACCTATGAAGAGTTCAAGAGTGATTGGGAATAACCTCTGAGTTAGGAGAAATCAAGCAAATCCTACAATGCCTCCTCTATTTTCATCTTCTTAGTGCTTCCATTGACCCTCTTGAGTCAACACTCTTCATGTCAGTGGATGCAGAATCAGTGTATTCAGATGCAACCTATCAACTACATTACTGATATTTCACTTTCAAAATTAAGGCTAGAAGATTTTGAGTTCTTGCATCTTTCCTAAGAATGACAGTCTTGAGAAGTTCAATTATCCTGTTCAGAGATCCTTGGGAACTGTAAAGCAGAATTAACTACAGCTATAGAAATGTTTGATAATTTTCTTCATTTTTAACTTAATATTTAAGTTCATATCCACTTTATCATCTTTTCAGACCAAAGTTACTTACTGAGAGAAATCCGTTATAGAAATAAAAACATCTTACAGCTTAAACCTGCCAATGATCGGCACGTTGAATAATGTTTGGTTAATGACCTTGAGGCTTTTGGATTTAGCATTTAGTGGGAAGGATTACATTAAGATACTATATGTTGTAATCTTCATTGTGAGAGTTATATTTGAACTCATATGTTTCTACTAGTTCTTGGAAGTCACTGTACAGTATTTCAGACAAAATGGATTTCCACAACTCTTTGTATAATGTTTCTACAGTTATGTCAAAATCAAATTTTTTGGATTTACTTTTGATTTGGATAGCTCTCCTTCCAAACCCCGTTTTAGAATTTGAGTTGTTTTTAGCTGATAGAATTTTTTTTCTTGCTGGCCGTGGACTAGACCAATATATATTGACTTTTAGAAGTCTACTTAAACTTCTGATTCCAGAAAAAACAAAGGGATTTTTGTAATTCAAAGAAATATATGTTTATGTTTCCTTCTGTTAATTCACCTATCGAAACACATTAACCAGACAGATGTTTCTAGGCAAAAAGCATCAGTTAGTGGTATTTACTACTTTACTCTAAGCTTTATAAAAGGAGCATTTTTCAATCAAAGATTGGTCTTTTCCTTGGAAATCATACCTAGCCAAAGTTTAAAGACTGTTAAAAGATCACACAGTAAACTTTAATTTGTAATCAACTATACCCTTTTAAAAGAAGTCTGAACTAGTCAAAATGCAATGTCAGTGGAAGAAAAAAATCTGATGAGACTGTCTTTGTTTATATTTCCTGTTTTCAGTCTGTCTCAGTTATTCTTCTCTGTACCACAAGTCTCTTTGAATATAGTAGCTGGCTGAGTGAGATTCCTGACTTCATAAAACATGGAAACACTTTTAATTTCATAGCAAAATTCCTTGTATTTGGCAGTAGATCACTGAGATGACATTTGGGACAACAAACCTTCAGAAAAAGGCAGAGAAAATGATCAAGGATAAATGAAAGAAGCACTAGGAATCAACACTGAAAAAAATGATTTGGGGGCAAAATAAAGAATGTTTATAATGTACAAAATGAAATGTCCTTTTCGGAAGCATCTGTAAATTCTATATTTCATTATGTAATAATCCCATCATTAGATATCAGAGCATTTTTTTTCCTGATTGATAATAAATTCCATTTTAAATTATTTCATTTTTAATTTAGATTTTAATTTAATTTAATTGATTTTAATTTAGAATGAGTTTAGGATATTTGGACAGTCTCAAAGTAGTGGCTATAAATTTTCTCTTCACAAAAAGAATTCTCTTCCTTGGCATTCCTCCCTTGATGCATTTTCTAACCACCTCAATTGGAGTGGACCCTGACTGTACTGTCTTAGAACAGTTATTTTAAAGAACTCACCTGCATTTGGTATGTACTTCTATATAAAATAGGTATTTATATGCATATGTTACCTATCCTTTCTCTCTGACCCGCATGAAGTACCAAGCAACCTTGGATTGGTCCTCTTTCAAAAAGTAAGTAAATTAGTAAATAAATTAATATACCAATGGTCATTGACTAGATCTTGTTAAATTTTGTAAAACTTGTAGCACCTATGGCAGCAATGAAGCTCAACAGAGATACTGTTACAGTGCCCTAACCCCACTCCCAATCTATCCTCCCTGTCGCTTAATGCCTAAGTTACTGATCTGATACACAAATCCTTTAATATTATTCCCCTACTTAAAATTCTTTAATAGCTCTTCATATCTTTGTGGATAAAGTTCTAACTCAGCTCAAGGAACAAAGCTTCCATTGATGTGGACCTACCTAGGTCTCTGGCCCTATCCCAAGCTACTGTTCCAGTGCATGCCCTACATCCCCAGATATGTAAAAGTTATTCTGAGTTTCTTAAATGCTCTCTTTAGGCTCTTTCACTACTCTGAGCCATTCTGTGTGTTGTTCCCTTAGCATAGAATATTTATCTCCTTCTAAATACTTTGTATCCTTCAAACTTCATTGTAAGTTTTTCCAAGATGCCCCATTTTGCCTACTGAATTTGGTTCCCTGGTATAGCCTTCTCCTAGAATATTCTTTGTATGTATCTTTTGTCAATACTTTGTAATATAATATAGTTGTTGGGTTTTTATTTGAGAATTTAAAAAATTTTAATACAGTTCAAGTCAGTGTGCTGTACACACTTAGCAGAGTATAGTCACATAATAGGTTTTTGATAAATAATGTTACTAAATAAAAACTATATTTTGCATAAATCAAAACATAGCAGTGGGGGCTTCACTGGTGGCGCAGTGTTTGAGAGTCCGCCTGCCGATGCAGGGGACACGGGTTCGTGCCCCGGTCCGGGAAGATCCCACATGCCGTGGAGCAGCTGGGCCCATGAGCCTGCACGTCCGGAGCCTGTGCTCCACAGCGGGAGAGGCCACAACAGTAAGAGGCCCGCGTACCGCAAAAAAACAAAACAAAACAAGAAAACCCCCCAAAGCATAGCAGTGATTCAATAAGTAACTCTCAGAAAAGAATAGACAGAACACTATAATGGTATGTGAAATGCTGTTATAAATAAATAAATATAGTTATTAATTATATAATCTAATTGTTTTTAGTGTAATATGTGGGGTTTGGGAAAGAAATGCTATTGCTTTTAACTTAGCTTGAATGCTGCTACTGAAACCTTACAATTGTCATCTGCCTACCTGCCACAGGACATGGGACCTAGAATAATGACCCATTGTGTCTTATTCTATGTATAACTCCAGCACTGTAGGATCTGGATCTTCACATTATTCTCCTTTATTAGTTGTAAGATCTACTAGTCTCTGTGCTATAGACTATGTGTGTCTCCCCCAAATTCATATGTTCAAACCTAATCTTCAATGTGATGTTATTTGGAGGTATGCCCTTCCGGAGGTGATTAGGTCTTAAGGGTGGAGCCCTCATGAATGAGATTAATGCCCATACAAAAAAGACTCAGAGAAATCCCTGGCCCCTTTTGCCATGTGTAGGCTGAAAAAATGGTCATCTATGAACCAGGAGGCAGGACCTTACCAGATACCAAATCTGCTGGCTCTCTGATCTTGGACTTTCCAGCCTCCAGAACTGTGAGAAATAGATCTCTGTTGTTTATAAAACACCGTCTAGGGTATTGTTATATTAACCCAAATGGACTAAGACTACCCTGACTGTCTTTATCTCTTTGAACCTCTCCTGAAAACATCCCATTTTGTCAAGCTAGTTTGCCCATGAATAAAGTACTTTAGAGTTGTTTAGCTGTTGATTGTTCACATAAAAATGGGAAATAAATACTATTTAGATTGTCAAATTGTTAATATTAAATTGAAAAATAAGGTGTCATTTTTAGCAAGAGCAGATGTTTGGGGCACATCTTTTTCAGTGCATCTGTTTATTAATGAGGGGTTAGTTAGAGCTTTGTGAACATGCGGCTTTATTTATTTAAAAAAAATTCCACTGGCTTTCAATTTACATCATAACTAAAGTGTGTATAATGTGGCAGAACTGTTTTATGTGATTAAGAACTGTTTATTCTGGATTTATAATTAATTTAATTGTAACATCTAGAGGACTGCAATTTTGAAAAACTTTCAATCCTGATTGCCTATTATTCAAGTGACAACAGTGAAATAAAGTGACACTATGATAAATGGAAACGTAACAAGCAGTTGTCCTGAGTTAATAACATTTTGAAAGAAAAATCTATAAAATTTTTATATAAATCATATGTATTGTATCTAATATATACAAATAAAATAGTTTTGCCTTCAAATTTTGCTTCAGAGGTAGAAAGTTCACAATTTAATAAACATCTTACAAATGTATTTTCATTATTTAAAACCAGCTTGAGATATTCCCTATCTTGATAAAAATAGAGTGAGGAAAAGAATTAATTCAGTTGCTCCATCGAAGGATTTCCTTAAACCCAGGTCCCATTTGAGGTCAGTGACACACCTTCATTTGTTTGAACTATGGTTTCTACAAAATTCAATCAAACATTAAAAGAAAGTACTTAATTAGTTATGCTGCACTAACAAAGAAAAATTATTACACCATACTAACCTATGTTATAGCAAAACCCTGACCCCACAAAAATGATTGGTGCCATTAATGAGATTGATTGAAATACATAGGAATTATAAGTCAAAGAACTGGTGAATAGAAAGCCATCAAATTCAGACTGCATTATTTTTCTACTCAGATGCTACACTAAGATTCCATATAAACTTATTTCCAAATCTGAATTGTATTGTAGAAAGTGTTAATAAAATGGATATGGAATAAATGTGTAGTTTCCACTTCCATTTAGTTAAATGCACTTCAATAAATTATAGCCAGTAAGTAGTTTTTAATTCAAATATAACATCTTTGCCAACTGAAATCCTTAGATATAAAGATTTCTAAAACAAAAATCTGTTTGTGGGATAAACAAGATGAGATTCTGACCAATTATTTCCACCAAACGCCCAAAGCCGAATTTTAGTGTAATTGCTCTCAGATTAGTGCAGGAAAATTTAAAAATAGGGAAAAGTGGAAAAGAACTTAAAAAAAAAATCACCCACAAGTAACTACTATTCACATTTTTATATTTTCTTCCTATAATTTTGTATGAAAATGATTTTTATTATTTTTGCTTTCTAAGAGATATTTTTATTAGGCTTTGTCCAAAACATGTGAAATGACTTGATCTTTCTTACATAAAAACACCTTTGAGTTCTTAGTATTTGTGTATTAGATCATAATTATAGAAATTGGAAATTTTCTGCAAAACAAGGTACATACCACGTTTCTAATTTTGACTAATCACTCTTTATTTCTTCCTAGATTAAAGTTGGTGATAGCTTTATAAATAAACTCTAGTGACTAAATGGCCATATTTTACATTATAGATTCTCCTCCTATGTCAGACCATTCACAGAAGGTCAAAAAGTGTAATAAAAATATGTTATTTTTCACCTGGGATAAATCATGAAAATATTTCTAAGGTTTACATAGACTTTGAACATATAGGATTAAATATTGTAGTATTATATAGGAAGCTCATGAGTTTAATACACAACATCTTCTGAAAATCAGCACAAGAAAACCTACCATGTAAGGTAAACAATAAACCTATGTATTATTCACTGATGGAGAGCGGAAATTTAGAGAAAGCTCACATTATAGAACTCTGAATTATGCCTACCGTTTATAGGTACACTCTTTGATAATACATTTTCAGGTTTTTATACATGATTGTAAATATTGATCTTTTACAATTAAAATCAATTGGCTCAAGTCTAGTGAAAATATAAATGAAGTTAACTTGCAGCTTTTAGGCTACTAGTGGTTTCAAACTTGGATCAAATTTAATTTTATGAGGTCTTTTTCATGACTAGGATGTAGTATTAGCATTTCCATGATTTAGTTACAATTAAAGATGAATATAGCATTAAATACAAATAATTGTGTAAATTCTGCTGCTCAAACGTGGCAACAAGTCATCTGATTAGGGCAAACATCACTTTATGATAACTGAAAATAATCTACTTATTAACTGAATTTTCAAAAATACAAATTGTGCATGTGCTTTAGAGATGCCATATGAAATGTATATAATTCTGAGTAGTTCAAAAATAGATTATATGAATCAGAGACCTTGGAAGAAGTATTGCATAAGGATTTCAAAATCAGTCATACAAAAGTCAAGGGGCTTTGTATTGATAAAAGTTTGTTACTGGGAGGGAGGAAGTACAACTTGATAATTCAGAGTGCAGACTCAGCAACTAGACTGCTTGGGATTAGATGCTGGCTATTCCACCTTATGGCTATGTGAACTGGGGCGATTTGATTAATTTCTCTACTTCTCAGTTTCCTTATTGTAAAATGGGAGTATTAGCAAAACTTATAAGGAGGTTGTGAGGAATAACAGATGCATATAGAAAGCACTTACGAGTGCTGAACACACTGTGAACACACAGTAAGTGCTAGCTTATTATTATACGTGATGAAAATATTAGTCTTTCTGAATCCTGTTTCAATTACTCCAACTACTACTTATTTGTCACTTTGCCTATGTTGCTTTGAACTATTTATTGTTCTATGTGTAAATACCTTTTTTCATATATATATATATACACATAAATCTGTGTGTATGTTTGTGTATAAAATAAATTCCATGAGAGGAGAAAGATGACATTTACTCATTTTACCTATTTGTGTTTGTAGGAGTTACCAACTACTCATATAAGCATTTTTGCTGATTATTATGGTGACATATTCAAGTCTAGTATTTTCCTCCTGTGGAAACTCAGAAAATACCCATCTTACCATAGAAAAACAAAATAAATTCCATCTCCAGAAAAATTTTTTAAATTTATTTTTAACCTTGTAAGAGCTTCCTGAATATTGATATATCATAATAATTAAGAAAGTATTTAAAAATAAAAACAAATATGGATCATTTCCCTTTAAAATTACTAAATTTTATGTTGACAAAATGTCACTAAGCTTTTTGTTCTACAGGGAAACTTACTTGTTTATTTTCCTGTTTACTCCCTTTACTCACATAAAATTTACATGAGGCATTTAGTAGATGCTTAATAAATAAAAATCATCATAACACTGACATGGGTTACAACTTTTCTAAAATTAAAAGTATTGCAAATAATTCAATCTTCCTCTACCCTGGAAATAAAGGTTATAGATGATTTTCTCAGAGAATTTTTTGAAATTCCTATAGTGCTCATTGGAATTGGAGGTTATTAAGCTTGTGAAAGGACTGCAATATTGTCACTGCTTACCTTTCTGTTAATATATGTAAACAGTTATCTGTAGCATCTAACCTTTACCAAAGTGTTCATCTTGCAGTAATTTGGACATGTAGCACTCCATATAGAGTCATTCATTGTCTAGTATGTTAGTGGATGATGTATATTTTGTAGTTAATGGAGTTGAATAGATCTCCACATTTCACAGTTCAGTGAAAGTGTACTCCATTTTCTTCCTGGCTTCTGCTGCTAGATTTTTTTTTTTAAGAAAGCAGTTTTATACATTAAAGATAAATTCATGACTTTGAGAAACGAGTAAAATCTGCTTAGAAATGATCATAGCAGACTGGAAAGTTATGATTAGAATCATATAATTATTTATGCTAACATAACCATTGGACCAAATTCCTTGACATTTTAAAATCATTTAATTATTTCTTAATTAGAAATGGTGTGTGAAGTGAGAACTCACAGTTTGCAATTGTGTTCACTATAAGGAATTCTTGAGTTGCTGACTAAGAATAAATGGATATAACATTAGTATACCAAGAAGTCAAAGATGTCCCAGGTAGCCATCTAATATAAATTGTGTGTTTACTCCACCTTGATATGATAACATTTGAAAACTATCATCAGAAACGCCATGATTTTTTCCTGATATTTAAACTTCCCATTTCCAAGACTAATAGTTTAAGAACTTTGAATAATCACATGGATTTTATCACCAAAATAATTCTATGTTAGCTTTACATAGTACTTCACAAGTGATAAAAATTTTCACAGATATCAATAGTAATTTCATTTTCACAGAAGACAGAGAGATGACATATTATCATTACTCCACAAATAAGAAAACTAAGTCTAAGCATTCCTATGAATTATAATAGAAGATTAAAGTACCTTAAGTGCATGGATTTAGAATCATAACTGGATATTTGTCCCAGATTTGAAAGTACAACGTGGTTGGAAGTAACACTGGAAAAGAAGACCCAAGAATTGGCAACCCATGACACGATGACCCAAAATCCAACCTCCCACCTGTTTTTGTAAATAAAGTTTTATTGAAACACAACCATGTCCATTCCCTTAAGCACTGTCTGCAACTGCTTTCATTCTACAATAGCAGAGTTGAGTAGCTGCAACAGAGACCACACAGATTGCAAAGCTGAAAATATTTACTATCTATCCCTTTATCTTTCTAGAGCTTGCCAATCCCTATTCTAAACCAAAGAGATTGTCTATACCATGAAAGGTACTGGGGGCAGAATCTAGAGACCACGAGGAAGCCCTGAATATCAAATAAAAAAATAGAACCAGGTTGAAGTAGATGCCTGATTGCCCCTAGTATATTTCGATGAACTAGCAGACTGTAGACGAGAGCTAAAGAGGGAGCATAGAACTGGGGAAGAAAAGCCAAATCTCCAATCATTTTATCTCTATCATATATTTAATAAATCTTTTTGAATTTCTCATAAGCGTAGATTATTCTATACATTAGGCATTAATCTATAAATGACCTTCTTAACTGGGTATTTTAATGGTCTTGCAAGTACAGGTATTTGAGGATAATAATAACATGAACAAGCAAGTATTAATTAAAGCAGTGGAGGAAAGCTACAGTGTGGATATAAAAAACCCTCATCAATTGACATTAGTGTCTTTGTTTCCTTAGATAACCTCACTTTATTTCTTATCAGGCCAGATATTCTTTCAGGCAAAGGAAAGAATCAGATGCAGCTGCTCTGCAAAATGGCTGCTAAATCTGTATACTAGTATTTCAAAGAGGAAGCTACAATCCAACACTGAAAGTCTCAAGGGAAGGTGAAAACAGTGACTTAGCTAATATGCTTACCTTAACCAGACCTTAACAGGGTAAGAAAATATATAAATATATAAGGAAGATAAATAGCTGTCAGATTGGGAGGACAAGTGATAATACTGAAAATGCATTCACATTTATTCAGCCTTTTATTAAAAAATTTTGTTTTTAGCACCTTCATGGTGCTTATTTGGCATTATGGAGAAAGAGAAATTCATACCCTCAAGAATAACAAAATTTAAGGGAGAAGACAGACACCTATATGAATAACTTTATTATAATATAATTATCTCTATTACTGATGGAGTTTGTGAATGGACATGAAGGCAGACGAAACAAATCATCATAACCCATATGTGTAACTAACACTGTCTGGATCCAAGACACCATGTCCAAATGGCAGGATACAGAAATTACTGGTGTAGTGTAGCCAGGGTGAGATAGAGTATATATATATATTTTTAATGTGGGCCCCTATCTTCTTCTTTTTTTTTCTTAACATCTTTTTTGGAGCATAATTGCTTTACAATGGTGTGTTAGTTTCTGCTTTATAACAAAGTGAATCAGTTATACATATACATATGTCCCCATACCTCTTCCCTCTTGCATCTCCCTCCCTCCCACCCTCCCTATCCCACCCATCTAGGTGGTTACAAAGCACCGAGCTGATCTCCCTGTGCTATGCGGCTGCTTCCCACTAGCTATCTATTTTACGTTTGGTAGTGTATATATGTCCATGCCACTCTTTCACTTTGTCACAGCTTACCCTTCCCCCTCCCATTATTCTCAAATCCATCCTCTAGTAGGTCTGTGTCTTTATTCCCGCCGTCTTACCCCTAGGTTCTTCAGGACCATTTCTTTTTTTTTTTTTTTTAGATTCCATATATATGTGTTAGCATATGGTATTTGTTTTTCTCTTTCTGACTTACTTCACTCTGTATGACAGACTCTAGGTCCATCCACCTCACTACAAATAACTCCATTTCATTTCTTTTTATGGCGGAGTAATATTCCATCACATATATGTGCCACATCTTCTTTATCCATTCATCTGTCAGTGGGCACTTAGGTTGCTTCCATGTCCTGGCTATTGTAAATAGAGCTGCAATGAACATTTCGGTACAAGAGTCTTTTGAATTATGGTTTTCTCAGGGTATATGCCCCGTAGTGGGGTTGCTGGGTCATATGGTAGTTCTATTTTTAGTATTTTAAGGAACCTCCATACTGTTCTCCATAGTGGCTGTATCAGTTTACATTCCCACCAACAGTGCAAGAAGGTTCCCTTTTCTCCACACCCTCTCCAGCATTTATTGTTTGTAGATTTTTTGATGATGGCCATTCTGACTGATGTGAGATGATATCTCATTGTAGTTTTGATTTGCATTTCTCTAATGATTAATGATGTTGAGCATTCTTTCACGCATTTGTTGGCAGTCTGTATATCTTCTGTGGAGAAATGTCTATTTAGGTCTTCTGCGCATTTTTGGATTGGGTTGTTTGTTTTTTTGTTATTGAGCTGCATGAGCTGCTTATGTGTTTTGCAGATTAATCCTTTGTCAGTTACTTCATTTTCAAATATTTTCTCCCATTCTGAGGGTTGTCTTTTCATCTTGTTTACAGTTTCCTTTGCTGTGCAAAAGCTTTTAAGTTTCATTAGGCCCCATTTGTTTATTTTTGTTTTTATTTCCATTTCTCTAGGAGGTGGGTCATAAAGGATCTTGCTGTGATTTATGTCATAGAGTGTTCTGCCTTTGTTTTCCTCTAAGAGTTTGATAGTGTCTGGCCTTACATTTAGGTCTTTAATCCATTTTGAGTTTACTTTTGTATATGGTGTTAGGGAGTGTTCTAATTTCATACTTTCACATGTAGCTGTCCAGTTTTCCCAGCACCACTTATTGAAGAGACTGCCTTTTCTCCACTGCATATTCTTGCCTCCTTTATCAAAGATAAGGTGACCATATGTGCGGGGGTTTATTTATCCTGTTCCATTGATCTATCTTTCTGTTTTTCTGTCAGTACCATACTGTCTTGATTACTGTAGCTTTGTAGTATAGTCTGAAGTCAGGGAGCCTGATTCCTCCAGCTCCGTTTTTCTTTCTCAAGATTGCTTTGGCTGTTTGGGGTCTTTTGTGTTTGTATACAAATTGTGAACTTTTTTGTTCTAGTTCTGTGAAAAATGCCATTGGTAGTTTGATAGGGATTGCATTAAATCTGTAGATTGCTTTGGGTAGTAGAGTCATTTTCACGATGTTGATTCTTCCAATCCAAGAACACGGTATAACTCTCCATCTATTTGTATCATCTTTAATTTCTTTCATCAGTGTCTTATAATCTTCTGCATACAGGTCTTTTGTCTCCTTAGGTAGGTTTATTCCTAGATATTTTATTCTTTTTGTTGCAATGGTAAATGGGAGTGTTTTCTTAATTTCACTTTTAGATTTTTCATCATTAGTGTATAGGAATGGTAGAGATTTCTGTGCATTAATTTTGTATCCTGCTACTTTACCAAATTCATTGATTAGCTCTAGTAGTTTTCTGGTAGCATCTTTAGGGTTCTCTATGTATAGTATCATGTCATCTGCAAACAGTGACCGCTTTACTTCTTCTTTTCCAATTTGGATTCCTCTTATTTCTTTTTCTTCTCTGATTGCTGTGGCTAAAACTTCCAAAACTATGTTGAATAATAGTGGTGAGAGTGGGAAAGCTTGTGTTGCTCTTGAGTTTAGTGGAAATGGTTTCAGTTTTTCACCATTGAGGACGATGTTGGCTGTGGGTTTGTCATATATGGCCTTTATTATGTTGAGGAAAGTTCCCTTTATGCCTACTTTCTGGAGGGTTTTTATCATAAATGGGCGTTGAATTTTGTCGAAAGCTTTTGATACAGAGTATTTTATAAATACATTCAACATAGTACAATGAAGAATGTTCAGTCAAGAAATTCAACTTTAATTAGTGAAATGGTAATATTAGAACCACTGAAATCAAAGAAGGACTCATGCATAATTGTTTTGAAGCCCAAAATTAGAGTCTCTGGTTTCTTCTTCTGTTCTTCAATCCCAGAGTTTTGCATTAAATTATATTCCCTTCATTGACTTACATCAGATAAAATGCTGTTCCCCCTTTTGATGGCAGCAGCTGAATTAGCAACTCAAGCTGAGCTTTTAGGCCATTCCTTCACAAGGCTTGAGTGTGCAGGGAGAGTGGTTAGGGCTATAGTCTTGTTCTCAGACATGAATCTATTAATATATGAAAACCTTTATATGAACCTTTAAGTTCTTTACTAATAAACATAATGAAATGTGCTTAATATATAAAAGACTTTTTTTTTTTTTTTTGCAGTATGCAGGCTTCTCATGTTGTGGCCTCTCCCTTTGTGGAGCACAGGCTCCGGATGCACAGGCCCAGTGGCCATGGCTCACAGGCCCAGCCGCTCCACGGCATGTGGGATCTTCCCAGACCGGGGCACGAACCCGTGTCCCCTGCATCGGCAGGCGGACTCTCAACCACTGTGCCACCAGGGAAGCCCTAAAAGACTATTTTTAAAGAACTTATTTTCATAATTTTCTCCTTTGGATTTATATTGATTATCTTGGCCTCAGTTTTTCTGTAATACAATTAAGTTGGATGAGGTGGCTTGTAAAGTCCCTCTCAGCTCTACAAATATATGCTTTTATATAACTTTCCTCAACAAACAAGTCTCTGTTGAATTTAACTGTGACCTAATTGATTCACTGGTCATGGTTTCCTGTCCCAGAGGAATATAAATGGGTACTTTGTTTTTATTAATTACTTTTATATTAATTTTATATATAGTAACATTTGATAGTGATAATTGTAACAGTTGGCCAAGAGGATCTAATATTTAAAACTACTTGGAAATTCTTCCACTTGCTCTTTCCTGAAATGGTGATATTTTCCTAGCCTTCCTTAGTGGAGTATGTTAAAGTACTAAGGAAATAGCATTATCTGAAATGTGATATCTTCAAGAGAAATATGATTTGCCTGTCCTCTAATGATCATTAATTAATTTAGATCAATTTCTTTTGATAGTGATATTAGAGTTAACTCTTGGGCACAAAATATATGTTTAATCAATGAAGTTAAAAAATTATCTGAAATTTCATTTTAGAGGAACAGAAAACTCCACAATGTCTATCTTGTATTTTATACCCTTCAGTAAATCATACCATTGACATCAGTGTTATGGCAGAGTAAGTTAGGAACTAAAAATGTGCAGAGTACCGTACAACTATCAATTCGCTCGTATGGAAAAAACACAGCTTTGTTTACTTACACATGGGGTAAACTGAGGCTAGAGCTAATTGAGAAGAGAGCTAAGGCTAGCCTTTAAATCAACAGGGCTCAAATTATTATATTTGTTGAACCCAAATGAACCTTCATTAAGAAAATGTAATGCACTGAAAATACTTCACAAATTTAATTTTTCTCTCATCAACACGCAGAACATTTACAAACTGAATAACCTGCAGGTTTAAATAGATGGAAATGAATTAGTGCAAAAAAGAGAAAAGGCCAAGCTGCTAAAATGCACACTATATGTTCATTTTTACAATCTCTTAACAAAATGAACATTTTAAATGTACCTTTTGTCTTTGACTAGGAAAAAGAGAAAGATGAGGAAATTAATATTTTTGTAATATAGATGTCATCTTATATTTCATGCCTGACTCATTTGAAAATGTAGATTAATTTGCAAACAATTTAGAAAGCTGAACTATTGAATTAGGTCCTCTAAGATTTAGGATTTGTCATCTTTTAAAGTTGACACCCAGTGAGAGCTTGTCAATTACAGAGAAGTGAAATGAAGTGAAAATAAGTCTCATCTTCATCTTCTTGTTATATGCTTGGTTGGTTATAGAGAGACACCATTTACAAGCTCAAAATAATTATTCAGAAAGTTACGCTTCACTTTAAAACCAAATTTAAGCAAGAAAAAAGTGCCATTCCATGATGGTTATTTTATTCAGTGGGTGGGGAGGCTGGGTGGAGAGTAGGAAATGCTATATGGCCTCATAAGGCCAATGGTTAGACTGTCTCTCATGTCTTTCCACTTCTTCTCATGTTGGTGATGAATAGAGATGACTCTAGATTATTGCTTTAAAAACAAACAACCCTACTTCCATACTGCTCTCTTACTGATCAATGAAAGTGAGAATTTGGGAGAAATAATTATAATGTTATTTAAACGTTTTATCAACATGCGAATTGAAACACTCATGGTAATTCCACTCCCTCTCTGACCTCACCTTTTAATTGCTTTTTATTCCACCTATACATACTAATAACACAATACCTTAATATCTTGTTAGATTCAAGAAATGAATTATTTGCTGTAGTTAATAGATAAATTTAGAAAACCATACTTCAGTGAAACTATGTGCAATCTAACTTCTGGCTTTGATCTCAATATCTACTGCTAATGGGCAGTTATCTTGGGAAATGGATTAGTATTTAGTAAACATAGCACCCCAATAAATTCATTCTCAACTTGTGCTCAACCCAGAGACTCTAAGCAGACTTTGAGTACCTTCCTCTGAGAATGACTGGTAGGGATTAATATAACCAAAGTGTCATTTGAAGTTAGGCAGCAGAAAGAAGCATGTTCTAACAGTATTTTCTTCCTTCCTGCACCCTCTTAAGACCTTTGAACACCACATGCTCTTCCTTCCTAGAGGAGAGGAAAGAAAGAAGGGCTAGACAGAGTGTCAGAAGAGGTGTGTGATAAACTTAAGTCTTTCAGAATAAAGAATTGAGACACCATTTCTCCTCCTTGCCTCATCTAAAGCCCCCAGGCTAACCTTAGTTCCATCACAGTGAGAGGGCAAAAGTCCCAAGAGAATTATTTGATACTTAAACACCTGCTCCTTCTTTTTTTAAAAAAATGATAGATGATGTTTGACATCACCTCATAGATATGATTTGGCAAAACCAGCAATCTATCTATCGAAATTCTGTTCATTTTTCAAGGCCATGCTGAAGTCTCTTTTATGGTCGCTTTTGACGATGACAATGATAGTTTTTTGCCTTGTCTCAAAGTCTGTGACACTGTTTACAGTACTCTTTGGGACTTTTTTGTCAATTGCTGTGTACTGATGCTTATCTTAAAATAATTACAAAAGTAATAAAATAACATTAAAGTGCTTGAAAAATAGAGAAAAACATCATAATTCAATGTCCAAATCCAATAACTATGATCAATTATATATATTTTTTCCTATTTTTTATAAGCCTATTTTATCTATTTGCAAAAATACTATGTACATAGGTTTTTACACTGAGCTTTTATTGAATATTTAGTCATAAGTACTTTTCTACATCGCAACAGTCTATAAAGACTTCTGGTGAATATTCCATTAAGTGGATATATCAAGATTTATTTAACTATACACTACTGTAATGCCAGTAAACTATTTACAATATTGTTATTATATCCCATGTCATTTCAGATATCTATATGATTATGACTTTTTAAATATTGAGATTATTTTTAAGATAAATTCTCAGAAGGGAAATTAGTGGCTCAAAAGATGTAAACATTAATAATGTAATTGAAAGACTATAAGCTTTAGAGCCATACACCTGGATACAAATTTTAATTCACTCATTTATGTGGCCTTAGGGATATAATTTAATCTCTTGCAGACCAGTTTCTTACTGTATAATTGGATAATACCGCCTACTATGTACCTTTTTTTTAAGATTAAGAATAATACGTTAAAATTTGGCACAAAATAAAGCTTAATAAAGAGTGGTCATTATTTTTTTTCCCAAAGCATTAAAACAATTTAGAAAGCTTCTAGCTATGTATAAGAATACCAGTTTTTTCATAGACTTATTATTGAGATATTGTGTGCTTAACCAAGTTGGCTGAGATAAAAAACGGTACCATAGTGTTTTAATTTGCATGCTTTTTTTTTTTTTTATGCCGTATGCGGGCCTCTCACTGTTGTGGCCTCACCCGTTGCAGAGCACAGGCTCCGGACGCGCAGGCTCAGTGGCCATGGCTCATGGGCCCAGCCACTCCGCGGCATGTGGGATCCTCCCGGACCGGGGCACAAACCCGTGTTCCCTGCGTCGGCAGGCAGACTCTCAACAACTGTGCCACCAGGGAAGCCCAATTTGCATGCTTTTGATTGCTAGAATGAGTCTATACTTAGTAGTGAATTCTCTCTTTGAACTCTCTCTTTGAATCACATGTTGATGACCTTTGCTTATTTTGGATTCAAAGTTTTATCTTATTTAATCTTTATAACTTCTTTGTATAATATTTTTGTGACAATGCTCTAGATATCTATAACTATGTGTGTATATAAACTACATATACAAACATACTGATTTAAGATCTGATGCAATGTTATTTGCTTTTTTTTGTCATCTAACATAACTTGCATAGTAAACTGCACGTAATAGGTGCAGAAAAAATGTATGTCTTAAATAGGTATCAGATGATGTCATTCTGTTCTTTGAAAAGTAAATGAAATTGGCTAGGTATATCCAATGGTCTTCCAAAGATTACAGAAATTTTAAGAACCTAAAGTTGCTATTGGTATTTCAGGTCATATGTTTCTGTTCCTGCTGAATTCTAGATCTCATTGGTATATTTCCCCTTATATTCATTTTTTCCTCTATTTCATGTCTGCTAAAATGTCAGAGGCACTTCATTTTGCCCTCAAAACACTCATGTTTGGAAGAGACTTTGGTGAATGTTTAGAATTATTATTGGAGTAATAACTTAGCATTGAATATTAATGGTCCCTGATACAGCAACATCACACTGCTATTATACCCTTCTCTGGCATGAAAGCAATATCTGTCCTTCAAAACTTTCCATTTCTCAATTCTAGTATTCTATTATTCAGAAATGTATGGCTCAGACATATATATAAAGATGACCCTTTAATATATATGTTTCACTAAATCTAAAATTCAATCAGTTGTATAATACACGATTATTTTGTATACTGCTGAAAAAAAGAAAAAATGTTGCCACTTAAACTATGATAACTTTTTGATTGTAAGAACAAAGCTCATGAATATTTATAAGAATACAAAAATACACAGCATGAAACAATGTAAAATTCACATCTGGAATCCAATCAAAGACTGCTAGGCATGCAAAAATAATCAGGATAATATAACATACAATGAGGAGAAAAAAATCAACTAGTTGAAACAGAACTTATACAGATGTTAGAATTTGCAGACAAGAACATTAAAACAGTTATGACTACATTCCAGATTTTCCAAAAGGTAAGTAGACAAAAACAAACAGACTCAAAATGGTTTAGAGACAGAAATGTAAGAGTGAAAACTATAAACTTAGAAGAAAACAAGGAGTATATCTTCACGATCTTAGGTGAAGATTTCTAACATAAAACACCAAAAGCAGAAGCTACAAAGGAAAAAATTAAAAATTGATCTTCATCAAAATTTAAAACTTTGGCACTTCAAAACACATCAGCATAAAAGGGAAAAAAAGACAATCCAAAGACTTGGAGAAAATACTTAAATTTATACATCCAATAAGGGACTTGTGCCCAAAATATAAAAAGAGCTCTTACAACTCAAAATAATAAAGAAACCCCAAATAACCCCATTAAAAATGAGCAAAAGACTTGAATAGACATTTCATCAAACATATACAAAGGGCCAATAAGCACACGAAAAATGTCCAACATCATTAGTCATTAGGGAATGCATGTCAAAACTGTAATGAGGACTTCCCTAGTGGTTCAGTGGTTAAGAATCTGCTTGCTAATGCAGGGGACACAGGTTTGAGCCTTGGTCCAGGAAGATCCCACATGCCACAGAGCAACTAAGCCTGTGTGCTGCAACTACTGAGCCTGCACTCTAGAGCCCATGAACCACAGCTACTGAGCCAGCATGCCACAACTACTGAAGCCCGCGTGCCTAGACTCCGTGCTCCACAACAAGAGAAGCCACTGCAATGAGAAGCCCGTGCACTGCAACGAAGAGTAGCCCCCACTCACCGCAACTAGAGAAAGCCCACGTGCAGCAACGAAGACCCAATGCCAAAAATAAATAAATAAATAAATAATTTTAAAAAATTGTAATGAGATATTTCTTCATATTCACAAGAATGGCTCTAATTTAAAAAAAAGACAAACAATAAGTATTGATGAGTATACAGAAAACCTGGAAGCCTCATGTTGTTGGTTGAAATGTAGACTGTGCAATGACTTTGAAAAATAATTTAATAGTTTCTTAAATTTTAAGCACAGAATTATCTTGTAACCCAGTAATTCCACTACTAGGTACCTTACCAAGAGAAATGAAAACATACGCCTACACAAAGTACTAAAAATGATTGAATTGTACTCTTAAAACAGGTGAACCTTACTGTGTATAAGTTATACCTCAATAAAGCTGCTTAAAAAATAGAGACACAGAAGATATAAAAAGACCCCAAAACACTGGAGGTAATTAAGGCATATTATATATCACAGATAAAAAGATGAGTAGACTTGAAGATACAGCAGAAGAAACTATTCATAATGAATCAAAGAGAGGAGAAAGAATTTAAAAAATAAGTTGAATATCATTGGGCCATGGGACAACTTAAAGCAAACTACTATATGTGTAATTGAAGTCCCCAAAGAATAAGGGTGTGTCAGGGATGGAGGGACAGAAAAAAAGTCTTTGAAATCAAGGATGAAAATTTCTCAGACTTAAAGAAAATTATAAACCCACAGATACAAAAGTTTAATGAACCCCCCGCATAAGACACATGAAGAAAACTACACCAAGTCACACAATCAAATTAATCAAAACCAGTGATAAAAAGAAAATCTTAAAACCAGCCAGAGGGAAAAATTTATATTGCATAAAGAGGAACAAAGATAAGTATAATAAATCAGTTTCTCATCAAAAGCAATGCAAGAGAGAGCCCTAGAATTGTATATCCAGCAAAAAAAATATTTTTAAAAAAAGGTAAAATATTTTTTAGACATGCAAAGGTTAAAGAAAAAGCACCACCAGCAGACCCACCTTATAAATGAAGTCCTTCAGAAAAAGGAAAGTGAAATAAAGTGGAAATATGGATCTATACAAGGAATAATGAGCACCAGAGATGGTAACTACAAGGACAAATATATCATATTTTATATTGTTTAAATTTTTAAAAAGATAACCACTTAAACAAAAATCACAATGTGTTTTGAGGTTCATAACATATAATAAGTAGAATATATGACAACAATAACATAAAGGCTAGGAGGGGAGAAATACATACATACTATTGTAAGGTTCTTATTCTACATGTGAAGAAATATAAGATCACTTAAAGATAGACTGTGATAAGTTAAAATATATATTATCTGTAAAACAAATATCAAAATAAATAAGTTATAACTAATAAGCTAATAAAGGAGATACACTTGAGTAATTAAAAATGTTTGATTCAGCAAAGAGAATTCAGTTAAAGGGGGAAAAGGACAATTAGAAACAAGTAGCAAAATAAGAGAGTTAATCATATCAATAATCACACTAAATGTAAATTGTCTAAACATCCAGTTATAAGGCAGAGATTGTCAGACTGGATAACAAAGCAAGACTCAATTATATGCTACTTGTAAGGAAGCTAGTTTACATGTAGAGACAGAACTAAGTTAAAAATTAAAGAAGAGAATAAGATAAATCATCCCAATACTATTAAAAGCTGGAGTGGCTATACTATCAATAATATGAGAAAAAGGAGATTTCAGAGCAAAATATTGCCAGGGATAAAGAAGGCCATTTCATAGTGATAAAAGTATCAACTAATCAAAAAGACATATGATTTTAAACATTTAATTCATGCTCAGTTGAGCACCATAATACATAAAATAAAACTTATGGTACTCCAAAAATAAACAGATAAATCCACAGTTATAGTCAGGATTTCAATAACCCTCTCTCAATAACTGGTTTGAACAATTGATAGAATGATTGATAAAACGATAATATGGAAGATTTGAGCAACACTATCAATCACTTTGGCCTAATTTAACTCTATAAGAACTCTACAACCAACAGCAGAACAAACATTATTTTCAAAATTGACCAAGATACACAATATTATGGGCCGCAAAACGAGTTTTAATAAAGCTTAAGGAATTTAAGTAGTACAAAGACCATTTTCTGACTACAATGGAATTAAATTAGAGACTAGTCAGAAATACTCAGAAAACTCCCAATTATTTGGAAACTAAACAGCATGACTTCTAAATAATCT
Organism: Mesoplodon mirus; assembly: GCF_964341445.2. NCBI lineage: Eukaryota > Metazoa > Chordata > Mammalia > Artiodactyla > Ziphiidae > Mesoplodon > Mesoplodon mirus. The sequence continues at coordinate 107,745,957 of NC_138979.1, read as the reverse complement.
CTGGGTAAAAATAAATCAAAGTGCAATTAAAAATTATTTTGAACAGTATGGAGAAGGCGACAACATATCAGGATGTGTGGAATATCTTTAACACAGTACTTAGAGGGAAATTTATAGCTCTACGTACATATAATGCAAAATAAATAAGGTCATGAATAAATACCTCAGCTACCAAATTAAGAAACTAGAGAAAAATAGATTAGACTCAAACCAAGCAGAAGAAAGGTAATAATAGAGAACAGAGTGTAAGTCAGTGAAATAGAAAATCAGTTGAGGAAATCAATGAAACTAAACCACGGTTCTTTGAAAAGGCTGATATAATTGATAAAACTCTAACCAGACTGATCAGGAAAAAAACAGAGAAGACACAAATTAGCTATATCAGGAATGAGAGAATTGATAACACTACAGATTCTACAAATATTCAAAGGGGAAATTAGAGAATACTGTGAACAATCTTATGCTAATAAATTTGACACTGTACATAAAATGAACATTTCTTAAAAGACACAAGCTACTAAAGCTCACTCAAGAACAGAAAGATAACCTAAATAGTCATATATCTATTAAACCAAGATTTCTCAAAGTTGGCACTATTGATATTATGGACCAGCTAGCTAATTCTTTGTTATGGGGGCATTATAGGATGTTTAGCAGCATTCTTGGCCTGTACTCACTATATGTCTGTAGCAGTCCCCCTCCCCACGAGTTGTGACAACCATAAAACGTCTATAGGTATTGCAGAATGTTCCCTGAGGGGGTGAAAGTTGCCCTGGCTTAGAAACATTATATTAAAAAATTGAAATTGTAGTTTAAAACCTTGCCACAAAGAAAGCTCCAGGTCCAGAGGGCTTCACATGTGATTTCTACCAAACATCCAAGGAAGAAGTCACACCAATTCTATAAAAAACTGTTTCAGAGTCTGTTTTGTCTGATATGAGAATTGCTACTCCAGCTTTCTTTTGATTTCCATTTGCATGGAATATCTTTTTCCATCCCCTCACTTTCAGTCTGTATGTGTTCTGAGGTCTGAAGTGGGTCTCCTGTAGACAGCATATATACGGGTCTTGCTTATGTATCCATTCAACCAGTCTATGTCTTTTGGTTGGAGCATTTAATCCATTTACATTTAAGGTAGTTATTGATATGTAGGTTCCTATTACCATTTTCTTAATTGTTTGGGGTTTGTTATTGTAGGTCTTTTCCTTCTCTTGTGTTTCCTGTCAAGAGAAGTTCCTAGAAACAAATTACAATGAAAACACGATGACCCAAAACCTATGGGATGCAGCAAAAGCAGTTCCAAGAGGGAAGTTTATAGCAATACAATCCTACCTCAAGAAACAAGAAAAATCTCAAACAAACAACTTTTAACACCTAAAGCAATTAAGAAAGAAGAACAAAAGAAACCCAAAGTTAGCAGAAGGAAAGAAATCATAAAGATCAGAGCAGAAATATATGAAATAGAAACAAAGAAAACAATAGCAAAGATCAATAAAACTAAAAGCTGGTTCTTTGAGAAGATAAACAAAATTGATAAACCATTAGCAAGACTCATCTAGAAAAAAAGGGAGAAGACAAATCAATAAAATTAGAAAAGAAAAAGGAGAAGTAACAACTGACACTGCAGAAAGACAAAGGATCATAAGCGATTACTACAAGCAACTATATGCCAATAAAATGGACAACCTGGAAGAAATGGAAAAATTCTTAGAAAAGCACAAACTTCTGAGACTGAATCAGGAAGAAATAGAAAATATGAACAGACCAAATACAAGCACTGAAATTGAAACCGTGATTAAAAATCTTCCAACAAACAAAAGCCCAGGACCAGATGGCTTCACAGGCAAATTCTATCAAACATTTAGAGAAGAGCTAACACCTATCCTTCTCAAACTCTTCCAAAATATAGCAGAGGGAGGAACATTCCCAAACTCATTCTACGAGGCCACCATTACGCTGATGCCAAAACCAGACAAAGATGCCACAAAGAAAGAAAACTATAGGCCAATATCACTGATGAATATAGATGGAAAAATCCTCAACAAAATACTAGCAAACAGAATCCAATAGCACATTAAAAGGATCATACACCATGTCAAGTGGGGTTTACCCCAGGAATGCAAGGATTCTTCAATATATGCAAATCAATCAATGTGATAAACCATATTAACAAATTGAAGGAGAAAAACCATATGATCATCTGAATAGATGCAGAAAAAATGGTTTCAACAAAATGCAGCACCCATTTATAATAAAAACTCTCCAGAAAGTAGGCATAGAGGGAACTCACCTCAACACAGTAAAGGCCATATATGACAAACACACAGCTACTATCATTCTCAATGGTGAAAAACTGAAACCATTTCCCCTAAGATCAGGAAAAGACAAGGTTGTCCACTCTCAACACTATTATTTAACATAGATTTGGACGTTTTAGCCACAGCAATCAGAGAAGAAAAAGAAATAAAAGGAATCCAGAATGGAAAAGAAGAAGTAAGGCTGTCACTGTTTGCAGATGACATTATATTACACATAGAGAATCTAAAGATGCTATCAGAAATCTATTAGAGCTAATCAATAAATTTGGTAAAGTATCAGGATATGGAATTAATGCACAGAAATCTCTTGCATTCCTAAACACTAATGATGAAGAATCTGAAAGAGAAATTAAGGAAACACTCCCATTTACCACTGCAACAAAAAAAATTATATACCTAGGAATAAACCTACCTAAGGAGATAAAAGACCTGTATGCAGAAAACTATAAGACAGTGATGAAAGAAATTAAACATGATACAAACTGATGGAGAGATATACTATGTTTTGGATTGGAGGAATCAACATTGTGAAAATGACTATACTACCCAAAGCACTCTACAGATTCAGTGCAATCCCTATCAAACTACCAATGACATTTTTCACAGGACTAGAACAAGAAAGTTCACAATTTGCGTGCAAACACAAAAGACTCTGAATAGCCAAAGCAATCTTGAGAAAAAAAACGGAGCTGGAGGAATCAGGCTCCCTGACTTCAGACTATACTACAAAGCTTTAGTAATCAATACAGTATGGTACTGGCACAAAAACAGAAATATAGATCAATGGAACTGGATAGAGATAAACCCACGCACCTATGGTCTCCTTATCTTTGATAATGGATGCAAGAATATACAATGGAGAACAGACAGCCTCTTCAATAAGTGGTGCCTGGAAAACTGGACAGCTACATGTAAAAGAATGAAATTAGAACACACCCTAACACCAAACACAAAAATAAATTCAAAATGGATTAATGACCTAAATGTAAGACCAGATACTATAAAACTCTTAGAGGAAAACATAGGCAGAACACTCTATGACATAAATCACAGCAAGATCCTTTTTGACCCACCTCCTAGAGAAATGGAAATAAAAACAAAAGTAAACAAATGGGACCTAATGAAACTTAAAAGCTTTGGCACAGCAAAGTAAAACATAAACAAGATGAAAAGACAACCCTCAGAATGGGAAAATGTGTTCACAAATAAAGCAACTGACAAAGGATTAATTTCCAAAATTTACAAGCAGCTCATGCCATTTAATATCAAAAACACAAACAACCCAGTCCAAAAATGGGCAGAAGACCTAAATAGACATTTCTCCAAAGAAGATATACAGATTGCAAACAAATACATGAAAGGATGCTCAACATCACTAATCATTAGAGAAATGCAAATCAAAACTACAATGAAGTATAAACTCACAATAGTCAGCACAGCCATCATCAAAAAATCTACAAACAAGAAATGATGGGGAGGGTGTGGAGAAACAGGAACCCTCTTGCATTGTTTGTGGGAATGTAAATAGATACAGCCATGATGGAGAACAGTATGGAGGTTCCTCAAAAAACTAAAAATAGAACTACCATACAACCCAGCAATCCCACTACGGGGCATATACCCTGAGAAAACCATTATTTAAAAAGAGTCATGTACCACAATGTTCACTGCAGCTCTATTTGCAATAGCTAGGACATGGAAGCAACCTAGGTGTCCATCAACAGATGAATAGATAAAGAAGATGTGGCACATACATACAATGGAGAATTACTCAGCCATAAAAAGAAATGAAATTGAGTTATTTGTAGTGAGGTAGATAGACCTATAGACTATCACATAGAGTGAAGTAAGTCAGAAAGAGAAAAACAAATACCATATGCTAACACATACATATGGAATCTAAAAAAAAAAAAGAAAGAAAAATATGGTTCTGAGGAACCTAGGGGTAGGACAGGAATAAAGACACAGACATAGAGAATGGACTTGAGGACATGGGGAGGGGCAAGTGTAAGCTGGGAAGAAGTGAGAGAGTGGCATGGACATATATACACTACCAAATGTAAAATAGATAGCTAGTGGGAAGCAGCTGCATAGCACAGCGAGATCAGCTTGGTGCTTTGTGACCACCTAGAGAGGTGGGAGAGGGAGGATGGGATGGAGATGCAAGAGGGAGGAGATATTGAGATATATGTATATGTATAGCTGATTCACTTTGTTATAAAGCAGAAACTAACACACCATTGTAAAGCAATTATACTCCACTAAAGATGTTGAAAGAAAAAAAACTCTTTCAGAGAAATAAAAAAGATGAAATACTTCTCAACTAATTCTATGAGGCCAGCATTACCTTGATAACCAAAATCATAAAAAGACATTTCAAGAAATGAAGGCTATAGACCAAATCTGTCAGGAGCATAGATACAAAAAATTCTAAACAAAATTTTAGCAAATTGAATCCAACAATGCGTAAAAGAAAATATACCGTGATCAAGTGGGGTTAATCTTAGGAATGTAAGTTTGGCTTAACATCTGAAAACAATCAATGTATGCAACAATCAATATATGAACAGACCAAACAATGTATATTAATAAAATAAAAATGAAAAATATGATAGTCTCAATCTCAGATAAGCATTTTACAAAATTCAAAATATATTACCATTAAAATCTCTCAGCAAACTAGGAATAAAGTGAAACTTCCTCACCCCAGTAGAAAGCATCTATGAACAACCTACAGCTAACAACACACTTAATGGTGAAAGGATGAGTACTTCCCCCTAAGATCAGAAACAAGATAAGAATGTCTGCTGTCACTGCATCTATTTGCCATTATACTAGAATTTCTAGCCAATGCAACAAGGTAAGAAAAAGAAATAAACAGTATCCAGATTGCAAAGAAAGAAGTCATATTCTCTTTATGGCATCTCATCTATGTAGAAAATCTGATGAAATCTACAAAAAGGTACTAGAATAAGTGTATTTGGTAAGGTGATAGATATAAAATCAATATACAAAAATTAGTCGCATTTGCTAGTAATGAACAACTGGAAAATGAAAATTTAAAATATCATTTACAAGGGCATAAAAAATATAAAATACTTTATATCTGACAAATATGGTAAATACCTATGCACCATAAACTGCAAAACACTGCTCTGAAAATTTTTTTTAAATCATAATGTATGGAGATATATATCTTATTTATAGGTTAGAAGACTCAGTAGTATTAAAATGTTGATTCTCCCCACTTACCAAATGATCCAGCCATTATATTCCTAGGTATTTTACCCTAGGGAAGAAAAAAGCATAAATCCATACAGAAATTTGTGCATGAATGCTTATAGCAGCCTTATTTGTAATTGTCCCAATCTGGAAACAATGTAAATGTGCATCAACAAATGAATATATAAACAAATTGAGGTATATCCATATTAGGGAATTCTACTCAGCAATAAAAATGTAATGTACTATTGATACAAACAGCAACATAGATGAGTAAAGGAAGCCAGAGAGAATGTACACTCTATATTTCTTATTATTAATTATTACATTTTCAGTTCTAGAAATATTATCTTTTTTATAAATTGCAGTTCTCTGATGAATGTAACCAATTGTATCATCTAGTTTCTTCAGAATATTAACACAAACTCATTGTTTGATAGCTCTAAGTCAGAATCATCTATTGGTCTGTTTCTATTTTCTGATGTTTCTCTTGTTCCTGGTTTACTTATGGGCCTCATAATTTTGATCTGAATGTCAGACAATGGGCATGAAAAATTGTAGAGGATCTAGATGATGTATTCAATCTCAATAGATGATTTAACCTGTCCTCTGGCATGTTGCAAGACGAGGGGAAAATCACCTCAATCCAATGATATTTTGACTCAAGGTTGAGTTTAAGATTTTCTAAGGCTATGTTTACCTCTAGTACTCCCTCAGTACTAAGGTGTATCTCTTTAGGAGGTCCACTAAGAGCCTGGGATATTTACCAGAGCATCTCTTTCTTGATGCATTTTAACTTTAATTTTTAAGTCTTCACAACTGTGAAACTGCCAAAAGCTCTCCAGGGCTATTCACCTTCTTTCTATGCAGCTTAATAATTGGCTAATGTCTCAAAGAAAGAACTAGTGAATAGTGTCAGACTCGATTCCATTTTCCTTCTCTCTGGAAACTTGGCCTGTTAATCCCTGGTTACTTTAGAAGGTCCAAATTTCAGTGTTTATCTCCTCCAATCCATTGAGATTTCTAAAAGCTCTGTTGTCTTCTCTGTCTCTTAGTGGCTGCACTCTGTCCAGCTCCAAAGCATGTTGTCTCACAAAGTTGAAAACTCAGAAAGCACCCTAAATGGAAAGATGGACTCAGAATGGTGGGATCACCTCTGTAAGTTTCTCTTCAAGTGTATAATATATATAGACACATGGTCCATGCTCTACAGTGGCTCACAACAACACCAAATAGCAGATGCTATGTGTCAGGTAGGTATGGCATCTAATAAATGTTATAACAGTGAATACAGAGGAGTTAAAAGGAATTAGAAATTTTCAAAGTCAGAGAGGGTTTTTGTTCTTTGCAATCAAAATAATCTTAACTAGAATTAGACATTATTGAGGAAAACTAGGTAACACTGGTACCTAATTCCTTGTGGGGAAAGAGAAAAAGTGGTTGGAAAAGAGGTCAGCATCTCAAGCTTTTGTGACCAGTGGAATGGAAAATACACAGTGTGGGGAGGAAGAAGACAGGTGTGGTTTTTCACCATATTAAGTTTCAATAAATGTCCATAAATTCTCTAGGGGAGACTGTTAATCTGCTTGAGCTGCCATAACAAGGTACCACAGATTGGGCGGCTTAAACAACAAACATTTATTTTCTCACAATTCTAGAGGTTAGAAGTGCATGATCAAGGTGCTGGCTGATTCGGTTCCCTGTAAGGATTCTCTTTCTGGCTTGCAGATGGCCAACTTTCCACTGTCTCCTCACGGGGCCCTATTTCTGTTTGTGTGTGTAGAGAGAGAGATAGATCTCTGGGGTCTCTTCCTCTTCTTATAAAGAAACTAGTCTTATTGGATTATGGCTCACACTTATAAACTCAAACTTTACTACCTTTTTACAGGCCCTATTGCCAAATACAATATAGTCATAGGGGGGTTAGAGCTTCAATATGTAGACTCATAACATAATTGCACCCACCTCACTTACACTTAAAGTTATATTGGATGACATACAATTTATGTAGACTGAAGTAAATCATATGAAGATGACATTATACAAAGTGTCACTTCATAATTTTGACAATGCTGAGTACTGGTCATTTACTCTCCACGTTAATCCAGGAGCATTGTAGTCCCTCCCCACTTCAGATGGCAGTTCCCCCATTGGTACTATTATTTTTCTTATCTAAGTCTTCTAAAGAGTCTCAGGTTTTCTTCACTAAACAGCTTTACTATGGTAGTTCTGTCCTCCATTTCTCTCAATCACCACGTGAAAATTCAAGTTATGGTCCACTTTCCTAGTTCTCTTGAAACTCCACTGCATGTTGCACAGGACTGCATCCTACCAGTGTGCTGGGATCCTGTTTTTATATTTTAACCCCCTTACTACTAGGTTCATAGATCTTACATCTGCCATTACTCCAAGTTCACTCTAAGTGCAGGGTCATTGCCCTCTTCCAGGATGTTTTTCGGAAGGCTATCAACTGCTCTACTGGCAACTTTAGGAGGATTTCTCTGAACCCAAGAAATGTATTCCTCTTCTTGGCCCATCCTCTGTTTGCTGTTGTTATCTTTCTAGGGCCTCTTTATGCATATAAAAGTAAATATCAACATATTCTTAATCCTAATCCTTTAATACAAAAGACAGTATACAATACACAAGGTCTGAACCTGTTTTGTTTTTTTTTAAAAGCAGAATGAATTGGGTAAAATCTCCATTTGTGCAGTGCTGTGGCTCCCCGTAAATGCCATGAAATGCTGTCCCTATTTGCTTTACTTTCAGTCATCATGTGTCATCTATAATGTGTTATAATTATTTTTAATTAAATTTGTGAAAAAAAGTTTAAATGATTTAAACAAAATATAACACAATTTAAAAACAGAACTATAGGGCTTCCCTGGTGGCGCAGTGGTTGGGAGTCTGCCTGCCGACGCAGGGGACACCGGTTCGTGCCCTGGTCCGGGAGGATCCCATGTGCCGTGGAGCGGCTGGGCCCGTGAGCCATGGCCGCTGGGCCTGTGCGTCTGGAGCCTGTGCTCCACAGCGGGAGAGGCCACAGCAGTGAGAGGCCCGCGTGCGGCAAAAAAAAAACAACAAAAAAACAAACAAAAAAAAACAGAACTATAAAGTCAAAGTAGATACTGTTAATGTGGGAAGAGGTTCAAGGAAATTTCAAATTAAAATCTCGCTATTCTGTTGCTACTGAAAATTAAAATCTAAAATTCAAAATCTTAATTGCTAGGTTCTTTTTTTTCTATAAATAACCACTTTGCCAGAATAGAAAGTTTTAATTCACCTGTTGGGAAATTTTCTAAGAGAAAAGTAATGTGGTTTGGGATATGGAACACTTGGTTTTATTATACATGTATGCCAGTTATAAATTGGAAATACGAGTTTCATTCTTTCCCTTGGAAAATCATGCTATTAGCCTACTTTTCCATCAGAAAAATTTTGTTCCCCACTAGGCTCTTAATAACAAAATTCTTTGTTGAAGTAGAAAACTAGAAATCTCATGTTAATTTATTAAAATTCTTATAAATATGCATTGCAAAAAGATGGCAAAATATATAAAGTGGAAATCAACAACTATATATCATTACTTAGCAATAATACAGTTTATTTGTATTTAGCATCTCATGCTTGCTATAAAATATTCCTTTCCTGTGATTTTAACAAAATACCTGAAAGTGCTCTATTGGAAATAAAATACATGTTAAGAGGTTAGTTTTCTTTTGTTTCCCATGCCTTTCTGATATTGTGACATAGCACTATTCCCTCCTGCCTTAGGATCCTAACTGGGCTCCAACACAAAGTCATTTGATCGTTTGAGAGCCTTGGGAAACTATATTTTAACCTGTGAGATAAAACTGAATAGCCCTTTTTCAACCCCTCTATACACAATCTAAGGGTGTGTGGTCTTAACACAATGCATGGTACATACCTTCTCATACCTTCTTACTAAATTACTAACCGTCTGCCCTACTGACACACAGGCCCAATACATTTCTGTTAACAGAATCAGACTCTGGGTTTCCTAATCTCTACCAGCTCTCCCAGGCTTCTTAGGCAACAAGCAACAACAACAAAACTTATAATTCCACCTGCCTTCTGTTTTCTTTGCTATCAGGAAAAAGCTGGAAACAAAAATCAAATCCAAATTAACTAGGATTTTGGGTAAGAAAAACTCTCAGTGGGGAAGGCATTACTGTATATGTTCTATGTACAAAACATATTCCTCCATTTTACTTTGCACAGAGTAGTGAACTTCATTGTCTTTCTAGTGCTTCAAGCAATTCAGAAGAATAGCATTGCAAATGCACAGTTGTCTATGAATACTGTGTCTATATTTGAGCACAATAGAGAATCATTTCCACTCAGTGTTGTAAATTTAATTTTCAAAAATATTATAAAATGAAGTAACTATTATTATAAAGATGCTTTTAGATGACATTTAATTACAATGCAGGGTAATTTATTTTACCAGCTAGACTATCTTGGGCTAATTGCATTTATTTATGTTTTATGCTTGTGCCATCATAACAAACAACCTATCCTATATGTTCATTTCACTTTTTTTTCAATCTCAAGAGATATTCTGGATTTTCCTCTAAATTTTGGTAATGCTTCTTAATTATAAGGGAAATATTTCTTTGCCCTTATACCTCCCTTGTGGAAGAATGCTTTGATCTCCCTAGAAGTTTAATTGCATTTCATGGAATAGTTCCTCTTTGCAATTAGGTCTAGGCTTGGATGCTAAGCATGTTTTCTTTCATGTTTCTATTCAATCATTTCTGTGGTGAATTTTCTGTCTCACCAATGAGTGCTTTCATCCCAGCCTCTGGGTAACAGTAACTTCTGAGTAGCCACATTCTTTCATCTGGTAAAGATAGGCTCTCTGATCACCCTTGCAGTGTTTTGGCAAGTTTGCCTGTGATTATTTTAATTATCCTTCCCTTTTACAGATAGTTAATGAACAGTTTAGTTAAAACATTGTCATATCTCTTGTTGGGTTCACTCTACTAGGAAGGCGATCATCATTGAAAGGGTAAATACACTCTCAAGTCTCCCTGTTCATTAAATGAAATGTGTTATTTAAACCTGAGTGGAATTATTTGGGTTCAATTCTGTGAAAAAAAATTAAAATAAACATTTTGTCATGATAAGTGGCAAATATCTGTCCAGATTTCTGTCCAAAAACCGAATAGTGAAGATCTATCCAAATGACAACCTGCTTCTTGGTTCTCTTTCTAAAATTTTCATTCTGTATTCCCCAAAGGACTCAGTTAGTATTAGCACCATAGTTCTCTGATACTAAGAAAGTAAAGAACCATATATCTTGAGAAAAGAAAGCAGCCAAATAAATAAATAGTCCTGTGCACAATATTTTGTTCTCTTACACAAGTGAATGATTATGTTCAGGAAGTGTGGCCCAATGGTTGGAGGTGAGCCAAGACTTTCATTAGCAATTCTGAATAGAGATTTAATGACCCTAAATAGAGAATATCAGAAATGTTGGACAATCAATCTGTATCTCAGTTTCTCCATATGTAAAAACAAAAACAAAAAAGAAACCCAGAAATGTCCATTTACCTTAGAAATCATAAACTGTCCAAGGTCTCAAATAAGTGTATAAAAAGGATATTACAACTGCCTGAAAATATCTTATTTAGTATGGCTTTAGACTGAAAAAATGCTCAACCAGTAAAGTGTTCAACTGTAGCTAATTTATTCAGTTATTCTTTTATTTATTTATTCATTCATCTATTCAAAAATGTTTGTTGCACGTTTGTTGCACACCATCTAAGTGCCCAAAATCGTATAAGGCAATGTAGATATTGCAGTGAATGGGAAAGGCTCAATCTGTGCTCTAGTGTAGCTTACATTATCATTGTGGCCTGGGGATAGAAAACATTTAAAAGCGTTATGTGATGGGGGGTGGGGAGAGGGATGACTCTTTAGAGTAAATGATCAGGGAAGTACTTTCTGAGAGGGTAATATTTGGGCTCATCAGAAGTTAAGAGTGGTCCAGGCAGAGGAACATCAGGTACATGACCCCTAGGGAAGGAAAGAGTTTATGCACTTAAGAAACAGAAAGAAGCCCAAGGTGGTTTGAGTGTAGTGAATGTGACAGAGAGCAGTCTGAGGAGAGATCTAGAAGTAGAAAGGGATGCATGATGTGCATCTTAGAGAACACAGTAAAGATTTCAGAATTATTCTAAATACAATGGGACACTTTTGGAGAGTTCAGCAAGGGTGTATCATGATCTCATTTGGTGCCTTCTATGTAGACAATAAATTATAAAGACACAGAATGGAAGCAAAGAGAACGGGTAGAAAACTCCTGAAGTCATCATAACAACCAGTGATGGCAGTAGTGGAATTGGTAACAAGTGCTTAGATTTGGGGTATATTTGAGATAAGCTAAATGGTTTCATAATGGTTTAATTTGGGGGCCAGGTGTTAAAGAGAGAGGGATCAAGATGACTGCCAGGTTTTTTGGTTTGAACAACTGAGTAGTGGTTCATGACATTTACTCAGATAGGAAGGAAGAATTAGGAAGAGAAATAGGACAGTGCATTGAGAGTCTAGTTTTACCCCTGTTAACTTAAAGTTGCCTATTAGACACCAAAATGCTGATATCAAGTAGACAGTTCTATATATCAATGCTGCACTCAAGCCAAGGCTGGAAATAGACCCTCAGTAGTAGTAACTGCATAGATATAATTGAAAGTGTAGAAATGGTCAATCAATAGGGAAGAAGAGATTGCCCAGGACAGTGTTCTGGGGTTTTTCAATATTTAGAGGCTAAGCAGAAGGGAAGGAACCAATCTTGGAGACTCAAGATGGGGCGGAGGGAAGCATGAGAATACCATGATACAGAATCCACGAGCATAAAGTTTCAACAAGAAGAAATTGGATAAATATTTTCAATGCTTCTGAGAGGTCAAGAAGATGAGAATTTTGCAAGATGGAAATTATTGTTGGTCTTGACGGAACAGGTTTGAAGGTAGGAATTAGGATGAAAACTGAAGGAGATAATAAGAAATAGTTAATAGAGGGCTTCCCTGGTGGCGCAGTGGTTGAGAGTCCGCCTGCCGATGCAGGGGACACGGGTTCGTGCCCCGATCCCGGAAGATCCCACGTGCCGCGGAGCGGCTGGGCCCGCGAGCCATGGCCGCGGAGCCTGTGTGTCCGGAGCCTGTGCTCCGCAACGGGAGAGGCCACAGCAGTGAGAGGCCCGCGTACAGCAAAAAAAAAAAAAAAAAAAAAAAAGAAATAGTTAATAGAAACAAGAGTGTGTGAGCAAAGGGTGAAGAGGCAGGAGCATATTTTCATGCAGCTGCATCTCCATACATCACCGTTAAAGCTAATAAGCATTTTAAGTGTTAATGCTTAGCCTCAGGATTGTCAGTTTATTTTTGTTTGTGTTTTGGGGGGCCCTTATCAAATATTATTCAGCTCCTTTTCATGTGCAAAGGCACTGTTCTAGACTCTTGGAGTTTTCATCATTGAACAAAGCAAGCAAAGATCCTTACCTTCATGTAACTTAGTTTTTGGTGGGGGAGACAAACAACAAACTATAGAAATAGTAAATAAGTATATTATGTAGTAGTCTAGAAGGTGATAAGTGCTTTAGAAAAATATTAGAAGTAGAGCAGAGTAACAGGGACCTGATGTGCTGGAGTTGCAATTTAAACAGGGAGTCAGACTGGACCTCATTAAGATGATGACTTTTCTGCAAAAAAAAAAATAGAAGAAGGTGAGAGTTTAGTCAGGTGGTTATCTGGAGGAAGAGCATTCCAGGCAGAGGGAAGCACTAGTACAAAGGCCCTGAAGCAGAGGTAAGGAAGAGAGAGCAGAATACTCCAAAGTGAAGTGAATAGGAGGATCAATGCAGGAAAGGAGGTGAAGAAGGTGGCAATGTCACCTTAGGGATAGTTTATTTATTGTCAGTGAAACAGTGAGCAATGAATTGCAGAGTTTTGAGAAGGGATTGGTATGATCTGTCTCACCTGACAATAGTTCAGCAGGGAGATGATGGTAGCTTGGATCAAAGTATGAGTGGAAGTGATGAGAAATGATGGCATTCTGGAAGTATTTTGAAGGCAGAACTAACAGGATTCCTTCATGCATTAGGTGTCGGGTATGAGAAAAAGAGATGAGTCAAGGATGACTACTGGGTTACTGGACTAAAATTTAAGAGGATATTGTTGCCAACAGAAGTGATGATAAAGTGGCAGGTGAAGTAGGTTTAGGAATAAGACTTCATGATGTCTGAGATGAGATATTCAAGTAGAGACATCAAGTAGGCAGTTGGATATACCAACATGCAGTTTAGTACCTTGCACAGTGTCTGTTAAGAGCTTTCAGAACCATGATAAATCCATTAATGATATCTTCTCAGGTTCACTTAAAGCCTATTCAGGTAAATCCCCCAAACATATCAGATCAAATCCTATGGAGAGGTCAGGGCAGACAAAATGGTAAACAGCACCAACAAATCTGTCTATAGACCAAGACAACAACATGGGTGATGCTAATAACAATGCAGACTAACCAGGTGTATTTAATAGTTTCAATTACACTTAATATATAACTTTAAACCTCTCAGTTTGGATGTGTAGGGTAGGGCAACACTCAATTGAAAGTTTTTTGCCCCCTATAATCCCCACATCAGGCTCTATGTATTAAGTAAAATGGCAGTGGGCTTCCCTGGTGGCACAGTGGTTAAGAATCCTGCCAGGGCTTCCCTGGTGGCGCAGTGGTTGCGAGTCTGCCTGCCGATGCAGGGGACATGGGTTCGTGCCCCGGTGTGGGAAGATCCCACATACCGCGGAGCGGCTGGGGCCGTGAGCCATGGCCGCTGGGCCTGCATGTTCGGAGCCTGTGCTCCGCAACGGGAGAGGCCGCAACACTGAGAGGCCCACGTACGGCAAAAAAAAAAAGAATCCTCCTGCCAGTGCAGGGGACATGGGTTCGAGCACTGGTCCGGGAAGATCCCACATGCCACAGAGTAACTAAACCCACACGCCACAACTACTGAGCCTGTGCTCTAGAGCCTGTGAGCCACGACTACTGAGCCCCCGTGCCACAATTACTGAAGCCCGCGCACCTAGAGCCTGTGCTCCACAACAAGAGAAGCCACTGCAATGAGAAGCCTGCACACCACAACGAAAGAGTAGCCCCCACTCGCCACAACTAGAGAAAGCCCACACAGAGCAACGAAGACCCAACACAGCCAAATAAATAAATAAAAGTAAAATGGCAGTGAGAGAGGGTTTTCAACAAATAATGACACATAGTTTTTTTTTTTTTTTTTTTTTTTTTTTTTGCTGTACGCGGGCCTCTCACTGCTGTGGCCTCTCCCGTTGCGGAGCACAGGCTCCGGACACACAGGCTCCGCGGCCATGGCTCGCGGGCCCAGCCGCTCTGCGGCATGTGGGATCTTCCGGGATCGGGGCACGAACCCGTGTCCCCTGCATCGGCAGGCGGACTCTCAACCACTGCGCCACCAGGGAAGCCCTTAATGACACATAGTTAAACACTGGATACTGTATATCATATCCTGGCAATCCAAAGAAAGATGCCCTTGACCCAGTTTATCTTTGGTCTATGTCTCTGTGTATATGTGTCTCTTATAAAAAATAAGGGCAAAGAGATAATAACTGACACAGCCAACCCCTCAGAAAACTGCAAGTTTTAAAAAACGAAGAGGAAAATGGGCAACGACTAGACCTCTGATTTGAAATACCTGATACAATTAGTGATTGCCATTACATGTTCCCTATTAGCCTGACTTTCCTAAGCACAAGGAAAAGTTCAGGGTCTAAGAGCTAATCAGGAAAAATATCACCAAGCTTTGGGGTCAGTTAATTAACAGTAAAGTCATATTTTTCACAGATTAAGTCAGGCTCTTCCTTTTGACCTCATTTAATTGCTGCTTTTAAAGACCACTGGAAGAGTACTCTCTCATACAAAAATGAATTGAAATTCAGTATTCTCTTGAGGTGTGATAAGACCAGAACTTAAAAACACTGGAGTATAAGTTTAAGTTGGCACAATCTTTGTGGAAAGCAATAGATACTGTGTACGATGAGGCAACACATATTATTGTGTAACTGTATATATGGCAATACATATTAAGTTGCAGAGAAATATTGATACTTTTGCCATACTCATAAGGTTTGTCCTACAGAAATGTGGATAATGATAAGCATATAAAGGTATTTATCACAGCATTATTTGTAACAGCAAAAACTTGGGGTCTTGAATGCCCCAAGTTATTCAATCAATTACAACAATTCATTGGTTGTTGTTTGTATAACACTAACAAGGTGAAAATACAAGTGAATGACAGTCTTTCTGATTTAGAGTTGAAATTTATTAAAACAGCACATAAAATTTTACACCTGAATTATGTAAAAATATTCATGCATGCTTCTTACATATACAGAAATGAAATACTTTAATAGTAATTATCTCCACATTATAGATTATGATTAGGGCTTGTGTATTTAGTATTTAATATTGTATTTTGACCACAGATATATTTTAATTTCCACTTCCTTTTATGAGAACAGTAAGGATTATAACTTTCTGTAATAGAGAAATGAAGAATTTATTTTTTTTGCCATCAATATTCAATCCCTATGATTCTTGCCTCCGCTATGAAATATATGAAATAATTTCCCAACAAACATGATGACTAAAAGGCTAATAAAATTTAAATTTTGAAATAAATGAAGGTCCAGCGTGTTAAGCTATGAGGCTCTGAAATCCACCTGCAGCTTCCCAGTTTTGATGTGGTCTTTCGGCTCATTGGAATAAGATCAAATTATCAGGGCCTGTCACCAATTCTGCCTAGAAGCAAATACTTAAAACTACCTGTTGACAGATGCAGCTGGGCTGATAAAATCTATCACACAAATATTTTTGCATAATATACCTGAAGAAAAAAAGATGTTACCATTTTTAGTAGGCAAAAGGGTAATTTTTCATTTCAAACAATAAGAATGTTTCTTTAATAATGTAAATTAAGGAATACCTTAGCAAATACAAAATGGACTCTCTCTGAGACAGCTAATTTATATTTAGAAAATGCCTATATTTATTTCTATTTTTCATAGTTAGCACTTAAATAGAGACAAGGATTTTTAATGACCAATGACTGCGATGTTATATTAAACATTTTCATTGCTCTTTCTAAAATGCAAATTATTTATTGATTTTTAAGGTGCTGAATGCCTGAGTTAGGCAGTACAGTATTTTAAAATATTAAAAGCACCAGTTAATCAAATCTTGCCTAGACAAGGAACTAACATTTATTAACTGACTTGACCTTAAGCTTATCAGCATTGCTGGCAATAATTAATCCATCTGTAAAAACAGCAATCCCTGCACCTGTATAGATGATTCTGATTGATGTCCACCTAGATGGAGGCACGTCTCTCTAAGTATGATCTTCAAAATCCCCTGAGAGAGCTTGAATGATTTCAGATTCCTGGGTCCCACATCATAACTCCTGAATTTGATCTCTGGGAATCAATATTTCTCATACACCTCAGGTGATATTTATACATACTAAATTGAGCAAAAGATAGAGAATCAATATTTGTATAGTTTTTAAAGAATGAATAAACTGTACCTTTTTAAATGAAGGTGACTATCTATATATAGTATGTAATATAGCATTTATATACTTATATTTTGACTACTAAAATCTATATGTGTTTTTATATGATAATTCTATTAATTACAATTATCTATTAATAAGTTTTTAAATGCCTTGAGATATAGGAACACAATATGCCCCTTTCCATGGGCAGATGCATTCTCAAAAGATACCATGCTATAGACAAACAAGATGCTCTTGGTGATTCTGAGACCACCCTCCAAGGAATTCTTGGACCAAAAACTCAGCCTGGCCCCAGACATGTCAAGAATGCTGAGGACATTTTTTTTGTCATACTATCTCTGTGTCTGTGTTCATGTTCATATTCATTAATGCTATAAGATGTTAGATATTAGAACAAGGAAAGCCTAAAGAAATTTTAAGGCTATATTTGCCCTTTCATGGATTTGAAAGATTTTCTGGGCAACTATGTAGTCTCCCTACTCATTTTCCTATTCCCTTAAGATTATGCCAAATTTAATAAACAAAGTGAATGGGAAAGAAAAGCTGCCCCAAATAATGGAAAATTGAGATAGAAAACCATTTTTGAGGAAGGTAAGAGAGGTGGCCATTTTAGAAAACCCTTAAATCTCTAGACCTTTGTATTCCTGTGGCCTATTTTAACATGGAAGTCCCAGTATGGCAGGGCCAATCCTTACTGGTGTGGTGTTCAATCCTAACCCCTTGAAGGCAGGCATTTAGTAAGTATTTTTCAGATAAGAATACCACAGAGGACTATTTTGTGCTATGACTTAACATTTTTTTGTAGTTCAAAATCACTATTTTTCTATAGGAACTTGGGAAATAGCACATCTCTACATTCATAAAGTATATAATTGGTTTCTTCTTGCACCCCACTCTTCAATTTTCCTTTGGAAAGTCTGATGCCCATATTTCCATGCAAGCATTATTTACTTTTTGATTGAAAACACAAAGTCATTTCTATTTATGAACACTTTCTTGTAATAAAACCTGGCATTTCTCATCACTACCATTTGTAGTCTACTTTTATAAAATTTAATGCATGTCAAAATTGTGCATGATCTGGAAAATAAAGAGACAAAGAAGAAACCTTTTCTTTATCAGTAAATGTCCTGAAATGGATTTATCAAGGCAAGAATTCTCATGATCTAGACCTGGTCTGTGGAATGTAGTAATCATTAGCCACATGTGGCTACTGAGCACTTGAAATGTCCAAATTCTAATGTGCTGTAAGTATAAAATACACACTGGATTTTGAAATTGTGCACAAAATTGTAAAAATACCACACTAACCATGTTATATTGGTTACATGTTGAATTGATAATATTTGGATATAGCGGGTTAAATAAAATACGTTAAAGTTGATTTCATTTTTTTTTTTTACTTTCTTATGATGTAGCTACTGGAAAATTTTAAATTATACATGTGGCTCACAATATATTTCTATTGGAAAGCAGTGATCTAGATTAAGAAATGCACTGCCATTGTTCCATGTAGCAATTAGATTTGGCAATATAGAACATAATTTCATATTGTTACAAGTAGTGGGACGGTTTTGAGAGAAACTCTTCTATCCATTGGTTTTAGGTGGATTAACTGGCCTAATTAAATGTAAGCTGTTAAAAGGGCCCCAGAGGAGGGAGGGGAAGGAAATGTGGACTAAGACAAACTTTCCAAGTCCTCAAGTCACACACTCCTGGTTGACTGGTTTGCTTAGTCAAGCTGAAACCGGTCTTACTGTCATGTTGGGCACATTAATTGGAGAGCAGACTAATTTGCAAGAATGCGTTAGTGCCCTTTAAAAGGTGATTTAAAATTCAAAATGATGGCAATGGCATAAAAGCATGCTTGTCTGATCACTCCTCAGAATCCATCTTGAAATCCCTACCATTATTCTATTTTCATTGTTAGAATTCAAGCACACAATAAAACATTTAAGATTCACAAACATTACACTCTACACCCTAGCACAAATAATTACCCTTCTGTTAAAGACAGGCGGGGATATCCTATCATCAGACACATGGGGATTATAAGGGAAAATACAATCTGTAGATTTAGTCAGGGTTCCATGTACAGGAAGGAAACAGAAATATCACAGTAACATCACCAAACGTATTTGTAACTGAGTGAAAGAAGTTCTGCCTTTAATCCACTAGAAGCTTCCAAGGAATTTGAGGAAGCACCTCCACCTCTAATATAGCTGACATAAGACTGATAACTTATATTTATACCCACTTTATAGTTATAATTTTACATCCATTATCACATTTAATCCTAATGAACAAGAATGCCATTATTGTCTCCATTTTGAAGACAAGGAAACAATCCAGACCCTTGAAGTCAAATCTACTGACTGTGCTTTTTCACTATATTGCAGGTAGGAAGTAAACACTATATTGCCAGCTCAAAGACCAAAACCTAGGCTTTTAGGCAAGCAAGGTAGAGATTAATAATACGGAGGAAAAAAGTGAGCATGACAGTGCTTTTAGAAACAGTGAATTCAAATAACTTGACCTTAATTTTGGAATTTACAGAATGTAAGCCTAAAGAGTCTTCCATTTTGTTACACATGTGTATACTTCTCATTATACAATGTAACAAAAAACATTTTACTATTATTTGATAAAGTGGTTGGTGTCGGTTTTAATTCAATAACCTTAGATCTTTGGCCCAAGCCAGTAATAATATGAAAGCAAGAGCTCTGAGTGGTTACTTTCTCGAATACTGATTCATCCAGAGGTCTCACACAAAACACATTCAACAACACAATCTTAGAAAGGGCTCAGTAATACAATAAAAAGGAATTTTAAGAGCTAAAGCAGAGCATTATTTATGGAGTTCGTTTTGTGAAGAGATTTAGGTTTCTCGCAGTCATATGGAGTTCCATAAAGACACAGGAGAGAAAAATCGCCTTTAGCAATAAGCAGGAATTTTGTAAAAGTGGAAGTTGGCCACGAGAATCAATCAATGAATGCTAATTGATACCTCTCTGGAAATCTATTCTTAGCACAGCACTAAGAAATAAAATTAAGCATCACCTCTCATATACTGTGTTTAATAAAAACAAAAAAAATTAAAAAATAATCAGAACCCAGTTATGAACAATCTAGATCCAATATACACACTCAAAATATATGCCGGCCTTAACATACTGGATTCAAATCCAACACAGATGGCTGTATCTTTGTCACCCATGTGTTAATATAGATATTTTGTAAAACATGGATATTCAGTTAAAGCTTACTGAATGAATGGCTGAAAGGAAGAATGAATGGCTGAACAGTGTACTAGCATACACAGGTACTTGGATTTGTTTTCCCAGATAATAGCAATTGTGACTGGGCTCTAACCACATGTTTGCTCTGAGTTGTCCTGCGATGGGCTGCTGGCACTCAAGGAGTGGTACAGGATAAGGCTGAGCTTTCCTCTCTGCTGAATGGGGTTGTCATTTCACAGCTCATACTCAACTTTGGCTTCACCAGCATCTTCAGTCTAAACCAGAAGAAAGACCCATCTCCCACATTAGAAAACATCAATGTCAGGGAGAAAATGGACCTTCAAAATCCAAAGAAATAACATTGGTCTTCATGGTTCATCCCCCCAGCTTTATGTTTCACTAACATGCTTTCCTGCCAGTTTGTGGGACACAATACCATAATCCTATGACCTTGGACTTATAAATACCTGCCAATATAACTCAGAAGCTGAGTGACACAGTTGGTTTGATTTTTTATATATTTAATGTTTTTATTAAATATGGAATATATATTAAAATAATTCATAAAATTATTTCTAAAACTCACATTTGGGCATGCTTGATGATGAAAACCAAGTAAAAATATTCTCCCTCTTCTAGAGCTATGAGGTATAGGGATTGAACCAGAATGAAAGAATTCATCTGTTGAAGCCCTAGTTGACCAACGTGCTGGGGAATTCTGGGTCAATTCCTGACTCAGTTCTACTCAAAATGGGAAAAAGAATGAGTTGATACAGAAAGTGGGCTCTAATTTCACAGAGTAAGCTGCAGGGCACATAGAATGCTATCATCTTCCCTTACTTGTTTCATTCAACATGTGGATTTTAGGCTCAGTAGCTTCAGCGGCTCTTATGTCTCTTCCCAGTCCTTTGCCCCCTAATTTCTGGTATGAAAATGGCCAATAGTATGTAGGGAGAATAGTATAGAACCACCCAGTAAATGACTTGCATATTCTTTTCTGCAGAATCTGAATTATTCTATTATTATTTCCTACTTCAGGGGATTTCAGACTAACAGAGTGTTTCTTCAATCTTCATTTATGGAGAAGTTTTAATTTTTAGAAAAATAACTAAACCCTTCTTTTTTAAACAAAATTGGTGGCTTCATGCCTTTAATTATCATGTATATTAAATGCACTTAATGCTTACTAGCCTTTGGGCACATGAACATGTATAGTAGAAAGACAAACTCTGCCATCACAGCTTACACTTTTGAAGTCAATACAAAAACAAATCATAGCCACTGACCTCTCCTAGGAACTTTTCTTATTTCTTTCTGTCCATCATTATGTGAATTTCAATACCATTAACTCCATAATATTAACAGCAAATTGTGGTTGCCTGGGCATTTTTCACAGAACTAGAACAAAAAATTTCAAAATTGGTTTGGAAAAACAAAAGACCCCGAATAGCCAAAGCAATCTTGAGAACGAAAAACGGAGCTGGAGGAATCAGGCTCCCTGACTTCAGACTATACTACAAAGCTACAGTAATTAAGACAGTCTGGTACTGGCATAAAAACAGAAAGATAGATCAGTGGATCAGGATAGAAATCCCAGAGATAAACCCATGCACATATGGCCAACTTATCTTTGATAAAGGAGGCAGGAATGTACAGTGGAGAAAGGACGGCCTCTTCAATAAGTGGTGCTGGGAAAACTGGACAGGGACATGTAAAAGTTTGAGATTAGATCATTCCCTAACACCATACACAAAAATAAGCTCAAAATGGATTAAAGACTTAAATGTAAGGCCAGAAACTATCAAACTCTTAGAGGAAAACATAGGTAGAACACTCTATGACATAAATCACAGCAAGATCCTTTTGGACCCACCTCCTAGAGAAATGGAAATAAAAACAAAGATAAACAAATGGGACCTAATGAAACTTCAAAGCTTTTGCACAGCAAAGGAAACCATAAACAAGACCAAAAGACAACCCTCAGAATGGGAGAAAATATTTGCAAATGAAGCAACTGACAAAGGATTAATCTCCAAAATTTATAAACAGCTCATGCAGCTCAATAGCAAAAAAACAAACAACCCAATCCAAAAATGGGCAGAAGGCTTAAATAGGCATTTCTCCAAAGAAGATATACAGACTGCCATCAAACACATGAAAGAATGCTCAACATCATTAATCATTAGAGAAATGCAAATCAAAACTACAATGAGATATCATCTCACACCAGTCAGAATGGCCATCATCAAGAAATCTAGAAACAATAAATGCTGGAGAGGGTGTGGAGAAAAGGGAACACTCTTGCACTGCTGGTGGGAATGTGAATCGGTACAGCCACTATGGAGAACAGTATGGAGGTTCCTTAAAAAACTACAAATAGAACTACCATATGACCCAGCAATCCCACTACTAGGCATATACCCTGAGAAAACCATAATTCAAAAAGAGACATGTACCAAAATGTTCATTGCAGCTCTATTCACAATAGCCCGGAGCTGGAAACAACTTAAGTGTCCATCATTGGATGAATGGATAAAGAAGATGTGGCACATATATACAATGGAATATTACTCAGCTATAAAAAGAAACAAAACTGAGCTATTTGTAATGAGGTGGATAGACCTAGAGTCTGTCATACAGAGTGAAGTAAGTCAGAAAGAGAAAGACAAATACCGTATGCTAACACATATATACGGAATTAAAAAAAAAAATGTCATGAAGAACCTAGGGGTAAAACGGGAATAAAGACACAGACCTACTTGAGAATGGACTTGAGGATATGGGGAGGGGGAAGGGTAAGCTGTGACAAAGCGAAAGAGAGGCATGGACATATATACACTACCAAACGTAAGGTAGATAGATAGTGGGAAGCAGCCGCAGAGCACAGGGAGATCAGCTCGGTGCTCTGTGACCTCCTGGAGGGGTGGGATGGGGAGGGTGGGAGGGAGGGAGATGCATGAGGGAAGGGATGTGGGAACAGATGCATATGTATGACTGATGCACTTTGTTATAAAGCAGAAACTAATAAAAAAAAATTGTGGTTGCCTGGGAAAAGGGGCCCTATTGTTTCTTCAGGTAGAGATGAAGAGACAAGATCCTTCTCAGAGATGTAAATCTGGAAGAGAAGGTAGTGACTCCAGGACACATGACATGAATAGCCTAGCCCAGGATGGTGTATGCTAGATGTAAAAACACTAGTTTAGCCAGTATTGCTATTAAGGGCCAGCTTTTGGCAAAAAGTACTGCTCAGAGAAGACTCTCTTAACTCTATAATAATTTTTGAATCAAAGATGCTATCAATTATAAAATGCACTACCAAATTAAAAGCAGATAAATTACAAATTTCTAAAACAAATATTAAAAAGAAAAACTATAAATGAGACCAAGTTTGAGTTCTGGAGTTAGATATCTAGTCCTTCATATTATATTATCTTCTCTAAGAATGCAATAAATTTATATATTGTTACCATCTTAGACTATTTGAGGTTCACTGACTAAAACACCCATTTCAACATGAACTATATAAATCCAAATAAATTTCATGTTACTTCCAACCTATAGACCTACAGACCAGGGCAAGAGAATTTCATCACTTAATAATACTTTAACCATGATGCCTGATTTAAAACAACAAAGAACATTCACTCACCAGCCAGAGAGTGTGTGTGCCTGTGTCTGTGTCTACGTGATTTTGCTGGAAACTGAATAAGGAGAAACTTTAACACTTTTAAACAAGCAGAGAAAAAGACCAGAAACAAGATTAATGGATGGTGGCAGATCCTTCTTTCTCATAGTCTTTCTCTTTTGTGACTGAGGATCCTCCTGCAGGCACATCCCAGTTTCCTTCACTGCAGTCAATCTAGGTTCCTAGCAGAGTCAAAGCTCTAGTTCATTGTTCAAGAAATTAGTTTCAAGCCAACTTACTGACTGACACTTCTCTGACCTTATCTAACAGTTTTATTAATTGGATTTTTGCCTTCTTACTAATATCCCTTTTGACTAAGTCCCTATCTTACTTTCTCGAGTCCCAGTCTTAATAGAATCTATACAGTAGTCCAGTTGTCCAGCCTTGGGGCCCTGCTTTGCCCTGGTCTATTTTCCCATGGACTGGAGTTCTGATCCTCAACCCAGGCCATGTGACTGTGGCCCTCTTCTGTTATATTCCTAGTCCAGAGTCCTTTCAAATGGTACTGCCCCTGAGAATCCTTCTTTGACTCCCTTAGGCAAACATGTGCATTCCTGTTGAATCCTATCCTGTTGAATTCCTATCCCCACTCCAGCTGAAACCTTGTTCCAAGGGTTGGTTCCTCTTCCACCTTTCAGACTTGGGTGGCCAAGCAGCCACTAGCTAAGGACCAAGCCCTTCTATGGAGCTGCTGTCTTGTTATTCTGTAGTTATAGCCATGATCGCCCCCTAGGAGTTTAAAGGGCAATTGCAAGTTTGTTTTCCTTGTGATTAGGAGATACCTCTAAGCTGTATTGTGACTACAATGTTAATAGGTTTGTTTCCTCACAGTACTATCAGGAGGCCAATGAACACGGTGGTTTAGCTGCCAACCTCTGGACTGTCTGGATTCAACTAGTGACTCCAAACCTTACCAGTTTAGACAAGTCACATTACCTTTACAAGCTTCATTTCCTTCATCTGAAAATTGATAATAAAAGTACTTATTTCATATGATTGCTGAAAGGCTTGAATGGAATAAAGCATGTAAAGTGTTTAGCAGAGAGTCTGACACAGAAAAATCAATAAGGTTTATTATCATTACTGCTACTTTTATCCTAATTAGTTTGGGTCTCCATAATGTAGAGACTGTGTCTTCATAGCTTTGTATCCTTAAGCCATATTTCAGTCTGGGCATCCCCAAATATTAACACTCTGAGCCTCTACTCCAACATTAGCATGGCATCTTGATTTTCCTGACACTGTTCTCCCCCAAATGCTTCTGAGAATCTCAGGAGTATCATATGTGTAATGTGATTGTCCTCATCCAGTTGTGGCTCCTGAGAAAACATTATTGTCCCCTTAGAGGCCCTGGCTCAGAGGGAGATGGCTGTAGGCATGTGTATGGGGAAGGGCAGGTGTTTCAGATATAGTTTAGAGCCCCTGCCTGCAGCTCTGCAGTCCTCTGCTACAGCTCATGGTCACTGTGTTGGGAGGTCACTCCTCCCGACAACCATGTTCCTCTGGACTGGCAGCCTCCCCTAAGTCTCTGCTGCTCACCACTCGTTCTCTCCGAATTATAGGAAAAACCCTTCTCTTAAGCCCAGCTCCTTCACAGGAGGATTCTAGACAGGATGGTTTAGACTTGCCACAAACTTTCCTTCCCAGATGATAAAGCCCCCTGGTGGGGGCTGAGGAAAGAGGTGGGGAGGTGAGCACAGCCTCAACCCCCAGGCTCAGTCTGGTCAGCCTCTCAGACTTCTTCCTCATCCATGGGGCGTTTCTTACAGGGGACCCATTATTCCCATCTGTGATCTGTTTGGAGTCATCACTTGCACACCCTCTTGCCTCTGGTCTGACAACTATCTTTATATGAATGCCTGCGTAGGAATTGTATGAACCTTAATTCCTAATACAGTTCAAGATATTTCTCACGTAACTCCTGAAGTCCAGGGAATGTAGCTGTTTTCCAAATTGTCTATGTCAATAAGAGAGTTTTCTGCCCAGAGTGAAATGAGCCCCTTCAAGGTAAAAGAAAACTGGCAAATAGCACAAGTGGGATCACTGTCCTCAGCTTACATTCTCGGGGAAAAATTGGAAATAAAATAGTAAATAAATAAAGCTATTACAGATTGTAATAAGAATCATGCAGAAAATAAACAGCGCATTGTAAAGCAAGTGTCAGGAAAAGGCTGAGGAAGCAGCCTTTGACCTGAGATTTTCAAGGTGAAAACAAGCCATCCACATGAGTGGTGGAAGAGTAATGTACAACCACTGAAGAACTTTGAGCAGAAAGCGACATTTTCTAGTTTGTGCTTTTAAAAATATCATCTTGGCTGTGTGAGAGAAGCGACTGAAGATAAGTAAGATAAGAGTGAAGGCCAGTTAGGAGGCTGCTGCAGTAGTGTAGGAGAAAGATAATGGTGGCTTGAACACAGATAGTGGCAATGGAGATGGAGAAAAGGAATAGATGCAAGACGTTTCTGCAGGTAGAACCCATAGGATATGATGAGGAGTTGAATGTAGGGAAAGATGGAAAGTGAAGAGTGAGAGAGGAATAAAAAGTGTTGTTGTGGATAATTGTGCCATTTTCTGAGAAGGAGAAGATTGGGACAGAGACAAGACTAGGGAAGGGAATCGAATGCTCTGTTTTGGAAGCTTTCACATGCTAATAGACCTTCTTCTTGCTTAAGTACATGTTTCAGTTATTCTTTCAGAAATCTGTAGCTGGTAAATTTTTTGAATCCTGGTATGCCTTCATGCCTTAATTGCTATTAAAACATCTTACTCTCACCCTCACATTTGACTGTCTGCATTCTGCCTGGTTAGAATCCTGGGATAAAGTTACCTTCCCTTATCATCTGCTCCAAGATTTTGCTCCATCATCTTCTTGTACTCAGCGTTGCTTTTAAGAAGTCTGATGTCCTTCTAAATCTTATTTTAGCATTAATAATCTGCTTTGTTTACCTCTAGAAGTGTTTATGATTTTTATTTTTATCCTCAGGATTTTGAAATTTTATACGAAAATGATAGTTTAAAAAAAAATTCTGCTCAGCCTCATGTATATGTTGTCTAAAAACTTACCATTTTAAAAAATTTCTGGGAAATTTTTATTTAAATAGTTCTTTAAATATGACCTCCTTCCATCTTTCCTTTTCTCTGAATCTGAAACTATAAGATAGACACTAGAACTTTTGGATATATTCCCCATGCCTCAGTCCTTCTGGGGGTGCCCTAGGAGAATTCATTGGCTCAATTTTCAAGCTAATTCATTTTTATGCTATCTCTCTATTAAGTTAATTTATCCAGTTTTTCTATAATTTAATCAGTTGCAGTTCTTATTCTTGAGATCTCCAGTTGGTTCTTTTGCATGACAGCATGTTCCTTTTTCATGAGTGCTATTTTCTTTCATCCCTCTGAGTATGTCTATTATACTTATTTTCATGCTCTTGCCTCTTTGCTCTGTTAATTCTGCTTGTACTATTCTAAGCACTTGTATTTACTGTTTATATTGTTTTGTTTTTAAGCTCTTGGCTTTTCTTAGTGCTTGGCAATTCTTCATTGTGTGTCCACAACTTGAGATTGTGTGATTTCCTGTTAAACTGTGTCTCTATGAACTAAGACCTACTAAGGGGAAGGATGGGAAATCATGCTGAGAAGATATTCTGGCAGGTTCTCAGTGAGTTTGAAGAGGAGTGAGACATGCTTCCTGGTGCTGTACATGGGCAGCTGGTCTTCTGGGTGTGGTTCCCTTCCATTTCTTTCAGCCATTACCAGCCACCCTGGATATGGCCATGTCTCTCTGATCCAAGCTCATACATCCCTGCCACTACCTGGAGAAAGAAATCCCCACTGCAGCTGTTTGGTCCAGATTGTGACAGTGTTGATTCACTTGGCTGTTCTTGCTGGGGTATTCCAACCACCTTTCCTATTATTTCTCCGAGGCCACCTCCTGCTTCCAGTATTCAACAACTCCAATCCTATCTGCCTGTCATCCTCTGGGATTCCTAAGAGTTTTCTGTTTATATATTCCCTTTCTTATTTGTGAGCACATTTGTACATGATTTCTTCTTTAGTTACCAATATCTACCATTTTTAAGGATTTTATACGGAAGGGGAAAACTTAGCTCATGCTCAGGCCAGTATATTGACAAGGAGGGTAACTGTTAGACATGTAAGTAGAGCTATTTCTAGGCACATGTATGCACAAATATGAGGATGGGGGCAGGGAGGTCTGGGCTGGAATTTTTGCTGTTTAGATGAGGGAGCCAGCAACCTAGAGAGTATTAAATGCTGTGCAGTCAGATGAGTCACTGAAGGAAGAAGTGTGGGTAGAAAAAAGAGGACCTAGAAGTGAAAGAGCACAGAAGTGTTCAAAAATGTGAAATGTATTGATACATATTGACTAGCATCTCCATTTTGTTAAGTGGCAACAAGTGAAGTAGTAACGTAAACATGAGAGTTCTTAAATTAGGGATAATTAGAAAAATGAAAGTGTCATACTCAATAATTTTACTAACTTTTTAGAGTTACTTCACTCTACCTTTTGCCTATTGTTTGAGGACCAAATGTCTGAAATTCTCCTCCACACCTGGCACAATGACGAAGATGTACACGGAAGAGAGGAGAGAAAGAGATGAATGTTGATTCATTTTCCTTAGAATCAATGAACAACAAATCCTAACCTGCTAGTAACATTTCTCTGATTCAGTCTTTTCCTACACTAACCAGTAGCGATTCCTACACTAAACATTTTAGAAAGCAACTGCCTGAGAGAGAAAAATAGGCATTTGCCTGCACCACATTTAGGGAAAGGGTGTTGTGCTCTCCCGTGGTTTTAAATACTGAAGTTATTCTTGCTCCAGGCACCTGAACTTCCCTTTCCCACCAGCTTCACACATGCTCAGTCTCACTTTTATATTGCTCACCTATTCAAAAAACTGCTTACCATGGCAACCCTTGTCTGTGTGACAGGCAGTTATAATTTGCTTGGAAAAACTGCAACAAGGTGTCATTTTTCATAAACTCTTTATACTAAAATGCTTTCTTTTTCAGTGATTTCCAGTGACTTTGTTGTGGTCACATGGTCCTTGCCAAAAGATCATTTATAGGTGAAAAACATTATTAAGGAAAACCACACAATGCTCAATATTAGTGATGGGTGTGATGGAATTATTATAGCCTCTCAAAATAAGAAAATAATTGACTTTTGACTATCTCTTTTGTGCTACAGAAGCAGTATTCAAATAACACTTGCCTGAACTAAGAAGTTCTACATTTTATAAAACTGTGCTTTGGACTGAACTGCTGTGAGGTATGAGGAAAACAGACAGGGAGCCAAAAATAAATGCAACTCAGTTTTAATCCTACTCTGTGCCCCTGTCTATGTGTTCCATTCAGAAAAATTCAGACAGTTCCAAAAACCCTGCTACGGCATCGTGTGGTGGGCTCTAACAAAAGCAGACAAGAGACTTTGTCCGATCATGAACAATTATTCGCATGAATACATTCACAGATTCACTGAACTGCCTACCAAAAGGCAGTGAATGTCAGACAATACTGCCATATTTTAAATTCAAATATTGGTATTTCTGTGGTATTTGTTTCTGTGGCCCAAACATGTTTGGATCAATATGCTTCTTGTCACTAGATGTGTAATTCAAGCACCCCTAAAACAGGAACAATTGCAACTTTCCAAAACAATCGTTCACTATTTTCCAAATCAAATTATTAGTCTACACTTGGCATTCAGGGAGAGCAAAATATATTACACAAATGAGTTTGGTGCTCTAGACCCAGAGCATGAATGGAGTTAGTTTTAGGCTCATGAGGAATCTGGCCATGAGCAAGTGATGAGGGAATATATGACCCAGAGGATTAATCATTCTTATGATTTCTGATAGGTGCCCATCTTTAGCTTCCCACCTCAGTATAAAAGAGGCTGGTGAAAAAATCTCTTAAAGAGATCTTGAAAAAGCAAGCTCTTTGACACTTTTACTTTTGTATCTTTTACATTTTGGTAACAGTTGAAGTTTGCTGTCATTTGTTTTTTAAGCTCAAGGCATCATTTTAGTAACAAAAAAATTAATATAAATTTAGGTGACTAATTTTGTTACTTGTATAATTTTTTATTGGGGTATAGTTGCTTTACAATGTTGTGCTAGTTTCTGCTGTACAGCAAAGTGAATCAGCTATATATATACATATATCCCCTCTTTT
The DNA here is from genome assembly GCF_964341445.2 of Mesoplodon mirus. Classification (NCBI taxonomy): domain Eukaryota; kingdom Metazoa; phylum Chordata; class Mammalia; order Artiodactyla; family Ziphiidae; genus Mesoplodon; species Mesoplodon mirus. The sequence goes on along the minus strand of NC_138979.1, from coordinate 107,715,672 downwards.
TTGCATTTTCTTTTCACTTAGGTCACCACAGAGCACTGAGTAGAGTTCCCTGTGCTATAGAGCAGGTTGTCATTAGTTATCTATTTTACACATAATAGTGTATATATGTCAATCCCAATCTCCCAATTCATCCCACACTCCCTTCCCACACCCCTGGTGTCCATACATTTGTTCTCTACGTCTCTGTCTCCATTTCTGCTTTGCGAATAGGTTCATCTGTACCATTTTTTCCAGATTCCACATATATGTGTTAATATATGGTATTTGTTTTTCTCTTTCTGACTTAACTTCACTCTGTACGACAGTCTCTAGGTCCATCCATGTCTACAAATGACCCAATTTCGTTCCTTTTTATGGCTGAGTAATATTCTATTGTACATATGTACTACATCTTCTTTATCCATTCATCTGTCAATGAATATTTAGGTTGCTTCCATGTCCTGGCTATTGTAAATACTTGTATAATATTTTGACAAAACTTTAAAATGGATCACCAGCAAATGTTGGGCTGCCCTCCTAAGTATATATTTCCAAGGCAAAAATATCCTGTAAGTTTAATTTATGGAAAATTAAATCATCCTGTGTCCAGAGCAAAAACTGATTGAGAATGGATTTGAGAACCAGGAAGTTCATATCACTCTGCTACATATAAGGCGATACATTTTGAGATGATCAAAAGAATGCCTTGGATCTAAATGCTGTTAATCCAAAGCAGTCAGGAATATTTTCACTGCTTACAAGTCAGAACCCATGAGCAAAAATGAATTCCAGTGGATTTTTTTTTTTTTCTTTTTTTTTTTGCGGTATGCGGGCCTCTCACTGTTGTGGCCTCTCCCGTTGCGGAGCACAGGCTCCGGATGCGCAGGCCCAGCGGCCATGGCTCACGGGCCCAGCCGCTCCGCGGCATATGGGATCCTCCCAGACCGGGGCACGAACCCGTATCCCCTGCATCGGCAGGCGGACTCTCAACCACTGCGCCACCAGGGAGGCCCAATTCCAGTGGATTTTAAAAAAATGGTAAGTAGACTAGATAAGTGAGTGAATATTATAGACAAAGAAGTTAGATAAATTTCCAGGCTAGGGTGTTCTTATTTAAAAAAGATTGTGAAAAACAAAACAGAATAAAACTAGTGCCCACAGCTGTTCATAGCCCCAAAGAAAATGTATAGGTTGGTAAAAACACAGGGCACAAGTTTTAAAGCAACTGGAGGTGGTCCATTAGAGAGAGAGAGATATTGCTGATTCAGCTGGCAGGGAAAGGCAAGCAGACTAGCTGGTGAGTGTGGCTAGAATCCAGCACCCATGTAGATGAACTTTTCTTAAAGAGAAACTCTTGTTTACTTGTATTAGGGGAAATAAGATATAAATGTTGATAGATTTGTTGGTGGGTAGATAGGAAAGTGCTACTCTAGCTGTTTCCATTTTTTTAAAGCAAGAATGAAGCTGATTAGGAGGGGAAAGTTTATGTAGAATATTTGAAGATAGAGGAGAAATTATGAAATCATCACCTTGGAAAACAAGGGATGAAGCTTTTTAAATGAAAATTGCAGGATTCCTAGACCACATTGAGAGCCCATCTGAGATTTGAGATAATTAATTTAAAGTGAAATCAATCTGCTACATTGGGTCATTTTTCTTTAGGTACCAACTTCAAGAGATGAGTTTGAATGGAGATCACAATAATGTCTACCTTGTTGAGTTGTTAGGAGGATTAAATTATTTAAAGATGCAAAAAGCTTAGAGCAGTATCTAGCATCACAAGTGCTCAACTAATGTTAGCTAATAATTTCCATTATATAAAGTATGTGATATGCTCAAGTTTTATAAGCTATAATATTTTCTACCCATTAAAAGCAAACCAAGTAGAGTTTGGAAAATTATAAACCATAATCGTATGTAAGAAACTTTCTTCGATTAAAAAATAAACATGGTTTTAGGAATCATTATATTTAAGAAAACCAGTCACAGATATAAAATTCCCTAGATTCTGAAAACTGAACTTTTCACAGGTTTTCTACAATCAATGATAATTTACACAGATTAAAACTAAGTAGTAAATTCAGTCTGAAAATGAGAATTCATTTATGAACAATTCCCCCCAAATTTTAAAGTATGGAAAATTTTGGTTCCATAATTTCATGTATTTGTATTTTCTGCAAAGACTTTTCTTAGACCAATGATGTCACTTAAGTGTGCAATGCTTTGAAATGACACATGTTAAAACAATGAACTATATAACTGATTATCTGTGTAGCTTTTCAAAATACTTCCACATTAAATTCAACAAGCAAATACTTGGTGTTTTCTTTGTGCAAAAAAAAAGCCTCATGAGAAGCACCATAAGCTATGCCAGAAGGAAGGGCACAGTTGCTGGCCCTCCAGGGATTTATCAGTTATTATAATTGATCTTCAACATTTTTAAGAAGTAAAAGACAAGTATATTTTTCTCATTTCATAAACAAGGAGACAAAAGATTTTAAAGTTAAAAAAATACAGTTTGTGGAAGAGTTCCTGACTCTCAACTGATCACAATCAGATCACTCCGATCTATTCTCAGAGCTAATATAAAATGTCAGTTGTGAGGACTACCTGGACTAAGGAACTTAGAAACAAAAGCATTATTACTGTCATCATATTACTATTCCTAATACTGCTATTGTTACTACCATTACTACTATTAATTCAGAATAACATTCTTAACCATGTACCCTGAAAGTCTTCCACTCAAGTCCAGGTACACCCAACATGTATGGAGAAATTCAAAGTTTTGTGTATCAATCTTAAAAAATAAAATATTTTTAAATGATATACAGGAATCCAAAAATCATATGGAAATCATATAATGTTGTATATTATATATATGCATATGTCTACTCTTAAACTAAGAAAATTTCCAGTTTTTGTCTTTCCTTCTTCTCCCCTTTAAAATTATTTTCACTTTTCTTTCTGTTTTTAAAATAAGAAAATTTGGAGACCAACTCTACCCCCTGTACATTCCTCACCATGAAATGTTGCCTGAGAAGCTACAAACCAAACAGGCCTAAATATCTGGGTTCTTTGAAGATTTAGCTTTCCTTTTTTTTTTTTTAGCTTTACTGACCTATAACTGACGCACAAAAATGCACATCTTTAATATATGCAGTGTGATGAGTTTGGGCATATACATACACCTGTGATACCATCACCACTATCAAAGTAAACATAGCCATCATCTGGAAAAGTTTCCTTGTGTCTCCTCTTTCTTGTGGCAAAACATATAACATGAGATCTACTCTCTTAAAATATTAAATATACAATAAAATATTGCTAACTGTAGATACTGTATTTTTACAGCAGATCTCTAGAACATTTTCATCTTGTAAAATTGTAACTTTATACCCATCAAATAAAAACTCTCTATTTACCCTTCCCTCTATCCCCTAGCAATCACCATTTTATTTTCTGCTTCTATAAGTTTGACTATTTAAGATATCTCATAAAAGTGTAATCATGCACTCTTTGTCCTTCTGTAATACACATATTTCACTTAGCATAATGTCTTCCAAGCCCATTCATTTTGCTGCAAGTGGCAGGACTTCCTTATTCTTTAAAGCTGAATAATATTACATTGCATGCATAAACCACATTTTTTATCCATTCATCTGTTGACAGACATTTGGGTTGTTTCCATACCTTGGCTATTGTAAATAGTGCTGCAATGAACACGGAGTGCAGATATTTCTTCAAGATCTTGATTTCAATTCTCTTCGCTATACAGCTATATACTCAGAAGCAGGATTGCTGGATAATGTAGTTCTATTGTTAATTTTTTTGAGGAACCTCCATACTGTTTTCCATGGTGGCTGTATCATTTTACATTCCCACCAGCAGTGTATGAGAGTTCCAATTTCTCTACATCCTTGCCAACATTTGTTTGTTAGCCTTCCTTTATATGAACAAAAACTTTAAGAAGAGGATCAATTAGGTAAGAAACACAGTTGTCTTCTGGGTTTGTTTGGTTAAAATGGGAGAAGGAAGTTTATAAGCATTTTTCATCTAAAAGGATTATTGTAAAACTCTTAGTTTAAAGCTAAGGGATTTAAACTAGAAAGAATGAAATTAGCTTACCTGATTACAACTAGAGAGTTTAATAAATTTATCCACTGACTGTGAAAGGTGGCATCAACATTTCTTGCTTGGTTAACCCAGAAATACCAACTTCATTGTAAATAGGTTTGCTTGGGGGAAAAAATCACATTCTAGGATTTCCTTTAAGAAAAGTAAAAGAATTGTAGCTAACTACTAGTTATTCATCATTTTGTATTCTGTATCATATGGAGAGGAATAATGTTAATTCTATGATTTTTGTTTGTTTTTAGATCTTATTAGCCTCATAGCTATAATTTACAAGGTCTTTGAATTTCCTGCATTGTAAAAAGAACACATTTCAGAACTTTTCATTGAATTGTTCAAGAGTCTCTAATTTTAAAATGTTATACCTATTTTCAGCACATTTCATCTAGGGAAGATTTCTTACCTTTACTCTTGCAAACTGATGTTTCATAAAACAAATGGCTAATTGAAATAGATGGCCTTGTTTGTAGCCATTCCATTCAGCACTGTTACCCACCAGTGACAGCAAATTACAAACTGACTGATGAGGTTTCAAAGCAATTAATGGTCTATGGAATCCCACCAGACTTTGAGAGAAAAATTCTTCATCAATAAATATATTTGGTAATGTAAGCAACAGAATTAGAAGGAAGGCGACCAAACATTACTTATGTATGGTATGGAAAACTCAAACATAGTAGGTATCTAATACATGAGTTACAAGTAACTAGTTTAAAACTCAGTAGGTAAGATTTGGGGGAGTTAAAATTTTTTCTATCTTCCTACTGGGATTCAGGTAGCACACTGGGAGTCTCAGGAACTACCGTTCAGAAAGTGAGTACTTCCAAATTAATAAAGGGAGAGGATGTTTAAGACATACTCAGGGAAAGTGCTGCTAATCACTACTGTACTATTGAAGTGGTCAGGAGTGGCTCCTTGGCCACTGATGCTGACATATGCTTGAAAGATAATGATAATATTTTAAACTAAGGGCATAATCACAAATGCTTTATTAATATTTATTGAATTATTCTAAGATATAGCTGCAGTTTTTCATAACTTTTTACAACAGATCTTATAAAATGCATTGGCATCATATTCTTAATACACGATGCCATAATAAGCCCCTATAATTTTGCTATAACACAGCTGTTAATTAAAACAATGTATGCACTCCCTTCATCCATTAATTTAGATTGTTAGTATATAAAGCATGTTAAAATGACCAATATAATTTTTAAAATAATCATTTTTTGGATGAGCCTTTATCTACAATGACTTTTCTTTACTCTCACAGACATCTGTACCCATTATATCTTGAAAAAAAAAAACTTAGGTTACCAAATGTTTGGAGGGGTTCCTAAGTTAATAATGTATGCCCATTAGTTGGTTTTCTGCTCTGTGTGTGCTAGATCTGCTTCCTGAAAATAACACAGAGGGACATAGGAATTATTTCATGCTCATGATTTTGGTCTTAATCTGCTTTCCCAAAGTCCAAGGAGTGCTCAAAAACTGCACACTCTAGTATTTTCCTGATTTCACAAACTATTATGTCATTTGAAGATACATCTTCTCCTGAAGACTATACCCTTGACTAATCCAAAATGGAATGACTAATAAGAACCTGCTGTATAAAAAAATAAATAAAATAAAATTCAAAAATAAAATAAAATAAAATGGAAGTAGCAGTAATATAATGACAAGTAAGGTGCTTGTTCCTTGTTCTTTGTCCAAACAATGCCATCTATTTTGGGAACCTATCACATAAAAATGAAGAAGTTTGTAGAAGGAAAAGCTTTATATTGTGGAAATTTCAGCTTTGATCTTACTAAACTGCTTCCTCATTCCCATCACCAGCACATTTCAAGTAATGCTGTCAATGACATAAACATAACAAGACCTGAACAATATAGTATGAAAAATAGAAAATTTCCTAATAAATTCATTAAAACAATTAGTTGTTGATTAGTATGTGTATTAGTCTTCTCGGGCTGCCATAACAAAATACCATAGATTGGGTGACTTAAACAACAGAAATGTATTTTCTCACAGTTTTAGAGAGTGGGAAGTCCAATATCAACTTACTAGCAAATTCAGTTTACTAGCAAATTCAGTTTCTGGTGGCAGTTCCCTCTGTGGTTTTCAGATGGCTGCTTTGTCTTCACATGGTGGAGACAGTGAGCTCTCTGGGTGTCTCTTCTTATAAGGACACTAATCCTATTTGATTAGGGCCCCACCCTATCTCCAACTACAGTTACATTTAGGGTTAGGGTTTCAGTGTATGAATTTGGGGAGGGAGGCACACAATTCAGACCATAGCAGAATGGTTACAATACAGGAGCAAAAACACACATGAATATTTTCTTACTCCTAACACTTTCACATAAACATCTCTACTTCAAAGGGATTTAAAAAGCTCATATTCTGAAAAACACACACTTTCATTAATGAAAGCAAAACTTTCCTATATTCCATGTGCAATAAATACCAAATTCATCAAAATTGTACCCTGATGATAATTGAGCTCAGACCTCACCCCAGACAGATTTAGGGGCTGGGAATACAACAGTGAACAAGACAGAAACATTCCTGCTTTCATGGAGCTTACACCCTATAGTGGAGAGAGGTGGTAACTAATATATAAGTACATAAGTAAGAAAACATCTGATAGTGGTAACTGCTAAGAAGAGGAGAAGATAGTGCAATAGAGACAGTGGCATAGGGCCACAGTAGATTGTGGTTGAGGGCGTCTATCTGAGGAGATCACAATGTGATGACAAGAAGAAGATGACTGTGTGAAGAGCACCCCAAGCACTGATAACAAAAACAACAAAAAAAGAATGAAACTTAGAGATTTCTTTTATTTATTGTTACATTTGAATGATTATTCAAATAATCATTTGAGAGTCAGCAATTCAATAATTTCCCATAGTTCTCTGTCACCAATGATCCAAGAAATAAACTCTTATTTAAAAGAATAGGGACTTCCCTGGTGGCACAGTGGTTAAGAATCGCCTGCCAATGCAGGGGACAAGGGTTCCAGCTCTGGTCTGGGAAGATCCCACATGCCACAGAGCAACTAAGTCCAGGCGCTGTTAGTGAGCCTGTGCTCTAGAGCCTGTGAGCCACAACTACTCAAGCCCTCCCGCCCTACAGCCCATGCTCCATGACAAAGAGAAGTCACCTCAATGAGAAGTCCACACACTGCAATGGAGTAGCCCCTGCTCACTGCAACTAGAGAAAGCCCACGCATAGCAATGAAGACCCAACATAGCCATAAATAAATAAATAAATAAATAAATAAATAAATAAATATTTAAAAAGTAAAAGAATTTTAATTAAGCTGTTCTTTCCTGCCCACTACTGCTGTCTTTTAGCTGGACCAAGGGGAGAAATAGTTTCTCTCTGTAACGCACCTGGATTACATGTTTGTAATCAGTATACCCACAAAGGTGTCTACAGCTATAGAATTTTGTGGAATGTATGGAAGAGGATTTAATTCTCAGATTCATTACAACAGACTATCAGTATTCCGTAATTTGCCTCCCTCTAAACAAACATGATATTGAGTTCTTGACACAATCTCACATCATTCTCCAGTTGGAAGTCTTTGTTAGTGTTTGGCCATTTTCATTTGAACATTTAGCTTAAAATATCTAGTAGGTGAATTGAATTCCAGGATGGGTTTGTGACAGCAAGTAGGAAATAGGAAACCTTAATAATCAAATCTGGACTTGATTCATAGAGTTAAAACGACTGAATCTTGCATTCCCTTTGGTAAGTGCCTGAGGAGAGCAGAAATCGTGAAAAGGCTCTCCAGATGCCCGGGGCTAAGAACAACCAGGTGATTATGAGTTACACATGTTTCACATTTGCTAATAAAAAGGTGACAATCACCCTAGTTTGCATTATTCTCACTTAAGGAATTTAAAGCACCAATGAAGGATTAAAATTAATTAAGCCAAGAGTAAATAAAAAAGACAAGGATTGAAAATGTGCCCTATGATAATATGGGTATACTTGCACATTATACTGCAGAGATATAGAAAATTCAGTACATTCACAAAACAGTCACATTAAGAAATGTACATAATTAAAATAGCCAGGTCAACATAGAGCTAAAGGAATCCAGATGACCAACTTATTTGCCTCTCAAAGACAATAAAGTTAAGGATGAACTCATTATACCTCATCTTTTGCTGTTTATGTTTTCTGTTGTCTTCTTGCTCAAGTTCTATGAGTCTTCAGAATCTTGGGTTTTATAAAGTAGGCAATGCAAAGGCAGGGTAACATCCTCCTTCAAATAGCACTTGTAATTCAGAAAGATGAAGAAAGTTTTTGCATTGCACCTGACACTTACTGTTTCTAGATCTATACTTTCCAAATTTAATTCTTAGAATCATGCTAAGAGATTATGATTTCAAAACAGCATGGCTGAAATTGCTTGTTCTACCATCTTTATTAGTGCAAAGAAAGATGTACCTTCATGCTATCTTTCTCCCCAGCAAGTATTTCAGATAAAATTACCTTCTCACACATTTGCTACATAAACAGAAGTCTGAAGGGGGTGTATATTTCAAATAGTGAGTTGGAGTATTGACATCCACGGTTAAAATTAACTCACTGCCATAGAAATCTAGGTGACATTTATTTAAACTCTTCTTAGGCATTATTTTGAGGTGGGAAGAATCACTTTCTATTTCTTAATCGACTGACATCTTGAAACTGCTGTATGTCCTAAACAATCTTCTTTTCTCTGCTTTACTTATAAATTTATAAAAGCTTCTCATTTCCTGTAAAATGAAGGTGCATCTCATTAGCAGCTTGGCAATCTTGTTTCACAAAATTTTCTAGATTTCTCTGCCTCTGAATCTCCATTGCCTTTCCTTTCCTCATCTCTCAGTATGGTGCTACTTGTAACCACACTAACCATGTGTTTTCATGTCAACTTACCTTTACTTGTGCTGCCTGCCAGCCTGACTGTAATGCTCTTTCTTGTCTCTGCCCTGTCATCCAAAGCACTTCTCTATTTAAATGCTTTTTGTCTTCCAGAACCAGATCAAATGTGTCCTCTGTGTGTCTTCCAGAGCCAGATCAAATGTGTCCAAATATACTGCTGATTCTCCTAACAAAAAGTAGCCATCCCTATACTGAACCTTTACTACAGCACAGTGTGAATTACACTAGAGTTATCTGTGCACCTGTTTTCCTACCTTGATAAACTGCATATTCATCTATGTAGCCCCCTTAGGGTCTATAACTATACCTGGCATGCAGTAAGTAGCTGATAATCATTTAATTGAATTGGCTTTGAGGAGGTTAATTATTTCTTTTGACATCTATCTTGATCTAGAAAGCAATGGTTACCATATAGCAGAGACTCAGTACTGTTCAGAGAAAGGAAATCTAGACAACAGCCATTCAAATCTTTTGTAAGTAGTCACAGATTAGAACAGTCTTGTGCTGGAGTATCAACACAGTGCAGTTGAGCTTGGAGCTCTTGAAAATAAGCCCCAAAGACACTCAGAGTCATGACCACAATGAAAAAGCTCCATCTGTACAGTAAGTAAGCAAGACTGCTTTGCTCAGTCATCAATCAACCACCACAGCTACTTGTTAATTAATGAAGCCGAGTTTTTTCCCTGATGGCAACAACACTTGGTTATATTTGTGAAAGGAGAACTGATTTTGATTGACTCAGACCCCCCTGTTTGCTGTGTCATGAACATGTGGCTGGATGACTAACTGAATGACTGGCTTTTCACTGGAAAGCTCTGGACCCTTCACCTAAGCTACTACATTAGTCAAGTGCCCATACTGAGAAGACAATCTTGTTCTTGCTCTGAGTTGATAGAGCTGTAGCTCTGTTATGATGCAGCATAGTCTAGTAAAAGAACACTGGTCAGGAAGGTATGAGCTAGGGATCTAGTCCTGGATCAGCCCCAGATTAACTTGGGACCTCTGAGAGCATGTTGTAATGAAGTTTATCTTCAGATACATTTCTTGATTCTGACTCAGCTGCTCAGTAACTCTCATGCTAGTGATTTGCTTCTCTGAGCCTCACTGCCTTTGGGAAATCAATTAAAGTTTAATTGAGATGCTATCCAGGAAAAAGTCTGACATAGTGTCCAGGACAACAGCACTAAATAGTGATCTAAATAAGCATAAATGTTTATTTTCACCCTTACCAGCCCCAACCTTTTTGTTTCCTCATCCATCCATGTGAGAATCATATCCTGCCTCTCTCAGTGTGGACAGGATTGAGCAAGTGAGACTTACACTGAATAGCTGCATCTTCTTTAGAGGGCTTCCCTAAACATAATCGGAAGAAAGATTCACAGGCATTGGGAAAACAGGACCAGGCATTGACCTGGTCACTTGGCAGAAGAGCAAATTGTTGAAGCATAAAGTGCTCAAGGAGTGGTTCTCAGCAGGTCCAGGTGATGGGAGGAAGATTAGGAACTGCTCACATAATAGTGAAGGATTTATATGACCATTTTCCTTACTTACCCACACCCTCAAGAATACACATTCATTAAGACCGCATCATGCTCAGTGAGCTAAGATATTTCATATAACGTAGTAAGTGAACAGAACTTTCCTCTTACCAAGGAAATCTACTGAAAGGGTCATTGATCACCTCTTCCACGAAATGGAAATAACTGCTTAACAGATGCTTGCCTCCAATGGCTGTTACAATGATTGCTATACATTTTGCAAAAACATTAAAAAGTGGTTACAAATAAACTCTCCAGATTTGTATTTTAAAGGCCTCAATACAGCATGAGGCTTCCTGGTACTTCCAAATTCCCACACGTGGCAGACATTTGATAAATAACCCCATTACAGATAAAAAGAAATTGCTGCACTAAATTCATAACTGAAAGTGCATCTGCAATTCTACTTTGCCAGTTAATATCTATATTAAGCTTCTTTGATTAGACCAGTTAACTCTAAATGACAAGGTAGATTTGAATCAAGAATTCTTGTTCTGAGGCTCACTGCATTTAAAGTTACTGATGAATTTCATTTTTGGAATGATAGGATACAAAAAGAAGCCCTGTAAAAGTCTATAGTTCTAGCAAAGACACTGAGTATTCATTCAATTCTCTATATTCTTTTTTCACAAGATGTACAATTTAGCTAACGTATGCTGATTGTTCTCAGTAATTGTATATTGTGGAAGAATACCACTCTTTATCCAGTGTACTGAGTCTCTTAATCACTAACTTGAGCTAGTTTCTATATTTAAATACTTTGTGAAAAAAAATCTTTGGAGGGAAATTTACACTAACAACCACTGGTTCCATCATCAACTGATGGCTTAATCACCAATAGCATAGCTATTTAAATTAGCCTCCTGTGGATGATTAGACAATGTAGCCAATGAACCAGTGAGAGGCACCTGTGTAAAATGGGCAGTAAAAGTCATGGAAAGGCTCACTCCCAATTAATAAATGAATCAACAAACCAATGACAATCTCATCAGTACACTGAATGACTGATTTCTCCTTATTGTCAGTGGTTAGTTTCCCTTTGGAGCAGCAAGTCCTATTTCTCATTGTGAAAAGTGATTGGATAAGGAAGGACAACTAGATTAGTCCATTTCCCCATGTCCATGTATTCCTTGCAGAAAAAAATTCAGTTGGAGTCAATGTGTTCTTGCACTGTTTTTCAAACTAAAATCTATCACCCATTAGCAAGTTGTGAAATCCATCTAAGGTACCATAGTCTGAATGTGTCACCCCCAAATTCATATGCTGAAATCCCAGCCCCCAAAGATGATAGTAGTAGATGGGTGGAGCCCTCATAAATGGGATTAGTGCCTTATCAAAGAAGCTCCAGAGAGCTCCCTAGCCTTTTCCACCATGTGAAGACACAGTGAGAGGACACTGGCTATGAACCAGGAAGAGGGCTGACCTGTTACCTGTTACCTGTTACCTGACCATGCTAATGCCTTGATCTTGAAATTTTTAGCTTCCATAACCTTGAGAAATAAATTTCTGTTGTTTATAAGCTACTCAGTCTGTGGTATTTTGTGATATTAGCTCAAACGGACTAAGACAATGGGTAATGACAACCATCTAACACATGTTCCTGTAAGTTGCATTAAAAAATATTTGAAAGCCACTGAGTTATATACATTTTGGATTAAATATTAGCATTAAGTACTTTTGGGCCAGGTAAATTTACATCAAGCCAGATTGCTGAGATAATTCAGAATCAATAGGTCATCTTCTATCCCCTATTATCTTAAAAAAAAAATCCAAAATCCACTTGCTCCTAAATGATCAGTTACATTCGGAGGCAGTCTGATGCTGGTGACACAACAAGCCCTTCCACTGGTACCTAGTATTCAACATATTTCTAACTATAAAATGGATGCTGTAATTTCCTACTTGCAAAAAACAGAGTAAGTAGTGGAGGATTCAGGTTTTGTGGGACCAAAACTTATAATTTTGGGGGCCCGCTATAAGGAAAAGAATATCAAGTACTTATACAAAATTAGGTATGAAAGGCAATATTTATATAGAATGAGAAAAGAAATTATAACAAATCCTAGACCCTTAGAGTTTTATGTTTCTTTCTTTGAGATTTCTTTGGGCAGTTTGCTAGATATGCTTACATGGAAATGCTTCCTGACTCTAAGCAGGCTTTCTCTCCTCCTGGACCACTTTACAATTCCCAGCAATTCCCAACACTCACAGGGACTCTAAAGCTCAAAGCTTTGTGCCCAAAATTCCTCTTGGGCCCAGAAAGCCTCAAAGGCAACACTTGCACTGATGAAGGACAAACTCAATAGGAAGAGATTCTAGAAGACTCTCCTGCCAGAATTCTGTTCCTTTAACTGGATCTGATTCTAAAATTTCCATTTATAAGGGAGAAAACCTATGTTCTAATTGCAATTTCTGCAGTTGCAAATGATGCTTGAAATTAGTATTCTAATCAGACAGTGTCTGAGCTAAGAGGTATCCTTCACACAGAGATGAGAAACAGAGACCCGGCAAACCGCGGATGCATTCCTACTTTGTGGCAGAGTGGAGTCTACAGCTGTGATTACTGACTTTGGACCTAGAGTATTTCACATCATTTGACCTGGCTTTCCACCTATTAGACTCATTAGACTCAGGTACACTCCTGTGAAAAGGTCCTTCCAATGAAATTCCCTTTTTCTGATCAAGCAACTGTAATTAAACACAGTGGTTATATTCTGAGCTTTCAGGGTAAAAGAACAGAAGTCAAAGTACTATATATATCTATATCTATATATAGATATAGACATATATCACATAGCATTTTGGTAAAACACGTGATCTGTTGGTATGAAACAATTCAATGGAAAAATCCCCTATTGCTGCCTCTGGGTAGGGGAGACTAACTTGGAGCCACAGAGAAAAGAAACAGCATCTTTAGAGTGGCACTGAGGCTAGAATTTATGTTCTCCTCAGCCAACTGCACAGGAATCTAGGCGACTTGTCAACGTCTACACGGTAGGGTTCCCATGAGTAGGTCTTGTGCCTCATCTAACCCTGTGCCTTGAGCCTCACAAAGTTGCTACCACAGACTGGGATTTGTGTGAATTGGGGGCAGGAGAAATAGGTGAAAGAGATGGTATTTATTTTTTAGTTTTTTTTACTGAAAGAAGTCTACCATTTATCTATGGCTAGCCAAATCTCTGTGCAGACAGAAAATCACCATTCTGGGGACCTTTTAGTTTTATGAAGAATTATATTGTAATATAATCAAATAAATATAAAGCAGTAGATAACTATTACCCTGAGAGGAAAGATAAGGAATATTTTGTGACCCAAAGGTCACTTGAGAAGGAAAGAATTAGGCACATCTTCATAGGACCCAAGGAAATTCCTGGGGGGGACATTTATCTGGTCTATTCTTTTTCGTGGATCAAATTCTAGGTGGATTGAAATATTCCCAGATGTTTTCAAATTGCAAAAAAGGTCACAAGAATATAATTTGAGAGACAGGAAAGCAGTGACCAGAGGAGTGAAAGCATTTAGGAATTTCCCTCCCTCCCCCAAACTAAGAATGGAAGCAGAACACATTCTAAGAGTGAACTAGGGGCTTCCCGGGTGGCGCAGTGGTTGAGAGTCCGCCTGCTGATGCAGGGGACACGGGTTCGTGTCCCGGTCCGGGAAGATCCCACATGCCTCAGAGCAGCTGGGCCCGTGAGCCGTGGCTGCTGAGCCTGCACATCCGGAGCCTGTGCTCCGCAACGGGAGAAGCCACAGCACGGAGAGGCCCACGTACCGCAAAAAAAAAAAAAAAGAGTGAACTAAATTTGGGAAACCAAAACATGCTGTATTTAGGGGTACTCAATTTATCTTTATTATTACTATGATTTTAGCAAGTTTAAAAGGTGATTGGAGCCAGATGTGGATGAGGAGAATCATAGCCAGTGTTAAAAGGCAATTGCAGAAGCTCACAGTGTAAAAAGATATTCTTATTATGACTCAAAGAAAGTCTAAAAAAATTTGATTTAACTATATTAAAATGGGACAATTTACCAGGCTCAAACATTAAATGGTATATTTGCCCAATTTCTTTTATGATTGGATTCTTCATAATGTTCAAAAGATGGGGTACAAATAAAATTAATAATAAACTCCAATATTCTTAAGATTTCATAAAATTTTGATGGATGTTTTTATTTTCAGATTAATCAGCTGCCCCAAAATGATAGTGATTTTAAAAGGATTTATTTGTAAACAACTTTATTGTTGCTTAAATTGAAATAGTATTTATGAAGAGAGATATAATTTCATCATTTTGTCATTGACACCTCTTTTCTAGAACTAACTGAATCATCTTTAGATTCTTCCTTGTACCTTCCCAAGAAAAAGAAGTCTTGGTTTACTTCATTGCAATTACATCTATTCCTTTCTCTTCCCTCATCTTTTACCACCTCAAGTTTTGAATTCTTTATCAAGTGAGATGTCATTTAAATTAAGAGAGATCTCAACTTCCTTTTCTCAAGTTGTAATAACCTGCTTTTGGTTTAGGAATAGAGGAAGGTCTTAATATTATTCTATGACTATTTTGTTCTTCTCTTAGAATATGAAATCTTTGACATCCATGACTATTGCAAGGTTTGAATTAAATACAGCATCTTAATATAATTATATTTAAATGTTATTTAGATTTAATTACATATAGAGAATGAATATGGTAAGAAAAACTTTTAGAAGTATAAGAAGACCTGAAATTTTCTTTTAAGGAGGTTTTCTTGTTCCTTCTTAAATTTTTGATTTGTTGGGCAAATACTCTTTTGCAACTTATATAATACAGTTATACAAACAATTATTAAATCATATAAAAATTCAAAACAAATTATAAAAGGATAAATATTATTCAAAATAAAATGAATTGTGAATAGTTGTGGCTGTCAGGGAAAAACCAAAGAAACAAGGGAAAATTCTATTCTAAACAGAAATGGAAGCAACAATTTTGATTACTTTATGAAATATGGATGGAAGATCATTTTTTATAGGGATAAGAAAATAGACAATGACCTACCTAGCTGAATAAAATCAGTGAATGATCAAGTTACATAGCAACTGAAATTAATATGTGGTTAATAACATTCTGCTTGGAAATTGTGCCAATTTCTCATGCTTAATAAATATTGATGGTTTGCTGAAAGCAAACTTAACAAGTACTTAAAGTTTCATTTCATTATGTTTACTAATCTGTGAACTTGGCTTTCTTTATTATCAGAGTTTGTGATAATGCAGTATCAGGATAGAATCTGGATCTGCCTACCCCAATCTCATTTAAACTCATAATCTCTCCTCACATCTGTGGGGTGTCTAGATGATCATATAGACACTCATTTTAATAAAGCAGTTCAATTAAAATATTTATTAGCAAGGACCCCATGGGAGAAGTCACATTGTGGAAAGACTTGGCTGAGAGGGGTAAAGAAATTAAGCCAAACTCATTAGCCCTAAAAACTAACACAATATTCTGCAAAACCATCAGAAATCAGCATGAACAGAGACTTAGTTGACAATGATGCATGTTGGGTCCATTTTCTAAATACTGAGTGCATTTGTATCAGGAATTTTGCTACACAAATGCTTAGATTGTATATGGTACTGATATGACATGCCAATATATTTTCAAACACCTAAAATAAGAGTGGTATTATTAAACTTGTATTAAACTTGGTAACAACAGCTTAGGGATTGATCCTATTTTGGAGTGGAAAATCAAATGCCTATAGAGTTAGAAAATAACTAAAAGCAATAATAATGCCCTATACCCTATAAGGATTTGGTGCAAGGCTGTGTGGTTTAGTAGTGTGAATTAAAATCCCAACTTCACCAATCATTAATTGTTTGATCTTAGGATAGTTAGTTTATAAACCTCAATTGTCCCTATCTACAAAATGATTTTAGTGATCTTTGATGTTATACTGTATTTGTTTTGGGGTGACAAGAACCATGCTCATATAAGATGGTAGACTTAATCTAGGACTTTCATAGCTAGAGAGAAGTCAATGCCTGGTTTCACAGCTTCAAAGAACAGGCTGATTCTTTTGTTAGGGGCTAATGCAGCTGATGACTTTAAGTTGAAGCCAATGCTCATTTACCATTCTGAAAATCCTAAGGCCCTTAAGAATTGTGTTAAATCTACTCTGGCTGTGCTCTATAAATGAAATATAAAGCCTGAATGACAGCACACCTGTTTACAACATGGCATATTGAATATTTTAAGCCCACTGTTGAGACCTGCTGCTCAAAAAAAAAAAGTTTTTTTCCAAACGTTACTGCTCATTGACAATGCACCTGGTCACCCAAGAGTTCTGATGGAGATGTACAAGGAGATTCAGGTTGTTTTCATGCCTGCTAACACAACATTCATTCTGTAGCTCAAGGATCAAGGAGTAATAACGACTTTCAAGTCTTATTATTTAGGAAGTACATTTCATAAGACTATAGCTGCCATAGATAATGATTCCTCTGATGGATCTGGGCAAAGTAAATTGAAAACTTCTGGAAGGGATTCACCATTATAGATGCCATTAAGAACATTCATGTTTCATGGAAAGGGTTAAAATATCAACATTAACAGGAATTTGGAGGAAGTTGATTCCAACCCTCATGGATAACTTTGAGGGGTTCGAGATTTCAGTGGAGGAAGTAACTGCAGATGTGGTGGAAATAGCAAGAGAACTAGAATTATAAGTGTAGCCTGAAAATGTGGCTGAATCGTTGCAATCTCATGATAAAAGTTTAATGAATGAGGAGTTGCTTCTTATGGATGAGCAAAGGAAGTGGTTACCTGAGATGGAAGTTACTCCTGGTGAAGATGCTAGGAAGACTGTTGAAATGACAACAAATGATTCAGAATATCACACAAACTTAGTTGATAAAGCAGTAGCAGGGCTTGAGAGGATTTGACTCCAATTTTGGGTAAAATGCTATCAAACAGCATTGCATACTACAGAGAGATCATTTGTGAAAGGGAGAGTCAACTGATTCAGCAAACTTCATTGCCTTATATTAAGAAATTGTCACAGCTACCCAACCTTCAGCGACCACCACACTGATCAGTCAGCAGCCATCAATATTAAGGCAAGACTCTCCACCAGTAAAAAGATTATGACTTACTGAAGGCTCAGATGACAGCATATTTTATAAATAAATTATTTTAAAATTAAGGCATGTACAATGCTATTACACACTTAGTAGACCATAGTATAGTATAAACATAACTTCTATGTGCACTGGGAAACCACAAAATTTGTGTGATCCACTTTACTGAGATATCACTTAGTCGCAGTGGTCTGGAACCTAGTCCACAATGCCTCCAAGATACGTCTGTAGATTATATCAAGCATTTAGTAAATTACATAGCTTAAAATTTCAACAAAAATATTTGTTGATAATAATGTCAACAATGGTATACCTAAACAGATCCCTCTCTGTCTGTAAACACATGCCAACAATATAGATGAAATACTGATATATAGAAAAACTGACTTCTGCTTCCAGTTAAGATATACTATGTCAATACTTATGCTTATAACAATTAGAAAAGCTGACATTACAGAAAAAATTTAATGTTAAAAGTATCAGAGAGCTGTAGAAGTAATGAGAACTAGAAGGACTCAATTTCCACAGAGGGTCAAAGTATCCAAAAGTAAGGTAAGCTGTTAGATGATTTTTTCCCCCATATCATCTGCTGATTCTAGGTACAGGCTAGATGTTAAGAACAAGGGCTTGACATAACCTCAGGGCCACTGATGTAAAAAGAAAAACAAGAAAAACTTTTAGCAATCACAGAAGTTGCAGTGACAAAATTGGAGAGACCTAACGGGACCTTAAACAAAAAGTCACTTCCCCTACCCTTGACATCCCTTGAATTCTGAAGTTAACAGAAGACAAAAGAGCTAAACTGAAATCTGTGGAAAGAGTGAAATATCCTATAGTTTCATGGTACTGAGAAAACCAAGACCCATCAGGAGGAGGAGACAATTTTAAAAAAGCAAAGAAGAGACAAAATCCCTGGAATTTGTGAGTTGATACTCAGTTTAAGAATCTACAGGTAGTTTTCCCTAAGGACTCATACCAATGTTGAGCATAACTGGACGCTGAAAATCCAGACTCGGATCTGGCAGAAGCTGCTTCTGAGATACATTGAAAACAATGGAAACTTTCGCATTTGTGTAGGGCTGGAATGATAAAATTGGAGACCTGAGGACATCAAACACAAGGTCAGTTTCCCCCTCAAGACTCAAACTGTGAAGCTCCATGGAGTGTGAGGCTAAAGAGCTAAGGTTAATCCTCTCTTAGGCAGATGTAATTCCTGAGGTGTTTCAGAGCTGAAAAGACAAAGATTCATCAGGCTCTCACTTGAAATCCCTGGTGGCCATGCCCTAGGAATCAGGGTGACCCACTCATAGATTAAATCTGATCAAAACTGCAACCTACTCTCAACACAACCTAATCCTTGATTGTGGTGAATTGATAAACCCTCCAACCCTATCATATCCTAATTTCCACCTTCTTAACAGAGGAGACATTTAATCCTTTCTGGTAGAAGAGAATATCAGCTAGAGAGTATGTGGATTTTAAATATACAATGCCTGGCATATAATAAAATGATAGACAACAGGAGCAGACCAGTTAATAATCCACATTTTGAAGCAGCCAAGACATACTTAAAACAACTATTAGTATTGAATATGTCCAGTAAAATAGATAAACAGAATAAAAATACAGAAAATGATTAGAAGCAAAATAATTAAGAATTGGAATCTATATAGAAGAATCAAATGGGTATTCTAGAACTGAAAATACAATATCTGGATTAAGAACACTAAATTTTAGTAGATTAGAGACAAATGAAATCAGAATTAATGAACTGGAAGACAAGTCAATAGAAAATACTGACGTTAAAACACAGAAGAATGAAACTTAAAAAAAGAAAGAGCAAAAAGAAATGTAGAACATACTCAAAATTTCTAATATGTGTGAAAGTGGAGTTCCAGAAAGACAAGACAGAGAAAATGGGACAAAAGCATTATACAAAGAAAGCAGGAAAATTTTCCAAATCAATGGAAAAGATTTATTTACAGATGCATGAAATTTAACCAAGCAGGATAAATACCAAAAACCATAATATAATTGCTAAATACCTAAGACAATTAATAATCAAAGGACAGCTAGAGAGAGAAGACATTAAAACAATCAGCCGGAAAGCTGACTTCTCAATAGAAATAACATATGCCAGAAGATAATGGAAAGAAATGTTTGAAGTGCTAAAAGAAAATAATTGTCAATTTAAAATTCCATATCAAACAAAAATATCTTTCAGCAATGAAAGTGAAATAAAGATGTTATCAAAGGAAAACTAAAGCAATTGGTTTATAAGAGGCCTATAATAATATACCCTAAAAGAGTCCTTCAAGCTAAATGTAAACACAGAAATGCAGGAGGAAATAAAGACTACTGGAAAATATAAATATGTGGGTAAATATTTTTAAAAATTAATAATAACATTAATAGTAATGTCTTTTGGAGTTTAAATATAGGGAAAATTAAAATGCATGACAACAATAATGCAAAAGGTCAGAGAATGGTAAATGGAGACTATATGTTTTAGGATTCTACATTATTTTAAAAGTATTAAAAGTAATAATATGTATTATATTTCAATAAGTCAAACATATATTTTGTAATCTCTAAGTTATCCATTAAAAGAAGAGTAAAGAAGGTATAATTAACAAGGTAATACAAGAAAAATATGAAACAATATAATAATGACACATGAAAGAAAAGGAAATATTCAGGGGTAGAAAGGAAGAAGAAATAAAGCTAAAACGGTAAAATTTTGAGTGGATAACTCTATAGCCACAGAGGAATGTTTGAATGGCATAAATTCTAATGGTTAGGCTCTGCAGTTTTTAACATCTACACAGACTGAAGAACATGATTTAGAACCCAGGTGAGACTGCAGGTTGGAACAGAGATTTTTGCATAAACCTTAGAGTCTTTATGTGCTGGCTCTCATGAAAAGAAGGATTATAAATACCCTACTCTCCAGCTCAGGAAAGTAACACCAAAACTTGCCTTTGCTTCAACTTCAAGGCAAGACAAGACAAGACAAGACAAGAGAAGACAAGATAAGGTGGCTTACTTTAAGAAACCCAACTCTAGGCCTGTACTATATGTGGATCTACGGAATTTGATTTTATAGGGGTAAAATGTAAAAACTTGTCTTGGACTAGTGAAATCATGAATTCACCTAGAAAAAGAAATTCTAGCCATCTTTCAACAAGTCAGTAGGTACAGATCTCTTTAAAAATAGGCTAAAATTTCAAAATTAAAAAATATGAAAGGAAATGATCCACCATGAAATAAATTCAATAGTCACAATAAACTAGAGGATTTGCCTCCAAGAACTTAATATTAATTGAACCACAAAATTAGTATACTTGAAAGGATTGAAGGCATGTAAGTAGAAATAGAGAGCATAGTGAAAGAAAAAAAATAATAAAAACTAAGACAAAAGAAGTTGCTTTAAAATAACCAAATAGAACTTATTTACTTGTGTGGGAAAATAATCAAGAGACTTGAATACCCATCTATGCTATCATTTAAAACAAAAATTCTATTTAAGATATTTTTAAATAAAGACAGATAGCTGGTGACTCTTAAGACCCTTGATAAAAGAACTAAGTAAGTTATATAAGGAAAAAAAAAAGGTTGGCCTAAAAGAAGAAACAGGATACAAGAAGCAATGGGAGTAGAGCAATTAGAAAATATCTATGTAAATATATATATATATATATATATATATACTTTTATACTTAAATAAACAAGTCAACAATACAAATGACTAAATTTACTTTTTTTTAACCCTTAGTTGAAAGTTCTCAGCTTCATTCCCTATTTTATTACCATAGAAAAATATTTCCAAGAATTCTTTAGATCAACCTACACTTTAAAGTGCTCTTCGAGTTCTTTAAAACTCATCTTTTGATTTAAAAAAAAAGTTTTTTTTCTTAACTGCTCCAAGAAAACAGTTGGAGACTGATTCCTTTGCTCCAATATGAACACAAGGTAATTTTTATTCTAATTTTTGGCTTAGATCATTTTAAACTTGCCACAATTAAGAAATTATATTTCCAATAGAAAAAACTAAGATATAGGTAGATACAGATATAGACATATGTACACAGATGCATATATACACACATATGCCAGTTATAACTTAATCTTATAGAGGATTATATTTCTATACATATTTATACATTTTAATTTGGTAAGTCAATGATTTCAATAGAGGGCCAGTCCTCTCCTGTATACAGTACATCCTTATATTTCTAAAAAACTTTTTTTATAACTCCTATTTTTCAGAACTGGATAAAACTATGTTTTAGTCAATGCTATTCTTATTCATTTTACTGATGCTGCTAAGCATATTAAGGGAAAATCTTACAATAGCTCATCATGAACATTGATTTAGTTCACTTATGCTGATTCTAAGTCACCTATAATGTAATATGAAATTCACATGTGTTACAGATTGGTAATTTGGTCCATAGGCCACACTATCTCCACTCCCAAATTGACCAGGGATGTTAGAAAATAATGTAATGGTTTAACTCAAATTTCCAACTTTTTAAAAAAACTTCTCTCCCAATCGGATGTGCTAATAAGCAGAATTGTAAACAAAAGTTTATCAGTAACAAAAAGGAACAGTAATAGCAAAAGATATGACATCCTCAAACTAAATAGTTGGCATTAATTAAAAACTATTGCTTTTTAAAGCAGGTTTTGCAGCATGCTGAAATGGAGCATTTCCTAAATTGTAAGATGTTTTGAGAAAAATACATCTTGCAAGTTAGTTTTGGGTGTCATATTTTCTAGTGTCACATATTGAAGAAAACCTCACAACTTGTCAAATTCCCAACACCCATGTGACTCATCAATATGTAATAATTTATATGGAAGAGCTAGCTTAACCTTTTACTCAAATCCAATGGGAAAACGACTGGCTCCAAAAAAGTCAAGTCAAATTTTTAAAAAGGTCAACAAAATTTTATCTGTTATTGCAAACATTCCAACAACCAATAACGTTTGGGATAGCAAAATATTCCTTCAATTTCTGTAGTTTACACAAAAGTAATGCCTAATCACATCTAGACTTCTGTGACTTAGGAAAATATTGGAATTAAATACTGAAATAAAAATATGTCCTGGAATTATCAGAGATGTTCACATCTTTTGAAAATTAAAAACCTGATAATTCATAAATGGTTGAATCACTTTATATCAATGTTTTTTGTATGACAACTCTAACATGAAGAAGGTGAAGTACATCAGCACAGAATGAGTTAATTCTAATTGATTAGGAGGATATATTCCTGTGATCTTATGGCTGAGTTCTTAGCAAAATGTGATACATTTACTCAACCAATTCTAGACAGGAAAAGGAAAAAGAGAGGCCATTATTATGATCTGACATCCTTATTCTGCTAAATACTGTATTTAAAATAATGTAAATAATGAAATCGAACATAATCATTTTTTATCCCTTGTGGTCGAGGTCCACATTAAGGAATGTTGTGTAGCCAAGATACAGATTATTATCATGTTATGCCTATCTGTCCATTTATATACATGAAATAGGGTCACCCTGGCCAGATTTCCTTATACACTAAGCATGTCCTTTTTCTTAGACATTTATGTCTCTTAGATCCAATTTATATTATACTTCCAACATACAGCTCACATTTCCATTTTTATTCTTTCCTGTTTCAAAAAACAAGAGAATTTCTTGTTATTACATTGATACAAATCCTTGCCTTCATTTAGGAGTGACTGGGTTATATCCTGGCCTTTCTTTTATATAAATAATCCTACATGGGACGTACTACCAGAAAGAGGGCAATTCAGATAGCCTATTATGAAAGAAGAGCAAAAAGCATCAAATTTAGTTGGCAGAAACAAAATGAGTTAAGATATATTCAGGAGAAACTGAAGAGGTCAGTAAGAAATTATGGAGAAATGGAAAAAACATTGAGAAGAAACAGATGAAACCATGAAGGTTAAGCATTTTTTTTTATCACAAACCTGAAGTGAGCCAAGAACACAGTGGGAGCTTTATCAGGTAGAGTTAAAGTTTCAGTAAAGACTGGACTGTCCACAATCTTTTTTTATGCCACCCTAACAGGTTTCCACCGTGATAATGACCTTTTAATGAGAAAAAAACATGCAAATGAGAGAAAAATAGTATTAATAGTACTACATGTGATCTGTAATACACCAACTTGAAGGAAGGCCTCGGGAACAGTCAGAGGAGTGGGGGTGTACAACAGAGTTGCTGGTGGAGTGAAGGAGGTGTTGCACCACAGAGGAGGAAGTCATTATAGAAAAAAAAGATTGAATTATGTGTAAAAGAGTCAAATTGAGCCTATGGAAGATCTTGAATTTAATACATATACTAATATTGGTTTAAGTGAGTGTAGATCAGTGGTTCTCAATGGAGGATGATTTTACCCCCAGATGATTTTTAGCAATATCTGGAGACAGTTTTGGTTGTCATAACTAGAGGAAGAGAGCAAAGGGGGGCTTGGTATCTAATGGCTACATGCCAAGGATTCTGCTAAATATCTTACAATGCACAGAACAATTTCCCACAACAAAGAATTATCCAGTCCAAAATAACAATGACAGTGCCAAAGTTGAGAAACTCTGGTGTAGGTAAGTGACGTTGTCTCATTTCTCTATTTCACAGCACTGTTGACAGAAATTGGGTTAATAATTGCGAATAGTCAGTCTTCTGGTAATCTAAGCTAAATTGGAATCAGATAGAAAAATGGGCAAAAGGTATGCAGAGACATTCATCAAAAAGCATACACAGGTGCAAACATGCACATTAAAAGATATTCAACATCACTAGCCCTCAGGGAAATGAAAATTAAGACCATGATGAGATATCACTATACATCTTTTAGAACAGCTGAAGTAGACAACAGTAATAACACCAAATACTGGAGAGGATGTAGAGAAACTAGCCCTCTCATACAATACTGCTGAGAATGTAAATGGTAAAGCTAGCCTGGACAGGGAGACTTCTTCTGGGAAATGCAGTAGACATACTTTTTTTTGCCTGTGCCTCTCACTAAGTGCAAGTAAAAAGCCTGAACATGATATATAAAGCAAACATGAAATCTCTGAAATGTGGAGAGAAGGCAGACATGCTAGAGAACTTGGGATGCAAAGAAAAACTTGGTGATAGGTCCTCTGCTTTTTCTTTTAGCTTCATGTATACCAAACTTGTTGCTGAAGAAGCAGACAATACCAGAAATACCAGTGGGCACAAACAGAAGAAGAACCAACAAAGCCTAACACTCTCTAGTCAAAGGGCCAGGAAAGTGGTAGCCTTGTAAGAATGGAAACTTTTAGAAAGTAACTGCTCTGCTATAGCCAAACACTACAGAGAAAATCTGTAGCCCCACCCTCACCCATACTAGCAAAGGCTGAGTGGGGAGCTCACTTGGATTGCCAATTTAGCCAGGCTGTAATGAGGTATTCAAAACCCCTTATGGTGGTAATGTGAGAGAAGCTCAAGTAGACAGTCAGGACTTCCATTCCTGGCAGATAGTAATGAGCCACCCCTGCCCCAATGTCAGTGGAGACTAGGTGATGGAGATCCTGGATCTCCACCACAGTGATAAGATGTCCCTCCCCGTCCCTGGTGGGATGATGTCAGAGGAGGCCTAATGGAGAATCACCACTGCCCAGCGCTAATGAGGCCCTCACACCATGGTGTCAGTGAAGGCTACTTGGGGAACAATAAGGACGCACTCCTACCGTCTAAGCCTGGGAAGCCAATAGAGGCACTGGGGGAGCCATAATTCTCACCCTTACTCAATTGTAATAAAGAGCCCCCACCTCAGGTGTCAATAGAGGCCAATCAGGGAACCTGGACTTCTACTCACCTGGAAGGAACAAAGGAGTGCTCCTCCTTTCTCTGCCAGAACAGAAGAAGCCACCCAACTCAAAGACTTAAATAAGATCCAGAGTCTCATAACATTATATCCAAAATGTCAAGGTTTCATTTGAAAATCATTTGTCGTACCAAAACCCAGGAAGATTTCAAACTGAATGAAAAAATTTTAAAAGAGACAATAAGTGATGACACCTAGAAAACAAAAATGCTAGCATTATCTGATAAATATTTTAAAGCAATTAACAAAGTGTTTCAATGAACAATTATGAGCACACATGAAACAAATGAGAAAATAGTCTCACCCAAGAAATAGAAAATACAAAGGGAAAGCAAACATATTTTAGAACTGAAAAATACAATAACTGAATTAAAAGCTCAATGGTTGTACTCAAGAGCTGAATGGAGGGAACAGAGAAAAGAATCAGTGAACTTGAAGATAGAACAATTTAAATTATGCAATCTGAACAACAGAGAGAAAATAAACTGAAAAAAAAGAAGGAAGAAACCCTCAGGGATCTGTGGGACTGTAACAAAAGATCTAACATCCATGTAGCCAGTATCTTAGCAGAAATGAAGAAGAAGGCAGGACTGACTGAAAAAGTACTTAAAGAAATAATGGCTGACAACTTCCCAAATTTAGCAAAAGACATAAATCTATATATTTAAAAAGCTTAATAATTTCCAAACAGAATATACCCCAAGAAATCCTCACCAAGACACATGATAGCCAAACTTATAAAAATTAAAGAAAAAGAAAATATCTTGAAGCTATGAGAGAGAAAAGACCCCCTGGGGAAAATAATTAGAGTGGCTTTTTCATCAGAAACTATAAACACCAGAAAGAAGTGGCACAACATGTTTCAAGTGTTGAAAACAAACAAACAAAAAACAAAAACATAAAAACCATGTCAACTCAGAATTCTTTACCAGCAGGAATAACCTTCAGGAATGAAAGGGAAATCAAGATATCCTCAGATTAAGGAAAACTAAGACAACTTGTTGACAGCAGATCTACCCTAAAAGGATGGCTAAGGAAGTACTCTAAACAGAAAGGAAATAAAGGAAGGAATCTTGGAACATCAGGAGGGAAGAATAAATAGTGTCAAAAATATGAGGATATACAATAGACTTTCCTTCTCCTCTTCAGTCTTCTAAATTATATTTAACAGTTGAAGCAAAAGTCAAACAATATCTGGTGTAGTTCTAAATGCAGATAGATAAAATATTTCATACTATTAGGTTATAAATGGTGGAAAATAAAGGGATATGAAACTGGTAAAATGATGACACCAGTAAACTGAGATTTTATATACATATATACTATAGAAAGAGATACATTCAAAACAAGAACAGATAGATGAATGTGTAATTATAAAATATATTCAGGTAAAACTCATAGGAAGGCAGTTAAAATAAAACAGATCAATGAAGACCACAGAGAACAAACATATAACAAAAAATAAAATGGCAGACTTAGTTCCTAACATATCAATAATTACATCGAATGTTAGTGGTCTAAATAAAACAATTAAAAGGCAGAAATTGGCAGAATGAATTAAGAAACATGGCCAACTATATGTAATCTACAGACACTTTACTTTGAATATAACAATATAGGGAGGCTGAAAATAAAAGAATAGGCAAAGGTATATCATGCAAACATTAATCAGGTGTAAACAGAATTAGCTTTATAAATGTCGGATAAAATAACATCAGAGCAAAAAAATTACCAGAGACAGAGAGGGACATTATATAATAATGAAAGATCCAATCTACTAAGAATACATAGCAATCCTAAGTGTATGCACTAAACAACAGAGCTGAAAAATATGTAAAGCCAAAGCTGAAATAACTGAAAGAAGAGATAAATCCAAAATTACAGTTAGAGACATCAACAGTTCTTTCTCAATAACTGATAGAACTACTAGGCAGAAAGCCAGCAAGGATATATAAGAACTCAACAACACCATCAACCAACAAGATCTAATCAACATTTACAGAACACTTCACCCCGATACAGCAGAATACACATTCTTTTCAAGTATCCACAGAATATATACCAAGATAGACCATATCCTGGTCCATAAAACAAACCTCAAATACACAAAACAATTGAAATAGTACAAAGTATGTTCTCTGGTCACAATGGAATCAAACCAGAACTTATTAACAGAAAGATAAAAGAAAAATCTTCAAACAGTTGGAAACTAAACAACACATTTCTAAATAATCTATGGGTCAAATACCAAGTCTCAAGGAAATTTTAAAAAATACATTGAATCTAACAAAATTAAAATAAACATATCAAAACTTGTGAGACACAGACAAAACAATACTGGGGAATTTGTAGCCTTAAATGCTTACATTAGAAATGATGGAAAGTCTCAATAATCTTAGCTTCCACCTTAAGAAATAGAAAAATAAGAGCAAAATAAACCCAAAGCAAGCATAAGGAAGGAAAAAAATAAAGATAGAAGCAGAAATAAATGAAATTGAAAAACAATAGAGAAAAATCAATGAAACAATGAGCTGGTTCTTTGAAAATATCAAAGAAATTAACAAGATTAGCAAGACTGACAAAGTAAAAAATGGAAAGACACAAATCACCAACATCATAAATGTAACAGGGAATATCACTACAGACCCTGCAGACATGGAAGAAAGAAGGAAAGAAGGAAAGAAGGAAAGAAGGAAGGAAGGAAGGAAAGAAAGAAAAAGAAAGAAAGGGGGAAGGGGGAAGGAGGGAGGGAGGGAGGAAGGAAAAAACTCTACACACATGCATTTGGAGCTTAAACAAAATGGACCAATTCCTGGAAAAACACAAACTACCACAATTTACCAATATGAAATTCATAACTTGAAAATCTTTGTAGCTATTAATGAAATAGAATATGTAATTTAAAAACTCTCCCAAAAGAAATACACAGGCCCATATGATTTTACTGGAGAATGCTACCAAACATTTAAAGATTTAACATCATTTCTATGCAGTCTTTCTCAGAAAAATAGAAGAGAAACAGTTCTCAATACATTTTACCTTCATACAAAAACTAGACAAAGACAGTACAAAAGAAGAAAACTACAGATCAATATTCCTTGTGAATATTTACACAACAATCCTTAACAAAGTATTAACAAACAAAATTTAGCAATATATAAAAATTATTATATTACCTCATGAACAAATGGAGTATATTCCAGGGATGAAAGGATGGCTTAATATTCAAAAATCAATCTATAAAGTCACCATATTAACAAGCTAAGAAAGAATTATATCATATCAATTGATGCAGAATAAGAATCTCACAAAATTCAACGCTGATTCAGAATTTTTAAATCTCAGAAAAATAAGAGTAGAGTGGAGTTCCTCACCTTGAAAAAAAAATTCATGTACAACCTATAGCTAACATTATATTTAGTGGTGAAAGAGTTTTCTCCATAAGGTCAGGAACAAAGCAAAAATATCCACTCCTACCACTCTTATTCAACACAGGGCTGGAAGCTCTGGCTGGTGCAATACGGCAAGAAAAATAAAAGCCATACAAATCATGAAGGAAGACATAACACACTCTATATTTCATATGACATGATTTCACATAGAAAACACCAAGAAATCTAAAAATCAAAACCAAAAATACCTGGAACTAATAAGTCAGTTCGTTAAGGTCATGGGATATGAGAGAAATACACAAATACTAGTTGTATTTCTGTATATTATCAGTGAACACACTGACCCTAAAATTAATAATATAATACCATTTACAATCACTCAAAAAAAAGAAAAGAAACAAGTATACATCTAACAAAACATGTGCAGAACTTGTATTCAGAAAACCACAAAATGATGATGAAAGAAATAAAAGAAGATTTTAATAAATGGAGAGACATACCATATTTATGGACTGGAAGACTAAACATAAGAAAAAATGTCAATTCTCCCAAATTAATACACAGGTTTAACACAATTCTCATTAAAATTCCAGAAATATTTTTTTGTAAAAATAGACAAGATTATTATGAAATTTATACGGAAAGGAACTAGAATAGCTAAAATAATCTTGAGAAAGAAAAATAAGGTGGGAGAATCTGTCTACTGATTTCAGGACCTATTATATAGCTGAAGTAATCAAGACACATAAACGAATAGAACAGAATATAGAATCCAGAAATAGTCCAAAAGAACTTTGCACAACTGATTTTCAACAGAGGTGTAATAGCAATTTAATGAAGGAAAGATAGCCTTTTTAAAAAACGATGTTATGCTGCAGACTGGCAGTAAATATTTGTAAATCACATGTCCTACAAAGGACTGGTATCTAGAATAAATAAAAAACTCTCACAACTCTACAGTAAAAAAAAAAAAAAAAAATCCAGTTAGAATATAGGCAAAAGACAAAAAAAATTCACCAAAGAATATATACAGATAGCAAATAAGCATATGAAAAGTTGTTCAACATCATTTGCCATTGGGGAAATGCAAACACTGTTCCTTTCTGCCTGTTTATCCATTTTCCTGTCTCTGTAATTCTGTACTTGCACCATTTTAGGAATGTCAGTAATCTAAAATAAATATGAAAATAATTCAGTTTTAGGAGAGGAAATTCTATATGATTACCCTCTATTTAATCCCATTTGGATTAAACAATATCCTAACAATAAAAAGGTCTTAAACTTATGCATTTATCTTTTAGAAAAATTTTCTTCCTTGCATCTATCTACCTGAAAGTCGTGAAAAAAAGATTAGCTTCACAGACTTTAAACATAGGTTTCCCCTCATTTATCATGTAAAACCAGCCAAAAGAGAGGCCTATTGAGTGACTAAATCACAATTCCTCCTTCAAAGTGATATCACTCCCAGAGGGAGATCAAGATGGCAGAGTAGGAAAACATGCAGCTCAACTCCCCCACGAACACAGCAAAAATACATCTACATGTAGAGCAATTCTCACTGAAAACAAACTGGAGACTGACAGAAAGATGCATACAACTGAGGTTGTAAGAAAGATCCACACGGAATTGGGTAGAAAGGGAAGAGAAGCAATCAGGTCAGGGCCTGCACCCCTGGGACGTGACAAAAAAGAGGCGGGGGATTATACAGGCTCAGAGATGCTCCCTGGGGAGTGGGTGGTTTGACCCATACATTGGGTGCCTCAGCCTTGGGGCCCCACATCGGGAAGACTAGTTCCCTTCACTGGTTTGAAAACCAGTGGGCCTGACACCAGAGCAGTAAGATATCTAGACTCCTTTCAGAAGAGGGTGCATGCTTGCTTGCTCCCAAAACAAGACTGAGGAAGTAGGCTGAAACTGCCCAGAACTTTGGCCAGTTTGACCGACCAGCATGCCCCAGCTTGAGCTGAGTGCCTGGTCTGGCCCTGTTTGCTCCCTGACACAGCTCCACGATGGGGCAAGGGCTGCCGGCTCAGACGTGACATGGCATCTGCGTAGGGTGAGGGTGGCCACTGCTGGCGCTCATGGAGGCAGTGGATCAGGAGTGGTCTGGAACTATGACTGATGCCAGGATTGCCACAGCCCATGCCCTGACCTGTGCCAAGTGCCCGGTCCAGCCGTTCTTGCTCTGCAGTGCAGCTCCACACTAGGGCAAGGGCTGCCATGGCCAACAGGAATATGCAGTTGTGGGGAATGGAGCCAGCTCAGACCTGGCATAATCTCTGAACAGGGAGAGGGCAGCCATTGCTGACCCTCATGGAGGCAGAGGATTGGGAGTGGTCCAGAACTCTGACTCGTGCCTGTGCCCTGACACACGCTGAGCACACACTCCAGAACCTCTTGCTCCAGCACTGTTCCTCTCTGTGGCAAGAGTGTCAGTGCTGAGAGGAAGGAGAGAACACACACATAGAGAGAATGGAGCCAGCTCAGACCTGAACCCTCAGAGCTTCTGCTACAGCAACTTGGGACCCACCTCCACCCTCAGAAGAGTGGTATTGTCCACTGAGCAGAGGAGAATCCTGGCTAACACCTGGCTCTCTCTAGCCCCTCCATCTCCAGCCCCACCTCCTACCAAGTTGATAGCTGCTGGCACACCCTGAGGGAAGACATGACTTGCGCTCACTTTCAGACCCAGCTCAACCATCAAAGTCAGTGGGCACATGCAGACTGTCTACACTCTTACACAAGGACACCAACCACTTTGAAGACTGGGATAGGTAACTGTTTCATCTAATTTCATAGAGACAGAGAAGTTTAAGCAAAATGAGAAGACACAGGAATTTGTTTCAAACAAAAGAACAAGAGAAAACCCCAGAAATAAAACCTAATGAAACAAATAATTTACCAGATAAAGAGTTTAAAGCATTAGTAATAAGAACACTAACTGAATTAGGGAAAAGAATCACAGTGAAAATTTTATAAGAAACTAGAAAATATAAAAAAGAACCAGTCAGTCTGAAGAATACAATAACTGAAATGGAAAACACACTAGAAGGAGTTAACAGACTAGGTGATACAGAAAAACACATAAATGTTCAAGATAGAATACAGTAAGTCCTCTACATACAAACCTTCAAGTTGTGAACTTTCAAAGATGAGAACGTGCATTCACATGTCCAGTCACGTAAGTTAGTTCACGTGTCTGGCGTACATTGTCACGTGTGTGCATCCTCTACAAGTGGTTGTGCTTTTGTGTTTTTTATTGTACTGTATAGAGTACAGTAGTACAGTACCTTTATTTCAAGCCCAGGATGTCCAGAAGCAAGCATAAAAGCAGCAGTATATAGCTGATTGTGTTAGTTGGGTATCTAGGCTAACTTTGTTGGACTTATGAATAAAGTGGAGTTACAAATGTGCTCTCGGAACAGAACTCTTGTATGTAGGTGAATTGCTGTAATGGAAATCACACAATCAGAACAGCAAAAAGAAAAACAATGGGGTCAAAATTGTATTTGATGAAATCATAGCTGAAAACTTCGCAAACCTGAAGAAGGAAACAGACAGCCAGGTACAGGAGGCACAGAGGGTCCCAAATAAGATAACCCAACAGACTCACACCAAGACACATCATAATTAAAATGGCAAAATTTAAAGATAAAGAGAGATATCCGTGAATGAATCAATGTGATATACAACATTTAAAAAAGGAGGGATAAAAAAATCACATGATCATTTCAATAGATGCAGAAAAAGCATTTGACAAAATTCAACATCAATTCATGATAAAAACTGTCATCAAAGTGGATACAGAGAGAACATATCTCAACATAATAGAGGCCGTTTATGATAAATCCACAGCTAACATCATACTCAGCAGTGAAGAGCTGAAAGGCTTTCCTCTAAAATCAGGAAAAAGAAGGATGCCCACTATCACAGCTTCTATTTAACGTAGTATTGGAAGTTCTAGCCATAGCAATCACACAAGAAACAAAAGGAATCCAAATTGGAAGGGAAGAAGTAAAACTGTCAATATTTGCAAATGACATGATACTATATATGGAACACCCTAAAGTCTCCACAAAAAAACTCTTAGAACTAATAAATGAATGCAGCAAGGTTGCAGGATACAAGATTAATATACAGAAATCTGTCGCTCTTTTATACACTAATAATGAACTATCAGAAAGAGACAGCAAGAAAACAATCCTGTTTAAAATTTCGTTGAAAAGAATAAAATACCTAGGAAAAAACTTAACCAAGGAAGTAAAAGACCTATACTTTGAAAAATATAAAACATTCGTGAAGGAAACTGAAGATGATACAAATAAATGTTAAGGTATCCCATGTTCATGGACTGGAAGAATTAATATTTTTAAAATGTCCATACTACCCAAAGATATCTACAGATTTAATGTGATTCCTAACAAAATACCCATGACATTTTTCAAAGAACTAGAACAAGTAATCCTAAAATTTATATAAAACCACAAAAGACCACAAATAGCCAAAGCAATCTTGAGAAAAAAGAACAAAGCTGGAGGTACCATGCTCTCTGACTTCAGACTATACTACAAAGGTACAGTAATCGAAACAGTACAGTACTGGCACAAAAACAGACACATAGATTAATGGAACAGAATACAGAGTCCAGAAATAAACCCACACACCTATGGTCAATTAACCTATGACAAAGGAGGCAAGAATATACAATGGAGAAAAGACAGTCTCTTCAGTAAGTGGTGCTGGGAAAACTGGACAGCTACGTGTAAAACAATGAGATTACATTTCCTCAAGTCATATACACAAATAAACTCAAAATGGATTAAAGATCTAAATGTAAGACCTGAAACTATAAAATTCCTGTAAGAAAACATAGGTAGAACACTCTTTGACATAAATTATAGCAATATTTTTTTGATCTACCTTCTAAGGCAAAGGAAATAAAAGCAAAAATAAACAAAAGGGACCCAATTAACCATAAAAGCTTTTTCACATTAAAGAAAACTATCAACAAAACTAAAAGACAACATACTGAATGGGAGAAAAAAATTGCAAATAATATGACCGATAAGGGGTTAATATCCACAATATATAAACAGCTCATACAACTCAGTATTAGAAAAACAAAAAACCTGATTGAAAAAAAGAGGGAGAAGACCTGAATAGGCATTTTTTCTACAGAATATATACAGATGGCCAATAGGCACATGAAAAGATGCTCCATGTCACTAATCATCAGAGAAATGCAAATCAAAACTACAATGAGATATAACCTCACATCTGTCAGAATGACTATTATCAAAAAGACCACAAATAACAAGTGTTGGTGAGGATGTGGAGAAAAGGGAATCTTAACACACTGCTGGTGGGAATGAAAATTGATGCAGCCGCTATGGATGGAGGTTCCTTAAAAAAAAAACAAAAAAAACAGAACTATCATATAATCCATTCCTGGGCACATATACAAAAAAACCTGAAAATACTAACTGAAAAAGATACATGCACCCCAATGTTCATAGCAGCATTATTTACAATAGCCAAGACATAAAAGCAACCTCAATGTCCATCGACAGATGAATGGATAAAGACGATGTGGCGTGTGTGTGTGTATGTGTGTGGTATGTGTGTATACACACACAATGGAATATTACTCAGCCATGAAACAGAATGAAATTCTGTCATTTGAAACAACATGGATGGACACAGAATGTATTATGCTTAGTGAAATAAGCATAGTGAGTAGAGAAAGACAAATACTGTATATTATCCCTTATATCTGAAATTTTAAAAATAAATGAATATAACAGAACAGAAACAAACTCACAGATACAAGA
Organism: Mesoplodon mirus; assembly: GCF_964341445.2. NCBI lineage: Eukaryota > Metazoa > Chordata > Mammalia > Artiodactyla > Ziphiidae > Mesoplodon > Mesoplodon mirus. Next base: position 107,680,870 of record NC_138979.1, on the reverse strand, counting down.
TCAACTAGTGGTTACAAGTGGGGTGAGAGAAGGGGCAAGGGGCAAGAGAGGGTTGGGAATTAAGAGGTACAAACTATTATGTATAAAATAAATATGCTACAAGGATATATTGTACAGCACAGGAATACAGCCAATATTTTATAATAACTTTAACTGGAGTATAATCTATAAAAATATTGAATCGCTATGCTGTACACCTGAAACTAATTTAATATTGTAAATCAACTTATACTTCAATTTAAAAATACAGTGTCATGAAAATGAAAACTCCCAAATACTTTACCTACAATATTAATTGTAACTGAAATCAATTTAAGAGCTTAATAACTCTGCAATATGTGTAAACAATCTAACTAAATGCCTTGGGTTTATTTTTCTAGGATTATTATTGGCATATAATTCATCTGATGAATTAAAAGAGGTCTAAACTGAAATATATACTGTTCAAGACTGAAAAATTCTAAATTAAAACACACACTCACAAAACAAAGTGATATCACCCCCTTGTCTGTAGTTTATAAGATTCTTTGCCAGCAAAAGCACTCAGAAATAATAAGAAATTTCTTACATTTAGATATATCTTAAATTTTGGACATATTTAATTTTGACAGTCGAGATTAGTGAGGATACAGCAAAAATAAAGGCAGAATGAAGGCACCTGGCTTGGAAAGGCTTAAATTCCAGGAGCTGGAACCTGATGGGTTAGTTAATGATGTGGCCTTGGTAGTGAGCACTGAGAAAATGATTCCTGTGTGAAGGATTTTTAGGTAGCAGGCTTTAAGGGAGTTGAATTTTTCTTCACTACATGTCTTTGTTTTTATTTCCTTCTATTTTATCTCCAAATCTTTTCCAGAACAATTTTCTTTATTAAACTCAATTTACTAAAAATGTGTTTTCCTGAGTACCTACTGAATATTAGGTATGCTCCTATATGTATTTTACTCTTCACAATAACCCAGTAAGGTAAGTGTTACCATTATTTTACAAATGAGCAAATGGAGACTCCATGTAAATTGCCCCAAGTTGCACAGTTAGAAATTGTTAGAATTAATCTTTTTCAGATTCCAAAGTCCACATTAAAAACAACAGCAAAAATAAATTTGTTTCAGCAGTAAAAGCGCAATTGGTTTTCTATCATCATAGAGTGTCCAAGAAACTCTCCTTGAACTCAGATGCAAAGACAGAAGAGTGTTATTGCTCTTACTACCAAAGGAATATAAGAGTGGCCTAATTCCAGGGACAACATCACTCACTGTACCACACCCTATCCAACATAGACCCACACTCTCTCCTCTCTCTTTCCCAGTTCCTGCAGTTAATTCCTCCACAGCCTGTGGTCATTTCCTCAAGGATGTCTTTCTTGACCTCTGAGTACCCCACACTTCCCCTTTACCTTATCATGATTGTAATTCAATTATTAATAATACTCTGTATCTTCCCAACTACAGTGTCACCTCTTTGGTTTGTCTTCTTCACTTCTGTGTCCTAAACTCCTAGAGTACTCAAGAGAAGTTGAAGTAAACTGTAACTATGTGAGGTGATGGATGTGTTAACTAACCATATTGTGATAATCATTTTGCAATATATACCTATATAGCAAATCATTACATTGTACACTTTAAACTTACACAGTGTTATGTGTCGATTATACCTCAGTAAACTAGAAGATAAAAAGAGAAGTTGAAGCAATTTTTGTTGAATGAATAGAGGAATTCGTTTGAATTATACCATCTGCTCAAACATAGTTTTATTTATAGCCACTTTTGATTTACTGTATTTGTAGTAGAAGGTGTATACAATCTTAAAAGACAAATAATTATTTGAGCAAACTTGTATTTTTATCAAATTTGATTGCAGGTATACCTCTCTCTGAACTCTCACTACTTCCCTCCCTCTTTCTCTTTTTTCTATTTTGTTTCTCTCTCTCCATCTGTCTGCCTACTATTACTCCTCATAGTTGGATTGTTGAATACTTGAAAGCTAACTGGGCAAAAGGAAAGAGAGAATGCCAATTTAATTCCAAAAGTAGATTAATTCACTCTATAAATAGCTGAGCTATAAATGTGCATTGTGTGTTCAAAATTCAGAGCTCACCAAAAATTTGCTCTGGTCTAAGCAGTCATAATAAAGATATATTTTGCATAATTGCATATATAATATAGGAAAATGTCTCTTCTGCTCTTTACCTCCCCCCTTTTCAAGTCTCCCACTCTAGGCAGGAGAGGAGTAAAGACAGATAGAAGCAATAGGATCTGATGTTATTGCTGTGCATAAAAGTCTGTCTGAGTATAAAGTATGGGTTTTATTGTCCACAAAGACTCAACCTTAGTTCTGAGGTTGAGTTCTGTATATTTGAACATGCCATGTATGGATAAGTATGAGTTCTTTCCTAGACCAGCTCACCATCACTTAATGTGAACTTTAAATCAAGTCTCGTGGAACAGGTTGGTTATTTGCAGTATATTACAGACCTGCATTGAATAATTTCACATCTGGGGGGTCAGAGTCGACCTGTTCAATCTTACGAACGCTGTACATAACATGACTACTGCAGCCAGACTTAAAACATGCAATCTTCTTTTCAATTCTAATTTTAATATTTTGTAATAGGCTATATGCGTCTCATTTGTATTTATAAATGAGATCCGTATGAGCTGGAAATAAAACTGCAAGCACATGTTAATCATACATGCAGGACTCTTGTACTGAGCATAAATATATGCTCACCTATGTCTGTGAACCAAAAAGAAAAAAAATACAAGGATATGGAGGGTCAGAGGTTCAGGCTACTCACCTCTCTTATGATTTGAACTGAGATTAAATATACTTAGGATAATTTACAGTAGATGGCTTCTAAATTTAAGTTACGTAAGCAAGTTTTAACAGTAAATAAATTATTTTTAACCCAGGGACAAGTATATTTTTATTTTAAAAAAGAAAGACTGCAAATTGTTTCTACTTAACAGGCAAATATATACTCCCTCTTTGGGCTCCTAGGTCACAAAAGGTGGTTATCCTGTCACTACGGCTGATGTCTGAAAACTGTGACATGCATTTAGTTGTCAGTTCCTATCAGCAGCATTCAGGAATCAACACTACATCAGCAGCAAGACACACCATTTTATGCTCTTTTTGAAGATAATTAGAGTTCCCTTTTGTTGCAAATAAGATGTAAAACAGCTATAACTGCTGGAGAACGTGATTAAAGTAACCTCTATAGAACCCCATTATTCTAGACAGATTCCTTCAGATGCATAATTTTCCCATTTTAAGAAAATATAATGCATGCATATAAAATTCAAATTGTCGAGACACCTCTAACAAAAATTAGTACTCTATTAAGGCATTCTTAGTAGCTGGTTAACATGTAAAACTCTTTAAGTGTATTTTAACATAATCATGAAATAATAGTATGTGTCACAAAAGGTAAACATTTTACAGTGAGAGGATTCTTCAGACAAGATCCATGTATTTAATTTTTTTTTTTACTTACAAAACTTTTGACAGATAATGTGTGAAAAGTTGTATCCCAAACATCCCAAAAACATTGAAGTAAGCATGCAGACTTTCAACATCATGTGCTTCAATTCTAAGATAGGTGGTTGTACATACAAACTAACATACGCACACTCGTGTGCACACACACACATACATACACACATACCTTATTTGTTTAGGCACTTAAGTGTCATTTATTTGCAACACTAACACTCCAAGTATCATTTTTAGCAGGTACTCTGCAAAAGCCAAATATATCTAATTCAAATAAAGTAGCAGATGTGCACCAATATCATATCATAGTTTTTTTCCTTAATAATTGCTTTTAGAAATATACAATTTCCCAAATCCTACAGTAAAACATGGTTTTAAAATAGAGTTTTAAAAATACCTCTCATCTCTCATTGCAGGTCTTATCCTTTACAAATACACTCTAGGACAGACACAGCCATCTAAGAGACCCAGTGTCCTGCAGAATAACTCAGTGCCTACTTGTCCATGGGGTGTTTCATTTATTTAACAAAATATAAATGCTGCTTGAAAAAGATATGTAAAGTGGTGATTAGTAAATTCCACCAAGACTGCCCATACCTTGACCATAACTTTTGCAGAATGGTTATAATTATAAAATCAAATTTTTGGTTGACTCTGCTGGGAACCTCAACATCTAGTGAAAATGTTATTAAAGAAGCTTACAAATGAATAATCATTCTCAACAACTCACAGCAGCCTTCACAGCATGAAAGTGGGAAAAATGAGGAAAGTTTTAAGGTGGGGAACTGATTAGGATGACAACAATCTCTGTCTAGAGTATGTACTGTGCAAGGCTTCTCAGGAGAAAAAATTTTCACCTGAAAAGAGACAGCATTATGAACAGTGTAGAACTGTGGATTGCAGGACACTGATCTTATTAAGAACTAATGCTAATTTGCACACTGTCTCCTGCTGAACTGGAAGCAAGTTTACCACTGGGTTTGTTAATTTACCCGGGACACCATTATCTTTGGTTGGACTTAATGTATCAGAGTAGAGGTCATTAACTGCTGGGCTCATGATTATCCAGCATGAATTACCGACAGGATGACCAAAATAGATTTGTACTCCGACTTCATTTCTCTAGATGCAATTTTTTTCTTCAGCTGTTACTTAATTTCTATCTCAAAACACTAATTATTATATTATATGTATGTTTATGTGTATATTCATGTGCTTTTTGTGGAGAAGAGTACAAGCACCAATGTTCACAATAGAAGTTGCCATTTTGATTTGGCTTCCTAGCATTTCAGACTAGCAATGCAATTTCTATATAAATAAAGGATACAGCTTTCTCTTGCTGAGGTTGCAAATAAAGAAAGGTATGGTCATGTGGGAATTTTTAATCATAATAAAATACATAATTGTTATGGGAGCTTTCCATAGTCCATTAGAGTTTGCATTGACTTGGACTGTTAAATATTCAAAGTGAAGTCGCCCTGAATCTGCTCTCTCTACTTTTGCAGACATTTTATTTCAACCATCTATCAATCATAGCTCTAAAACTTGTGTTCTATCCCAAGTAAATACTTTGTTGAAAGAAAAACCCTACAAAATCCCACTGGTGCTTTCATTTTAGCTTACAGTTCAATAAAATCACTATGCAGATTCATAAAAAGAAATCTTAGAACTAAAAGTTAAATAGGAAAGTGCATTCTTAAAAATATTTGTGGTTTCTGGTTAAATAAACACATTTTCATAAGCCTGCATGTTCAATCTATTTTATATAAATGGAACAAATCAACCAAAAATTCATTTACAATTTTTGTAGTCTGTACAAGCCCATTTCTAATAGCAGGGAACACTTGTGTCTCTGCATGATATCTGTTGAAAGAGGTGAATTTTCATTTATTTAATGCGAATATTCATGCAAGGTAAACTCTTCAGGCATATATGAAGCATGCTTCGTGGCAGCTATGTGGCAATAGGAAAATAACATGACATAATTGTACAATAAATGGAGAGCTGCCACCTCAAAATTACCTGAAGCACAGCATCGTGAATAAACAGAAGAATACAGGAAGTCTGAGGTGTTTAATGTTAGTTTCTAAGCTACTCTGCTTACCAATGATTTAATTCTGATCATATATAGCTGGACATTTATGATAATCTCATCTTTAGAACTGCAAAATTATTAAGATTTTTTTAAAGCATTGAATAATGAAAAGTGCATTGTTAGTTGATGCTAAAGCTTTCAACTATACAATACACATTTAGCTAACAAAGTAAGAAGGCAAAAGGGGTAAAGATGTTAGTTTCAGACTTACTGCATGTAAAACTCATAATTTAATCACATTATTTTCCAGGTAAAATTAAATACCAACCTCTAAAGCAGAAGTATGATTTTATATTTTCCATTGAAAATTAGTGTTGACACAATAACCCAGAAATCACTCAACATATCACAATATATTCTGTCACCTGGCTTTAAAATAACCTTTGATGATGGGGTTTTCAGCATAACAGAGTTTTCGCTATCACTGGATGGTAAGCAGTTTTACTGATAGAGTATATACAAATATTTATTAGAAAATAATGTTTTCAAGTTGGTGGAATGGTATGTTTTTGTTTTATTCTGGGGCTTGTCCTGTTTCAGACTATTCATAGTGATGACTGACGGCCCCAAGTCTAAACTGGCTTTTACGTATTCCTTTTCAAGCTTAGCTTTAAATACTTTCTAACAAATTCAATTTGGAGCTTCACTGGACAGGAATCTGTTCTAAATTTAGGCAGCATCATGTTTAGAATAACATGGAAGTGCAACCTACAAATAAACCAAGTTCTAAAATGTACTTCTGAATATCCTCAAGTATTAGTAAGGAAAACAAAATTTGAAATAATTCATTTTAAAAGGCAACCTCTGTGTTTATTTTTTGTACATTTTTGGATGATGATCATTCTGACCGGTGTGACGTGATACCTCACTGTCGTTTTGATTTGCATCTCTCTAATAATTAGTCACATTGAGCATCTTTTCACGTGCTTTTTGGTCATCTGTATGTCTTCTTTGGAGAAATGTTTATTTAGATCTTCTGCCCATTTTTTTGATTGGGTTATTTGTTTTTTTGATATTGACCTGCATGAGCTGTTTGTATATTTTGGAGAGCAATCCCTTGTCGGTTGCTTCATTTGCAAATATTTTCTCCCATTCTGAGGGTTATCTTTTTGTTTTGTTTATGGTTCCCTTTGCTGTGCAAAAGCTTTTAAGTTTAATTAGATCCCATTTGTTTATTTTTGTTTTTATTTCCATTACTCTAGGAAGTGGATCAAAAAAGATCTTGCTGCGATTTATGTCAAAGAGTGTTCTGCAAATGCTGGAGAGGTTTTGGAGAAAACAGAACCCTGCTACACTGGCGGGAATGTAAATTGGTACAGCCACTATGGAAAACAGTATGGAGGTTCCTCAGAAAACTAAAAATAGAATTACCATATGATCCAGCAATCCCACTCCTGGGCATATATCTGGAGAAAAATATGGTTCGAAAGGATACGTGCACCCCAATGTTCATTGCAGCACTATTTACAATAGCCAGGACATAGAAGCAACCTAAATGTCCATCAACAGAGGAATGGATAAAGAAGATGTGGTAAATATATACAATGGAATATTACTCAGCCATTTAAAAAGAACAAAATAATGCCATTTGCAGCAACATGAATGGACCTAGAGATTGTCATACTGAGTGAAGTAATCAGATACAGTAATCAGATACATACAAGTATCATATGATATCACTTATACGTGGAATATTTTTAAAAGGGTACAAATGAACTTATTTACAAAACAGAAGTAGAGTCAATGATGTAAAAAACAAACTTACGGTTACCAGGGGATGGCGGGGGGAGGGATAAATTTGGAGATTGGGATTGACATATACACACTACTATATATAAAATAGATAACTAATAAGAACCTGCTGTATAGGACTTCCCTGGTGGCACAGTGGTTAAGAATATGCCTGCCAGTACAGGGGACACAGGTTCGATCCCTGGTCTGGGAAGATCCCACATGCCGTGGAGCAACTAAGCCCGTGTACCACAACTACTGAGCCCAAGCACCACAACTACTGAAGCCCCTGTGCCTAGAGCCTGTGCTCCGCAGCAAGAGAAGCCACTGCAATGAGAAGCCCACGTACTGCAACGAAGAGTAGCCCCTGCTCACTGCAACTAGAGAAAGCCCATGCACAGCAACAGACCCAACGCAGCCAAAATAAAAATAAAAATAAAAAAATAAATTTATTAAAAAACCTGCTGTATAGCACAGGGAACTCTACTCAATACTCTGTAATGGCCTATATAGGAAAAGAATCTTAAAAAATAGAGTGGATATATGTATACGTATAACTAATTCACTTTGCTGTACACCTGAAACTAACACAACACTGTAAATCAACTATACTCTGGTAAAAATTAAAAAAAAAAAAAAAAGAAAGGGCTACCTCTGTTACACTAACTAGTGGGGAATCAATACAAAAAACCAGATTTTAACGCACTAACCATCCTCCTAAATTGGAAGCATTATTGCTATAATTCATATAATTTATTGATTAAAAATATTATTGGAATAATTATATTAATTGTTCCTTACCATAATATTCTAAAATCCAAATACCCTGTTCTTAAAAATCTAATCTCAACTGAGTATTTTAAGAAAAAAGAATATTATGTTGTATATGTGTTGATAAGTCTATAATTGATCTGAATTAAATCCTGGTGGGATGAAACTTCAGAAAGAAACTAAGTTCTCATTCATTCTCTCTCTCCTCTCTTCCTTCCTCTATGCCCCCCTCCCTCCCCACATACAACCTCATTATTAAGGGTGTCTTAGTTCAGATATTCATATACTTTTCATTTCTCAACTGGATAGCATCCTCCTAACTGGTCTTCAGTGTCTTTAATCTAAACTCTAAAACGATGTCGGAGTAGTCATTTTAAAACACAAATTTGATCTTGTAACTCTGGTTTAAAAACACTCAGCAACTCTTCACAGCTTTCAGGATAAAGTTAAAACTTCAGAGTTCAGCACATAGACCCATCCCCACATGGCCACTGCCAACCTTAACCTCATGATTTGTTACTCCAAGTGGTCTCTTGAAATAGCAAGTTATTTCATATTTCTGATTTTCACAAATGGTGCTTTCCTCTCGCCAAATCTTACTTGCCCTCAAAACGCCAGTGATAGTGCCACCATCAGTTTATTTCTCTCCCTACTCCTAAAGGACAATGACCTTGAATTCTTTGCCCAGCATAGGTCCTAGAACATACCATACGGTTAATATCTGTTTGTTGAATAAATAAATGCATGAATGGTATATAAATATTCTCTACTGCCTTAAGAACAGCAAACCAAATACAATAGAGTCCTTTTTATCTTATAAAACTGAAATCAGTGATTCTGCGGCTAAAGAAAGAAGTCATTTCAACTGGAATAACACAAACAAAAAAATGCTGTCTCCATGATTGCCAGTTTAAACTGAATTAAACACTTAATGACAATTGTGCATTAATATCAGGGAAAAATCTAGTTGAAAAACTACTTTTTTTCTGTGCTTTACAGTTGTTTTGCCCTTAAATATCTTGATAGTAATTTCGTAGTGACTTGCTTTGTTGAGTCTTCAAAGCATTCAACTTAGAAACAACAGCTCTCTTCTCTTATTTTTAGTTCATTAGTTTATATAATATTTAATTAAATTATTTAACTACAAGAACAAGCACAACTGACATAATCAGATTTGGGAGGAAACACAACTGGCTCTCAGCAAACATACAACTCAACCAATGGGAGAAGAACTATGTCAACATACTTGCCACAAGAGTTTGGAAATGGATGATATCAGTCAGTTTTGTGAAAGATGTGGAGAGAATCAGTCCAGAGGTAGGTGATTATGTGGAATTACAATAAGAGGGCTTTTTCTATAATATAATTTTTTGTTATTTATTTTAAGATTCTGCAGTGTCTTTGAAGTCAGTTTTCTGACCATGAATTCTCAATGTACAAAAGCAAATCTAGATGTGACAGGCACAGGAGACTAAGTTGAACTGATTTTTGACTCCAGAATATAGCCTGGACATCTCTCCCTTTTAATGTCTGATATTTACAAATTCTTTCCTCCAAACAGTAGAATACAGAAAAATGAAGAACTTAGTTTCTGGTAGGTTTACATTTTCTCCTTAGCTCCTTCAATTTGAATGGACTGTAATGATGAAGATTAATAATCAAGAACTCACTTGGTTACTGACTTCTGCATTATGGCAAACCAAAGAACTCATGAAATAACGTTGTTTTCATTTAGGGGGAAACGGGAATGCCTTTTAAAATCTTTATGTTAATCTGAACCATTTTTAACCAGAATGACCTAATTACATAGCTCAAAATAAGAGCAATTCAGAAGTCAATGTACCAATTACAATTACAGAACACTGAGAACATCCTATAGGTGAGGTAGGAAACACACTTTTTTGTCGTAGGGTCATCACAAATTCATGAAAAACTAAACTTCCCAGAAAAACAAGGAGAGGGGTTGGTGGTGGGAGATGGGAGGGACTGTGTTCTCTCCAGCAGAGGAAATAGAGGGAATGGATGTGAGGCAGCCAGACATTTCTAGTAATTTCAAAAATACCTTAGGTAAGCAGTTCCCTAAGTAATCTGTACAGATTGATTTTTAAAAACTGGCACACTACTTTTGAAATAAGACGCCTATTTCTTACTACTGTCACTCAATCTCAAGGTGGTAGAGTCTTAGACATTTTCTTCTTCTATTGTTGGGCATGCTCTGTCCATCAGCAATAACTCCCCTGAACCTGCCTACTTTGGAGATTCATGAAGGATAAGTGTTGTTTCTAATTTTCTATAATGCATACAAATGTGCATATTAGAGTATATCATATATATATCATATTTCTTAATATATCACATCCGCTATAATATCTTTTATCCCAGAAAGTATAAATATCCTAAAGACGACAACGTATCAGGTGTCATCAATATGTCCAAATTAGTTGGGGCTCCTAGTCCACCAACACCATCAAACCATTATTCTGTGACTCTCTGCTTTGGAATTTGTCACCCAAGGCCTAATATCCTCTTTTTGCATGATTCCACAAAACTACTACATTGGGAATCATTTGCTTCTTGAAATAAATGTCGTCAAATTTTCCTTTTGCCATAGTCACTCTCTGATGAGGATTACTGACCTCCCCATGAAGAAAGTGCCTTGCTTACAGATTAAACTCTATAATTTCATTTACAGAGCTTGCAAAGAATGGCTTTTCGTTTAATCCTGTATTGCATGCAGGGAATTGCAGGTGGGTGTTTTTAGATAGTAGCTGGCATTTTGAGTACAGTTTTGTCAAGCCCCAGTGAGGTAGGGTATCTGGAGGAAAAGCAGTTTTCTTTGAAACACAGTTAGTGGTCTCATCACAGGCTGTACCTACAGTGTGCTGATGGGCTGTGGACCCTGATACAAACAGAGGCCTCACACCACTTTCCTCTTTTTTCCCTTCTTAAAGATTGCTGTTTCATCAAACCTCGCTTTTGACTCTCAGGCTTAGATATTTGACCCTTCACTGTTTCCTCTCTTACCCATCATGTTATTTTCAGTCTTACAATGGGAAACACCTGGAAGACATTAGCATGGTGGTTAACAATAGAGAGAGGTCAAGAGCTGATTCTAGATGAGATCAGAAACAAGAGTTTGGAGAAAAAAAAGGAGTGTGCAGAGGACAAAAGAAGTGAAGGGAGGAAGGAAAGGACGCGTCTGAACACTAGTGCTCTTTATCTTCCCCCCCCCCCAACTTCCCTATTTGATCTACGCCACTCTCTCCTTTCATCTCACCTCCTCCCACTTCCCACCACTCTCCATCTCCAAACAACAGGGCTTACAGACAAGATGTGGAGTCATAGCTTCTCCAGCCAGCTCCCCTGACAGCCTTGATTCAAGGACAGGCACTTGGCATCAGAAACGATAGTGACCACAACCACTAAGATGCAAGACTCAACACCAAATGCTTTCCTGGAAATCCACCACCCCTCCAATTACCCGTCACAGAAGCAGCTGCACTGGGTAGAGAAAGCAGGGGAAACACGCTCTCAGCCAGGCACAGGCCTCAAACTATAGGCCAAGAAACCACCATAGGAAGCTACATAGACCTCCAATACCACAAGCACTGGGAAGCGTTCACCACACGTGACAGCATCCCAGCAAAGGGGCTGATAGGGTTGGATTCCAATCTCTTTGTGGTCATTGGCAAGGTGAAGCATCAACCCAAGGGTGCTGTCATTTCCTATAAGCTGCCAAACCACCAAAATTTGTCTGGCTTTGAGTCACTGACCTGACAAGAATTGGAGATGCTAACTTGACTTTCCTTGCTTTCAAAGAAATGATGTATCCCAGATGTGTGTGTAAAGAATGACCAAAAAAATGAATAGTTTAAAAATTTAAACTCAAACAAAATATAACATTGTGACAAAAGAGGATTAGGAAGGGGAGAGGTACTATTGTTATGAAATATGCACCAAATTGTGTAGGCACACTGGGAGTCTCCCCCACTATATGAGATGTGGCCCTAAAAGGGACAGAAACGTTGTTACTGCTCATCACGGAAAAATGTCAGAACTCAAGCCAAGCAATGCATCCGTAGATTGCTGCACCCGTCAGTGACAGCATCCCCTCCCTCAGGAGGCATCCACTACCTGTGGAGGAGGAAGCCCCAGCAGCTGGACAGGATGTTTGTCCAGGAGGACTGAAAAGGAGGGTGGTGACTATTTTGAAGTCAGAGGAGGATGAACAGAAAGAAAATCGCCTCAACCTTGCCCCTAACACACACCTACACACACACACTCTCTCTAACTCCCATTTAGTTCTTTTCCTGTTGAGCTGTTCTCAACCTCCCTCTCCCCACCTTCTGCCACCCCTCCCTGGAGGAATTTCACTGTACACAAATGAGGAGTTATTAAACAAATGAATTGGCTCCAGATACCATCACTAAATTGGGTATAAGTACCCACTTTTCTGACCCCGTTCTGCATTTACGTAAGGAAGAACAGGCTTAATTGCCCCAATGCCACGGCTATGTTGACATATTTCCAAATGATTACATAACTTCCCCACATCCTTCGCTGGGAAGGAGTGTTTATCAAAAGCGTGGAAGCTGACAGGATGGCATTATTAGCACGGCTCAGAGCCGATCGCACTGCCGATTTGTTGAGGATGATTTTAACTCTAGTCACTTATAGACGGGATGTTTCCTGACACATTGCCCTCACGAAGGAAGACTACATAATAAAGGCATGCAAATGGAATGATGGAGGGATTACAGCGACAGGAGCTACAGTGGGGGAGTCGGGACACGGTCTGAAATTATTGAGGGCTAACGATGAAAACATAATTTGGGGTTCACCTCCATTTGGGATTGTCTATTTAAGATGCATATGTGAAACTGATGAATCAGGAGACTGAATTCCAATGACATTTCCTCTGGAGGCAGGGAAAATAATTTCAGTGCAACTAAACAGTTATGGGAGAGAGAGGGAGGATTTCTGTGATTGCCAATCCTGACAAAGAGTTCAAAGCCCTAGGAAGGGGGCCTGTATCCTTCATACACATAGAGGCACAGAAAGTGTGTATCCATCCGCGATACAGCCTGCCTCCCAGTCCAAACATTCCAGTAAAGTTGGATCAGTGTAAATATACATAATCAGAAATGACTCTCAAAAAAAAGCACTAAGGGGCTTCCCTGGTGGCTCAGTGGTTGAGAGTCCACCTGCCGATGCAGGGGACAAGGGTTCATGCCCCGGTCTGGGAAGATCCCACGTGCCGCGGAGCAGCTGGGCCGGTGAGCCATGGCCGCTGAGCCTGTACGTCTGGAGCCTGTGCTCCACAACGGGAGAGGCCACAACAGTGAGAGGTCCGCGTACCGCAAAAAAAAAAAAAAAAAAAAAAAAAAAAAGCACTAATACCTAATTTGTCCAGGTGAGACTGGACCACATAGAACGTGGCTTATTTGTCAGGTGAAGCAAGTTTTTCTTTCACTGCCTTTTTAACGACTGATTTGGCCAAATCCAAAGAGCTTCTTTGTGGCCTCGCAACAATGCTTTGGCTGGAGGATTGAGGGTGTGAGGCCTGCAAGCAGGGTGGGGATGCATTTGCAGTACAGTCTCCCTGACCAGAGCATCAGATGCATCACATAGGTGCTGGCAGGTAGTTGGCTAAGGGAGCGGTGTCTGAAAGAACCAAGGTGAGACGAGCTCTCTGGCGCTCAGTCTCACCTATGGGGGCCACAAATAGATTGGACTAAATCTGCCATAATCACGTGGAGAAGAGTCTACAGATCTCACGGCAGTGTTGGCATTTGGGCTAGCGCTTTCCACCTGAGTCCAAGCCAACTGGCCTCCAGGACAGCAACTGCTCCCACATTCGGTGTTTACCTCTCTTCTGTGTCATCTCCAGCTTTTGATTCCTTTGCCAAAAGGTCTATTTATTGCCTATTTCTTTCTTACCTCCTCCTCCCATTCATTCTGTTCCATTCTGCCTCCTTAGAAGAAAAGGAAGATAAAGGGAAAGATTTCCAGACTCTTCGACTGAAGAATATGATCCTGAAGACAAGGGTTGTGTTGCTTTGTAATCCACAGCAGGGAGCCTAGAACTGGCTGGCGGTCTCCAGGCTGGCTAAGGAACAGGCCAGGTCTGTTGGCAATTGTTCTGGTGGCATCTTGGTCATTTTTCACCATGTAGTACTAATTGCTACTTCTATTTCAGATTTGTATTAATATTATTTTCCTAAAGAACCCAAAGCACCTTTGTAAAAAAAAATTAAGATTTTTTTTAATGATCATCAACTTTAAAAGCCATGCAATTGTCAAAGAACAGGAATATGCAGTTATAAAAGGAAGAATAAATAGCTTGTAAACATAGGAAAAGACACTTTAGCATTCACCATAAAGATATGCAAATTAAAAAACAGTAATGAGATATTATTTTTCATATATTGAGATGGTAAATAACTATAGCAAAATTAATAGCACACAGAATTGGTGTGGGTATGGGGAAACTGACACTCCCATACAATGTTAATTGAAGAATAAAGTTGTATAACGTATTGGAGGTCAATTTAGCAACACAGATACATTTTAGAGCATATCTGTTTTTTAATTAATACACTTCATTTTTAGAGTAGTTTTAAGTTCACAGTAAAGATGAGTAGAAAGTACAGTTTCCGTAGACCTCCTGCCCCCATGCATGCATAGCCTCCCTCACTAACAATATTCTGTACCACAATGGTACATTTTTAAAATCCATGAACATATGCTGACACATCATTGTTAACCAAAGTCCACAGTGTATAGTAGGGTTCATTCTTGGTGCTGCACATTCTATGGGTTTTTACAAATGTATAATGACATGGATTCTCCACTGTAGCATCACACAGAATAATTTCACTGCCCTGAAAATCCTCTGTGTTCTGCCTGTTCATCCCTCCTCACTAACCCCTGGCAACCACTGATCCTCTTACTGTCTCCATAGTTTTGCCTTTTCCAGAATGTCACATAGTTGGAATCATACAATATTTAGTCTTTTCATATTGGTTTCTCTCACTTGAATATTCTTTTAGTAACATGCATTTAAGTTTCTTCCATGTCTTTTCATGGCTTGATAGCTCATTTCTTTTAAGCACTGAGTAATATTCCATTGTCTGGATGTACCACAGGTTATTTATCCATTCACCAACTGAAGGACATCTTGGTTGCTTCCAAGTTTTGGCAATTATGAATAAAGCTGCTATAAACATCCATGTGTAGGCTTTTGTGTGGACGTATTTTCAATTCATTTAAGTAAATATCAAGGACTACAATTGCTAGATTGTATGATAAGAGTATGTTTAGTTTTGTAAGAGACGGCAAACTGTCTTCCAAAGTGTTTGGACCATTTTGCATCTGACCAGCAATGAATAAGAGTTCTTGTTTCTCCACATCCTCACCAGCATTTAACGTCACTATTTTGGATTTTGACCATTCTAATAGGTATGTAGTAATATCTTAACATGGTTTTAACTTGCAATTCTGTAGTGACATATGATGTCGAACCAAAGCACTTTTTACATACATTCAGTAAACAAGTTATACCTTTGAGTGAAAAATTAACTCTGGAAATATGATAAGGTGAAAACCAAAATGGACACATTTTGAAATAAACAATCCTCCCATCAGGAAGAGAGACACTTAAAATATCCCAAAGAACATGACACATACATATCCTGGTGAGTTTCTGTTCAATACCACCCAGATCAGTCTTTTTCAAACATTTTAGACAAATATATGCCTATTCCTACACATGCTGTACTCAGTTTTACATTCAACTCTATGCCAACTTAATATACTGTTATTTATTCTATTTTATTTTTTAAAACATAGTTGTTGTTACCATCTAAATCACTTTCATGAACTCATTAGTGGGTTGCTACCCAAATTTAAAAATAATCAAATCAAAAGAAACATATCTTTAAATATGTAAATTAATAATAATTCATAGGAGAATCTTTAAGATTGATTATGAGGGTAATAGCACTGGGGGCTAAACCTTCAAACTACTCTTGGTCAAGATTTTCCATTTGAAAAATTAAGACATGAAGCCAATGCTCAGAATATGATTAGTTTCAAATTATTTAATTTTTATTTTAAAAGGCGACTGTCCATCTATAGTCTTCTACTGCCTCATCTTCACCATACCTAAAAAGAAAAATCTGCCCTTGAGTACCTCATCATAGTCAAACTTAAGTTCAAAGTCTCTAGAAACAAGTTCCTATCTGGGACCTCCTGTTTTTATTGACTTTTATCTTTTTGAAATGTACATATATTTTCCCCATTCCTTGCTTAATTGCTTCTTTCTTTTCTTTCTTCCTTTTTTCCTTTGTTTTTCCTTCCCTTCCCATTTCCCCCTTTTTTCTTTCCTTCCATGTCCTCCTCTTCCTCTCTCCCTTCTTTCCTTCCTCTTTGTCTTTTTTTCTCTTTCTCTCTGTCTCTCATTCCTTTCCTCTTCTCTTTTTCTCTCTCCCCATGTCCATATCTTGTCTACAATGTCCATAACTAGTAATTTTTTCAATTCATTCGTAAAATTTTCATTCTATTTTAAATATCTCTTTATCTCTCAAGTGTACTTTTCAACTTACATTCTTATGCCAGTGATTGTAAGTGAGGAATTATTCCCTCATTTATACTATTAGAGAGAGACAATAAAAATCTGCCTTACTTAAAGTTGTGTGTGTGTGTGTGTGCACGTGTGTGTTTAAAACAAAACTTGAATCCTCAGAATGTCAGAGAATGCTACCAATTTATTTCCTGAAAGTCAGTTTTGACAGGGAGAAAAAGGGGCAAGCGTAGAACAATAGAAGAAAAGAGGAACACCCCAAAGGCCCCTGATTATAAAGAAAAGGGGTAGTGAGAATACTATGTCATTTGGGTCTAGCTCTGGTGGAGGAGTCATATATTCTTTTCATGAAGCTCAGCATCCTTATGTGGAACAACAACAACAATCTAAGAGCAAAGAATAGAAAGGCAATTACAAGTTGACTACACTATGTTACAAGATATTGCCACAAGAGCCAGTTTCCTTTGTTACATCTTCCTAGAAAATCTTTCTAACCCATTTTAAGTTGCGGGTCCTGGTTTCCTAGAACTTAAAGATGAAATAGATTCAAGCAAGAGCACTGCTTTCTACTTCAAGTAAAATCTGTTTCTACTTCGGTTCTACTCTGAAGTAGAAGAGACAGCATTCAGCTTCTGGTGATAACATCACTTTCAGCTTGGATTAAGTCATTTAACCTTCCTCTTACGTAAATTATGTAGCACACCACCTCATGTAACTAGCACTTGGGTAAGTTGGAGGGTTAAGTACCATAGAAATGTGAAATGCTTTGAAAATTTTAACACAGATTTATAAATACACAGTTTTTATAAACCAATGAAAATACCTATTCTGGAAATATAATCATATTCTACCTCCATGGTTTGTTACCCAGCAACAAATTGCGTATGTAAAAACTTAACAACTTGCATATTTCATATGCAAGATCAAAACCTCCAAGTTTTCTGCCCACCACCTGTACCCTACAACACCCACAGAAAAGAACACTTAGAAAGGAAGGGAAAATATTATCATTTTAAATTAATTTAGCACCATGAAGGTGCTAAGTGCTGTTCAGAATAATATATTCAAAATACCACATGGAAATAATAAAATCCTCTCTCTTATTCCTCCCTGAGGCAACAGCTTGATTAGTTTTTTCTTCCTCGGAGTCTGTGTTCCCCATTGTTTACCAGGTATTTGCAATGTCTGATGGGCAGACAACTTTTTTCAATCTTTCAAAATTATAAAACATTGACATGAAAATACTTTTTTTATAAGTTCTTTTTATTTCCCCCACTGGTGTCAGGGATGTGAGACTGTTTTGTCCGGCAGCTGGAGACAAGCTGAAATAGCTCACCAAAGGGAGAGGAAATCATAGAACAGAGGGAGGGGATTCTGAGGCAAGAAAAACCTCTCAGTAAGATAAACATCTGGGGCCACATAGGACAGGTAATCTGATCGCCTGTGGTAGCTGTATCAGTTGCAACAAGTCCAATTGCATCTCTGTTTTACTTTTAGATTTCAAAACTTAAATCAAAGTTATTAGCCAATAAACAATATATATAATAAGAAAAGGCTCTGAATTCAGTCTTGCAGTAGGATACTGGAAATCAGTCTTAAGATGCAGCACCTCATTATTTATAAAGGAGAGGTTACTGGCAGGAGTATATATGTTACATTTGTACACTCTAGTCAAGTGTGTACAGAAGTCACCTCTCAATGCAGGGGAACACGGGTTTGATCCCTGGTCCGGAAAGATCCCACATGCCATGGAACAACTAAGCCCATGTGCCACAACTACGGAGCCTGTGCTCTAGGGCCTGTGAGCCACAACTACTGAAGTCTGCTCACCTAGAGTGTGTGCTCTGCAACAAGAGAAGCCACCACAATGAGAAGCCTGTGCACCACAACGAAGAGTAGCCCCCGCTCGCCACAACTAGAGAAAAGCCCGTGCACAGCAACAAAGACCCAACACAGCCATAAATAAATAAATAAACAAACAAATAAATAAATAAATAAGAATAAATACAAGTTTGTCCTAAACCAAAAATATGGATTTCCGTCCTTTTTTAACCTCCTAATCCTTTCCCCAGTCCCCAGTTTCCCAACATGTTGTCAAAAGGAGACTAGATTTAACTCCAAAATACTTTAACAAACTCCAACAAAAGGTAGCACTTATCAGGGCACTTAGAGACTCCCTGACATATAGAATTTTTAGCTTAAAAATATATGTTTATATTTTTCAGCACAAAAGAGAAAATATTTTTAGATAGAAAGCCTTAGTTAAGTAGCTACATGCATAATGACACATATGTCCTTCCATCCCTGTGAATGAAATAACAGCTCCAGTCAGCCATTCTATTTTTTAACACCTCCGAAGACTTATTTGTAAATGTATGAGTTACATTATAAGGGACATGTCAAATCATAGTTTGATAATGAAGTTTTGGATGTACTGGTTTTGTAATTATACCCAGTAGATATGTACTCATGTTCACCTGGCTTTATTTTCTTGATTTTGTATGCACATACGTATGTATGTGTGTGTATTTCATATCTTTGTTTTGAGTATAACTGCTGCAAGAGTCCTGATGCCTTGGTGTCACTGGAAGTTTTATCGTATTTATATATACTGTACAAGAGTGATGGGAATATGGGGTTAGACAAATAGAAAATAAAGTCCCAATCCTTAATTTTTGCTGTGCAACTGGCCTTCTTAGCCACCAAAGGTGTGGGTGTTCTGTCAAACATGGGTTGTTGGCTGCCTCTTTCTACCAGCTGCTATAGTGGTGATTTCATATCATGGACTTCTTTGTTGACAGATAGGTACATGCTGCTATTAGACACTGTGTCTGAGGGTTTTCCTGCAGAAAAGTAAAGAAAGTACATTAGGAGCACACACAGCTCCTGCACCAAACCAACAACACTTTGGATAATGATACTTGTCACTGGCTTAAAGTAACAAGGAGTAATTCAGTTCCCATATGTTTATATAAAATTTCTCACATAATGGACTCTTTCCCGGGCCAAGTTCATTTAACTTTACAAAACGTAGTGACTTCCAACTGGCAGATCTTGAAAACAGCCCCACAACTAATCAAACAAAAGCAGTAAACTTAGCGGGGAAGTTAGCAGGAAGGTGGAGGTTATGTCTACAGACACATGTAAATGTACACGTTTGTTAATATTTAACTGCTATTTCCGATGCATGATGTCAAATGAGGCTATAATTTGAGGTGTGATTTCACTCACTCTGCATGTATCTTTCTCCTGTTTAACTTTCCAAAGCCAGTTTAAGGGACAGCGGAGGTGTTTCCTCAGCAGTAACCCAGCCCTGTGTACAGGGCTAAGGCCACAGTGCAGGATAAACAAAGCCCAAAGTGTGGTCTGCAGGGGACCACAGCACACCAAACAGAGGCTGGATTTCCCTCGTACTTATGAAATGTCTCTCTGCTCCTGAAAAAAGAAAAGGAAACAATTGCATCCCCCTCCTTCCTGCTCTCCTGTTAGGTCTCTGAGTCAATTTTCATAGGGATACTTTTTGGCAGAGACCCTGTTCTGTTGCTTCGAGTAGACATTTGACATGCCCTTACAAAATAACATTTCTGAATTTTAGGATTTTTCCATCTCTTTGTGAAGGCCCCATCACATCCCCTCAATCCTATAGATAACAATAATAAAATATTAGATATGAAGCGGCCTCAGAGATCATCTAAAGAGTTTAACTTCTTCATTTTGCGAATGGGGAAATTGAATTCGAGAGAAGTAAGTGAAGCCTAAGCTCCCACAGTCAATTCCTGGCAGAACAACAAGAATGACAGCCGGGTCTCCTGACTCCAAAGTCTGGATTGGTTTTCTTTGAATGTTGCTTCTGGGGTGCCCCACGTAAAGAAATCATACGATTGCTCTGATTTGCTGGTCCTTTCATGATTTGTAAGGGCAAACCCATCTTTCATTTTGATATCATATGTATCTTGAACAGGAATGTATACACCAGCAGGTATTTAAGAAATGTTTGATAAAATGAAGAAGTGTCTAGTGTCCTCTGTGAAAAATGCTTTTTTTCCCTTAATTTTTTCATATGATGAAAAGAATACCAAAAAAATCAAGGAAAGGAAAGCAGAAAAGCTGTCCTCTGTAAAGTAACCCTCTCTCCAAGCCTGGATGTTGTGAATTTATGGTTAGCCTTTTTAGCTTTTTGCTTGCCCTCTGGCTTGGTATCCTTTCTCTACACTTAAGCTTGTGACATAAAATTTCAGTATCCCACTTGCAAGGGTGAAGGAGTTAAAAATAGTGTTCTCAAGACTGCACAGCAAGTCACTGTGACTGTTTTTAAGTGTAGCGAAAAGATGCCTCCCTTACTTTCTAGAACACGCAACCACTTCAGTTTATAAACATCTGTAGGACCATGGGGTGTTGCTTTCCCTCTATTTATGAATGTTTGATACAACAGCAAAGCACTTCCAATCCTGCTGCTTTGGTGTGAAACTGTGCAGAAATATTGCCTGGTATGTGTGGAATATAAGACAGATTTTTCAAAATACAACATGGCAGTCAGAAGCATTCATTTGTTTAGTCTGTGTGGCATTTGGGGGACGTTCCTATCAGGGAGACATTGTTTAAATGCAAGTTATTCCCTTGAATTGGGGGCAAATGTTCATCCTATAAAACCATAAGATGGCTTACTTTTAAGGATTTTATTTAATATATACAAACCAAGAAAAATACTATGTAATCAGTGTAAGCACAATTATTTTATTAATACGATGTAAAATATTTTCCTAGGCAAATATTTCTATAAAAGTTAAAGCAGTATGTGAGAATTGTGACAATTTAAAAAGCCCCATATAGTTAGGATATTTCAGTTTCTGTACTTTTTGTTCAAATGCCAGATTTTTTTCTTTTTCCTTTTAAGAAATCCCAGTTATTACCAAGCAAAAGATGCAAGGGCACTTAATGACAAACATTTTAACTTCAAAGCCAAAAGGTAGACCAAAACAGAAAATAAATTGGGTTTCAATGAATCATTTCACCCACTAATACAAGCTCTGCTGAGGCTGCATCAGACCTTGGCTTGATAAAGGAAAACTTTGAAATAATCAATGTAACTGACACTCAAGGGTAAGAAATGCTTAATTTTTTATATAATTGAGAATTTTTTGATTGTCAAAAGAACATACTTCATGTGTTCCTAAAAATAACATGCAATACCTTACTGTAACATCCAAGAAGCTTATTTCATTTTTACACGCTGCATGTGTTATTAATTGTATTATGAATATTAATAATGAAATGAAACACTAATCAATGCTCCATTCCCAACAATTCATAATTAAATAAATGCCACATTCCTGATTGTGCTAAGGCCAATTATATCTAATTTCTCTTCTGTTTCCATACATAGGCTGTCTGGGGGTAATTAATTGCCACCAACCGCCTTCCTCTAAGAGGATTTCTGAAACTGGTAGCACAACATGTGCCCCAGAGACCAAACAGTGCCTAATGCTGTTTGGGATGTTCACGGTTCTTTAATGACCCAGAGTAAATTTTTTCTCTCCATAAACTGCCGTTCATTTTGTCTCTCTCTTGTGCATAGAACTATTCAGGGTTCTGGGTTTCATTAACAAATTCAGACTACACAGAAAGCCAAAGGCAAGGCAGGAGGGTCATCCCTTCAGGGGATACCAGCTCCAGGAGTGGCAACCTCAGCCCAGAAAGTCTATGCCAGGACAAAAAATTCCAAATGGGTCCAGTTTAAATGAATAATTTTCCAATTCTATCAGAAAATAACCTACCACTTGGAGAAGGTATTTGGGAAAGGCGAGTTACAGTTTTTATTCTTTAGAATTAAACTTTGAAAGAGGTCTCAGAGTGACCCAATAATTGTTAAAATATGTTCTCAGTGGAAATATTAGAAACTGTGTGCAGGGATAGAAACTTGATCATGCATAGATTCGTAGATTCTTAAAGCTGGAAGGAACCACAAGAGGTTAAACAACCAACCTTCTCTTAAGGACAGGCTGCTTCTAGCCTATTCCTAACAAATGAAGATCAAATCTATTTTTAAAATCTCAGCAACAGAATATACCTCTCTTGCTATCTAATCTGACATCTAATGATCCCATTATAAAAAATAATGCATTTAATCTCAAATCATCCTGCTGGACCAGTTTACTGGGCAAGAAGGAACACAGTTTTTTCCCCATCTTTAGATAAGAACACTTTAGAGGTAAAGATTATTCAGCTTCACCATTCTCTTCTGTAAGCTACATATCTCAATCCCTTAACTTTTCTGTCCATATTCCCCACACCACTCTTCACTTGTAGAAGCTAGACTGAGAAAAGCTCATAAGCTGAGCAGTACTGAGCACAAAAATTGAAGCTAGATCCCTAAGCTAGACTATTTTAATAGTTACAGTACCTTGCTTGATTTTCAGATACTTCTGTTTTGCTGTTAACTGGCTTACTATCCATAATGAAAGCTTTTTGCCACACCTGCAAAGATTTAGGCATTTCCCCCATCCCATGTGTGTGTCTTACCCAAGGGGACCTCCTCTTTCTGAATCTCTTTCTACTTATCTCTGATGATGCCTCGCAATTTACAGAAGTCACCCTTAATTTGGATGTTTGCTTTCAGGGTCATCCTCATGCTTGGGGTCAGTTTCTCTTTATTCCTTTCTTTTAGATACTTATAAAAATATTAGACAAAAATTGTACATGAGTGGCTCCTAAAGAATTCCCCTAGCTTGAAGCTGATTTACTGATAACCACTCTTCAAATAGACTCTGCATTTAACCTCTTCATGCTGATATTTTCTATTTCATCTGAATTTTCACATTACATGTACCTATGTACCCTCGGTGAAACGCTGTGAGGATGTATTTATTATAAAACGTGTGTATGCTTCTCTGTGGGAATATACAGTAAATTAAGATATCCTTCTGAGATCAGTAAAGCTGTGACCTGGAATGCTAGAGCATTTAACCACAGGTTTCATCCAACTTCCTTTGTAAATCACCTTGGGCATGTGCTTTCTGAAATATGTACGTGAATTACTGCCTTATTTTCATACTGTGGGTATTGTTTATTATGGAAGGGCCATTAACCCTGTAAGATGCAGATAATCTTCCACTTGCTTGTCTACAGCAGAAGATCATTTACTGTCACACTGATTAAATATATTATGACAGCAAAGCTAGTAATGCACAAGGTATGGGCAAAGAAAGAACATGCTTCATGAACTTTCTCTGCCGTTCTCTGCAGAACAGTTTCTGTATCTAATTTGGTACTTTTCAAATAAAGAATATCACATTACCAGAAGCCATTTTACCCTCCTCTGCTCACATACATTGGTCTCCAGAGAAAACCTAGATAACGGATTTCTATAAAAATTGTACTTACAGAGTAACACTCCTGATTAAGTTTATTATTAGTGCCCAGAGTATGTGTACTCTTGATGGCTCAAACACTAAACTCAAGGTTTCTCCTTCAGTACAAGCAATAAAACAAACCTCGGGCTGACCTTCCTCAAGACAAATGCTAAAATAATGGTATTCCCCAACTTACTTTTAAACCTAAGCCTGCAACGAAAGCTTAAACGTGATCCACAAGGGTACACAAGGATGCATCTCACATATACATGTACATAAATATACATTACAAATTACATTTTCTACATCCTGTCTCTATACACATACACATAAACGGCTATAATTTAGTTATTTACTATGTACTACTAGTCATGTAAAATGTCATTTTCTAAGAATACATCCGAGGCTTAAGTCAGCAGTTTTATGATATCATCTGCACTGGGAAAACATTAAAGGCTCAATATTTAATAAACATAATAAACATCCCCATGAAACAAATTGTTCATAAACTACCTGTTTAATTTTTCAGGGTTCCTGAACCACATATTTTCTTATTAGTTGTGAGCCTGCTGGGTTGGAGGATAGATAGGGCCTGTCAGGGATAGAATATAATGTAGCAGTTTTATGAATTATTTCTGTGAGGAAAAGCCTATTACAGCTGACAAGAGGGTGATGATATTAGCCCATCATCATTCAGATGGCACCACCCTTCCCCCTTTCATCCGTCAGGCCTCTTGTATGGGGGCTGTAAGCCACACCGTCTTTGCACAGCCAACACAAAGACAAATTCTACTCTTTTTCTGAGTCCATGAAACATTTAGTATTTCATTTTGAATCATGGCAGATGACAGAAACAAATGGCCTAATGAATCTCGCTTATTGTCCCTTGCAAATCTGAGGATGAGCTAAAAGTAAAATCTCTGTTTCTTTTCTCTTTTTTTCTCTTTACTCCCTTTTTTTTTCTTTTTTGATGCATTTCTTCTCCCTGGAAAGATCTCTGTTGCATTCTAAATAGATATTGAAGTTACAGAATTATTTTCATAAACATAATTGACATAACATAAACATAAATGATTTAGAAATCAATTATGCAGCTCCTTCACAGCTCCTTTCCCCATCATCTCTATATAAGTAACCTTTGGGAAAGTATATGTTTTCACCCATTCTGTGGCCTCATAAAATGAAAATACAACAGGAGGCAGGATCAGAAGGAAAAATAACAAGTAAACATTTACTGTATTTGGGGAAAATGGCAATGACTCATCAAATAACAACAAGAATTAAGCACCTTTGTTTTATTTAAAGGAAAATTAAGTCTGCAGCACTTATTTACAAGTTATTAGGCTGAACTTGAAAGCTTTTTTTTTTTTTTTTCTTCTTTTTGCGGTATGCGGGCCTCTCACTGTTGTGGCCTCCCCCGTTGCGGAGCACAGGCTCCGGACGCGCAGGCCCAGCGGCCACGGCTCACGGGCCCAGCCGCTCCGCGGCATATGGGATCCTCCCAGACCGGGGCACGAACCCGTATCCCCTGCATCGGCAGGCGGACTCTCAACCACTGCGCCACCAGGGAGGCCCTGAAAGCTTTTGTGGTTACCTTTTCTGGGTGTATTTACTTTAAATATGACATTGAGGTTTGTAAGGGATTTGCTAAGTGGAGCTGCTCTGGAAAACAATGAAAAAGACTGAGAAATGACTCCACTCACCAATGGCATCATTCCCTTACTTGCTGTTTGAAAAGTTGGGTAGAACTGAACACAAGGCAGTGCTGTTCTGGTGGCCTGAAAAATACCACCTATTAAGAGATTTCCTTTATGCTGTTTGCTGCTCTGTTTAAAGGAAAGTCTTGTCCCCAGTGCTTGCTTCATTGGCATCAAACGGTATTGAATGCCATGTGTTCCCAGAAGACCACAGCATCAAGGTCATGTGTCTGTATCATATATGCATGTTTTCAACAAAATACAAAAGCAGAGTCATTGAGAAACATGCATTTAACTTTGTTAAAAAAAAAAAAGGAAAAAATGCAGAGTTGGGGCTAAAAATAGAGAGAACGGTAGGAGTTAGTAAGAGAAAAAGAGAAGAATTTCTCTGATTCCTTGCCATGCCTTGGCCTTTTTTCTCCCTTTTCTCTGTGACTCTGTAATGGCTTTTTCAGAGCCATTAGAGTTGTCAAGTACATTTTTCTTAGTTCAAGTATGTACAATTGATCCTGATAGATGTTAATAGCTCCCAAACTAAGGCAGAGTCTGCAGTCAACATACAGGAATAACAATTCTGTGGTTAAAAAAAGAGAAAGTTTGACAATTGATGCCATAATATAGGCCAGAGGCACTCCAGGTCAGATTTCCTTAATTTTTGGAATAAAATTTCACCATGATACTCCTAAGTTTACAACATTAGTTATATTGTGACTCAATTTTTTAAGATGTAGGTTTAGGTAATTTCATAATAATTTATTTACAGAATATGAAATTTGGCAAGCCACTGTTGAAAAAATGAAATCTAAATATCTCAATTTTCTTTGATTTTTATAATTTTCTTTCAGATAGAAAGCACTACATAAAAGTTTGATTTTTAATATTAGTGTTGAAAATTTTACTAATTGAATTTTTCTAGTGATCAAGATTATGACATTAGAAAGACCCAGAATTGCCAAAGCAATCCTAAGGAAAAAGAACAAAGCTGGAAGCATAACCCTCCCAGATTTCAGACTATACTACAAAGCTACAGTAATCAAAACAATGTGTTATTGGCACAAAAACAGACATACGGATCAATGGAACAGAATAGAAAGGCCAGAAAAAGACCCACACACCTACAGTCAATTACTCTTTGACAAAGAAGACATGAATATAAAATGCAAAAAAGACAGTCTTTTCAGAAAGTGGTGCTGGGAAAGTTGGATAGCTGCATGTAAAGCAATGAAGTTAGAACAAACCCTCACACCATGCACAAAAATAAACTCAAAATGGCTTAAAGACTTAAATATAAAACAAGATACCATAAAACCCCTAGAAGAGATCATAGGCAAAACATTCTCTGACATAAATCATACCAATGTTTTCTGAGGTAGGTCTCCCAAAGCAATAGATATCAAAACAAAAATAAACAAGTGGGACCTAATCAAACTTACAAGCTTTTGCACAGCAAAGGAAACCATAAAAAAAAAAATACAAAAAACAAAGAGACAACCTACAGAATGGGGAAAATATTTGCAAATGATGTGACTGACAAGGGCTTAATATCCAAAATATACAAACAACTTATACAACTCAACAACAAAAAGACAACACAATCGAAAAATGGGCAAAAGACTTAAATAGACATTTCTCCAAAGAAGACATACAGATGGCCAATAGGCACATGAAAAGATGCTCAACTTCACTAATTATTAGAGAAATGCAAATCAAAACTACAATGAGGTACCACCTCACACCAGTCAGAATGGCCATCATTAAAATGTATACAAATAACAAATGCTGGAGAGGGTGTGGAGAAAAGGGAACCCTCCTATACTGCTGGTGGGAATGTAAGTTGGTGCAACCACTATGGAGAACAGTATGGAGGTTCCCCAGAAAACTAAAAATAAATTACTATACGATCTAGCAATCCCATTCCTGGGCATATATCTGGAGAAAAACATGGTTCAAATGGATACATGCACCCCATCGCAGCACTATTTACAATAGCCAAGACATGGAAGCAACCTAAATGTTCATTGACAGAGGAATGAATGAAGATGTGGTACATATATACAATGGAATACTACTCAGCCATAAAAAAAGAATGAAATAATGTCACTTGCAGCAACATGGATGCAACCAGAGATTATCATACTAAGTGAAGTAAGTCAGACAAAGACAAATACCATACGATATCCCTTATAATGCGGAATCTAAAAGAACCTATCTATAAAACAGAAACAGACTCAAAGACATAGAGAACAAACTTGTGGTTGCCAAAGGGGAGGTGGGAGTAGGGGAGGTATAGACTGGGAGTTTGGGATTAGTAGATGCAAACTATTACATACAGAATGGATAATAACAAAGTACTACTGTATAGCACAGGGAACTATATTCAATATCCTAGGATAAACCATAATGGAAAAGAATATAAAAAAGAATGTAGGGCTTCCCTGGTGGTGCAGTGGTTGAGAGTCCACCTGCCGATGCAGGGGACACAGGTTCGTGCCCCGGTCCAGGAAGATCCCATGTGCCACAGAGCGGCTGGGCCCGTGAGCCATGGCCGCTGGGCCTGCGCGTCCGTAACCTGTGCTCCACAACGGGAGAGGCCACAACAGTGAGAGGCCCGCATACCGCAAAAAAAAAAAAAAGAATGTATATATGCATAACTGAGTCATTTTCTGTACAGCAGAAATTAACACAATATTGTAAATCAACTATACTTCAATAAAAAAAGAAATTAAAAAAGATTATGACATTAGAAAATACCATGTGTGGGCTTCCCTGGTGGCGCAGTGGTTGAGAGTCCGCCTGCCGATGCAGGGGACACGGGTTCGTGCCCCGATCCCGGAAGATCCCACATGCCGCGGAGCGGCTGGGCCCGCGAGCCATGGCCGCGGAGCCTGTGTGTCCGGAGCCTGTGCTCCGCAACGGGAGAGGCCACAGCAGTGAGAGGCCCGCGTACAGCAAAAAAAAAAAAAAAAAAAAAAAAAAAAAAAAAAAAAAAGAAAATGCCATGTGAATGTACTTCAGTTACTTTTATTATGCTCTTGAGTTACTAATTTCAAAAGCAATATTTGCTTTTTTTTTTCCAAAAGGAAGCATTTTATAAGTAATGGCCATTTATTCCATAAGTATCTGACAATAAGAAACTTTCACAATCCAAATACAACAGTGATTGAAATCAAGTGAAGAAGGTCAGTTGTACAAATAGAACATTTGGAAATATTTGGATCTAATAGTTTAGTGCTATCTCCTTCATCATTTCCTAATGCCCTTTGTGACCTCTCCTTGTCAGTCTCTGAGCCCAGCATAAGTACCAGGTAGAATTAAACATTTTTTAATTGAGAGAATCAATGAATACGTTATATTTCTTTCTATCTCCTGCATGTTATCACTCTAAGAAAAAAACATTGGTTCGCTAAAGAAAATGTATACCAATTTACTTACAAACATACAGCAAACCAAACGAAACACAGAACTAAAAAGAAAAGAAATAGATTTTCCCCAAAAAACCTGCCTTGTTTCCTAAAAGACTGAACATATTAAGTGACACTCAATGGTATCACAGTGAAACAAATCTCCCAGGAACTAAGGCAGTGTCTCATCCTCTGGTTTCCATCTTCTTACCATCGAGGCAAATATGTTTGTCTCTAACTTTGATGTACTTTCTAGTTAATCAGTTCAGATCAATTTTCTAATGTTAGTAAAGGGCATCCCTGTAAACTTCATAGAAACACATATGTTCTGGAAAATGGTAAAATATTTTTTGTTCAAAATAGATGTAATAGGGCTTCCCTGGTGGTGCAGTGGTTGAGAGTCCACCTGCCGATGCAGGGGACATGGGTTCGTGCCCCGGTCCGGGAAGATCCCACATGCCGCAGAGCGGCTAGGCCCGTGAGCCATGGCCGCTGAGCCTGTGCGCCCGGAGCCTGTGCTCCGCAAAGGGAGAGGCCACAACAGTGAGAGGCCCGCGTACCACAAAAAAAAAAAAAAAAAGTAATATTGCAAAATTATTCAGCAGCTGAAGTTGGATTGAGGAAAGTGAGAAGTGAGCCAGAATATTTGTGTATACTTATTAAAAGAAAAAGGGACATTGGCCAGGTAATGTTGAGTGAAACCATACAAAACTACTCTTTTCGTAGGTCAGAAATGGTTGAATATCAGTAATTTTATATGATTTAACTTAATTAGATATAGCATTTGTAATAAGCTTAAATTGTGCATTTCCTTTTGAAAAAGAAGTACATAAAATTGCTCAATATTACCTTGAAAACTGATGAGCAATAGGTGACAAGAATGTCCAGAAAACAAACTGAAAATTCTACAGGGTTAGAATAGATAGAATTATAACAATAGCTTGTTAGAGCTGAGACAAGCAGTACCATCTTCCTCAAGATAGAGTCAGCATTTGGATAGTCTTTAGAAAATCCCAAAGTTTGAAACAGTTAATGCTTTGCCCACTGCTTTGCCTTATATATAGTGTTCCCTGTATCTGGAATGCCACTCATACTTCATGACCCACTTCACTAGTTCCTTTTATACATCACTTTGCATTTTACACTATAATTACTCACAGGCTGATCTTCTTCACTGAACTGCAAGATCCCCAAGAGCAGGGTTGCTATCTTTTATTTCTGCCCTTCTAACAGTGGGTACAATACCTCACATAGAGTAGATGGTGAATGCTTGGTTGTTGGGCAGACCATTCTTTTCAAGTTTTAAACTAAGGGTTAGGGCTACTGTTAGCCAATTTTTATGTTTTGAATTATACAGAACAGAGTTGGGCTAATATAAATTAGAAATTGAAGAAAAATCAAGCTAAAGAGTACATATTCTAATCAATGGGGAATTTATAAATTAAAAAAATAACTGAATGTGTATATTATAAAACGTATCAGATATCCAAAAGTCATACAGATGTTAAAAGGTACACTGACATACCAAGTTTAAGAAATAAAAGATGATATATATGGTTGAATGTCTCTGTTTTAACCTTATGTATCCCATTTTTCTCTTCCTTGGCCTCCTGAATAATCACTGTTAAATTTGGTTATTATTTCCATGCCTGCATTTATATGTTCACTACATGTTTGCATCCCTAAATAATAACTCTTTTGGAAATGTTCTATACTTTTCCAGCCTTATTGTTATATCTTTGACGTAAAACATTGTTTAAGGTGTACAGCATGATGATTCGATACACATATATATTACAAAATGATCACCACAATAAGGTATTTAAATTATTCATCCCCTCATATAATTACCTTTTGTGTGTGTGTGGTGGCAACGTTTAAGATCTACTCTCTTAGCAACTTGCAAGTGAATACAGGCATACCTCATAGATATTGTGGGTTCAGTTCCAGACCACCCCAGTAAAGCAAATATCACAGTAAAGTGAGTCACACAAATTTTTTGGTTTCCTGGTGCATATAAACATGTTTACAATATCCTGTAGTCCATTAAGTGTGCAATAGCATATGTCTAACAACGTACATACCTTAGTTTAAAAATACTTCATTGCCACAAATTACCACAAATCATCTGAGCCTTCAGCGAGTCATAAACTTTTTTCAATAGTAACATCAAATATCACTGATCACAGATCACCATAACAAATATAATAATAATGAAAAAGTTTGAAATATAGTGAAAATTACCAAAATGTGACAGATACACAAAGTGAGCAAATGCTGTTGGAAAAATGGCACAGATAGACTTGCTTAATGCAGGGTTGCCATAAAACTTCAATTTGTAAAAAACAACAAAAAAAGCAATATCCATAAAGCACAATAAAGCAAAGCACAATAAAACAGGTATGCCTGGAATATAGTTTTTGTTAACTATATTGTTAACTATAGTCATCATGATGTACATTACATCCCTAGAATTATTCATCTTGTAACTACTAGCACACTTTGACCAACATTCCCCTGTTTCCTCCAGCCCCCAGCAACCACCATTCTACTCTGTTTCTTTAAATTCATCTTTTCTAGATTCGACACAGAATTGAGATCATGCAGTATTTATCTTTCTTAGTCTGACTTATTTTACTTAGCATAATGTCCTCAAGGTCTATCCATGTTGTCACAAATGGCCGGATTTCCTCATAAAATTTTTAATATAAAATGTGTATATATATCACATTTTCTTTATCCATTCATCTGCTGATGAACACTTAGTCGTTTCCATGTCTTAGCTATTGTGAATAATGTTGCACTGAACATGGGGATGCAGATATCTCTTTGAGACAGAGATTTCATTCTTTCAGTATATAACCAGAAGTAAAATTCCCACATCATATGTTAGTTCTACTTATAATTTTTTGAGGAACCTCCATACTGTTTTTCATGGTGGTTACACCAATTTACATTTTTACCAATAGTGCATAAGGGTTTCCTTTTCTCCACATCCACACCAACACCTGTTATTTCTGGTCTTTTTGATAATTGTGATTCTGACAGGTGTGAGGGAGGTGATAGCTCAATGTGGTTTTGATTTGCATTTCCCTGATGATTAGTAATGTTAAGCATCTTTTCATGTACTTTTTCACATACCGGTTATTTGTATATCTTCTTTGGAAAAATGTCTATTCACGTCCTCTGCTCATTTTGAAATCAGGTTAGTTGTGGGGTTTTTTGTTTTGTTTTGCAATTTAGTTGTATATGTTTCTTATATATCTTGAATATTGACCCCTTATCTCATATATGGTTTGCAAATATTTTATCCCATTTCATAGGCTGCTTTTTTATTTTATTGATTATTTCTTTTGCTGTGCTGAGCTTTTTAGTTTGATGTAGTCCCACTTGTTTATTTTTGCTTTTGTTGCTTGTGCTTTTGGAGTCATATCCAAAAAATTGTTGCCAAGACCAATTTAAAAGAGATTTTTTGCTATGTTTTAGTCTAGGAGTTTTATAGTTTCAGGTTTTACATTTAAATCTTTAATCTGTTTTGTGTTAATTTTTGTGAGTGGTATAAGATCTAAGTCCAATTTCATTGCTTTCAGTGTGAATATCCAATTTTCCCAGCACCATTTATGAAAAAGACTATCCTTTCCGTCATTGAGTATTCTTGGCTCCTTTGTCAAATATTAGATGATTATATATGCATGGGTCTATTTCAGGGCTCTCAATTCTGTTCCATTGGTCTATGTATCTGCTTTTATGCCAGTACCACATTGTTTTGATTACTGTAGCTTTGTAATATAGTATGAAATCAGGAAGTGTGATATCTCCAGGATTGTTCCCCCTTTTCAGGATTGCTTTCGCTATTTGAAGTCTTTTCTAGTTTTATATAAATAATAATATTGCTTTTTCCACTTCTGTGAAATAGGGATAGGGACTGCATTGAATCTATAGATGGATTTGGGTAGTATGAACATTTTAGCAATATTAATTTTTCAATTCATTAACAAGGCAAATCTTTTCATTTATTTGTCTCTTCTTCAATTTCTTTCTTCAATGTTTTATAGTATTGAGCAGACAGATCTTTCACCTCCTACATTAAATTTATTCCAAAATATTTTATTGCTTTTGATGCTATTATAAATGGGATTTTCTTTTTTTCTTTTTCAGATGATGCATTGTCAGTGTATAAAAATGCAACTCATTTTTGTGTGTTGATTTTGTATCATGCAACTTTACTGAATTTGTTTACTAATTCTAACAGGTTTTTTTTTGGCGGAGGCTTAAGGACTTCTATGTATAAGATTATATCATCCACAAACAGAAACAATTTTCCTTTTTCCTTTCCAGTTTGGATGTCTTTTATTTCTTTTTCTTGCCTAATTGCTCTGGCTAGGACTTCCAGTACTATGTTGAATAGGAGTGGTGAAAGGGGACATCATGTCCTGTTCCTGATCTGAGAGAAAAACTTTCTACCTTACACCATTGAGTATGATGTTAGCTGTGGGCTTTTATTATGTTGATGTATGTTTTTTTCATACCCAATTAATTGAGATTTTTTTTATCAAGAAAGGATGTTGTATCTTGTCAAATCCTTCTAGTAAATCTATTGAGATGATCATATGACTTTTTATCTTTCATTCATTCTATTAATGTAATGTATCACATTTATTGATTTCCCTATGTTTAATCAGTCGTGCACACTTGGGATAAATTCCACTTGATCATGCTGTGTGATCCTTTTATGTACTGCTGAATTTGGTTTGGCAATTTTTGTTGAAATTTTTTGTATCTATATTTATCAAGGATATTGTCCTCTTGTTGCTTTTCTTGTATCCCTTTCTCTGGCTTTAATATCACAGTAATGTTGGCCATGTAAAATGATTTTGGAAGTGTTCCTTCCTCTTCAATTTTTGGGAAGAGACTGGCATTAATTCTTCCTTAGATGTTTTGAAGAATTCACCAGTGAAAACATCTGTTCCTGGACTTTTATTTTGGGGAGGATTTTTTTTTTTTAATTTTTATTTATTTATTTATGGCTGTGTTGGGTCTTCGTTTCTGTGCGAGGGCCTTCTCTAGTTGCGGCAAGTGGGGACCACTCTTCATCGCGGTGCGCGGGCCTCTCACTATCGCAGCCTCTCTTGTTGTGGAGCACATGCTCCAGACGCGCAGGCTCAGTAATTGTGGCTCACGGGGCCAGTTGCTCCCCGGCTTGCAGGATGTTCCCAGACCAGGGCTCGAACACGTGTCCCCTGCACTGGCAGGCAGACTCTCAACCACTGCACCACCAGGGAAGCCCTGGGGAGGATTTTGATTACTTGATTCCATCACCTTGTTACTGGTCTGTTCAGATTTTCTATTTCTTCATGATTCAGTCTTATTAGATTGTATGTTTCTAGGAATTTATCCATTTCTTCTAGGTTATCCAATTTGTCGGCATATAATTGTTCATAGTAGTCTCTTACGAACATTTTTATTTTTGTGCTATCAGTTATCATTATCTCTTCATTATTATTTCTGATTTTATTTACTTCAGTCTTCTCTCTTTTTTCTTAGTCTAGCTGAATATTTGTCAATTTTCAAAAACCAGCTTTTAGTTTTGTTGATCTTTTCTATCATTTTGCTGATTTCTCCTTTATTGCAGCTCTGATCTTTGTAATTTCTTGCTCTCTGCTAACTCTGGCCTGAGTTTGTTCTTCTTTTCCAAGTCCTTGAGTTGTAAGCTTAGGTTGTTTACCTGAGATATTTATTAACATAGTTGTTTATTGCTATAAAGTTCCCTCTTACCACTTTTTTTCACTGCAATCCTTAAGTTTTATGTTGTGTTTCTATTTTCATCTGTCTCAAAATATATATTTTTTTAATTTAATTTATTTTTTTGTGGTACATGGGCCTCTCACTGCTGTGGCCTCTCCCGTTGCGGAGCACAGGCTCCAGGCGCGCAGGCTCAGCAGCCATGGCTCATGGGCCCAGCTGCTCCACGACATGTGGGATCTTCCTGGACCGGGGCACGAACCTGTATTCCCTGCATCGGCAGGAGGACTCTCAACCACTGCACCACCAGGGAAGCCCTCAAAATATTTTTTGCTTTCCCTTTTGATTTCTTGCTTTACCTATTGGTTGTTCAAGAGAGTGTGGTTTAATCGTCACATATTTGTGAAATTTCCCATTTTCTCTTGTAATTTATTTCTAGTTTTGTATCATTGTGGTCAGAAAAGATATTCAATATGATTTTAATCTTTTTAAATTTGCTAAGGTTTGCTCTGTGGCCTAACATATGGTCTATCCTCAAGAACACTCTATGTGCACTTTAGAAAAAAAGTGCTGCTGCTGTTGTATGTCTGCTAGGTTCATTTGTTGTAGAGCTCTAGTCCAATGTTTCCTTCTTGGTTTTCTGCCTGGATGATCTACACATTGTTAAAAGAGTGGTATTGAAGTTCCCTACTATTATTATATTGTCTATTTTTACTTTCAGATCTGTCAACATTTGCTTAATTTACAACTTATTTAGGTGTACTAATGTTGGATGCATATATATTTATAGTTGTTATATCCTCTTGATAAACTGATCCCTTCATCATTATGTAATGATCTTCTTTGTCTCTTGTTACAGTTTTTTATTCAAAGATCATTTTGTCTGATATAAGTATAGTTACACCTGCTCTCTTCTAGTTTCCATTTGCACAGAATATCTTTCTTATACCTTCATTTGAGCCAATTTGTGTTCTTAAAGCTGAAACAAGTCTCTGGTTGGCGGCATATGGTTGGGTCTTGTTTCTTTATTCATTCAGCCACTATATGCCTTTTGATTAAGTAATTAAATACATTTACATTTAAAGTGATTATTGATAGGTAAAGTACTAATGCCATCTTATTAGCTGTTTTCTGGCTATTCTGTAGTTCCCTTCTTCCTTTCTTCCTTTATGAATTAATGAATTTCCATGGTAATGGACTTTGATTCATTTCTCTTTATCTTTTATGTATGTACTATAGGTTTTTGCATTGTGGTTACCATGAGGGTTACATAAATATGTTATAGGTATAATAGTTTATTTTAAATGATAACAACTTAACTTTGATAGCATATAAAAACTCTACTCTTTTACTCCACTTCCCCATATTTTATGTTTAATGTCAAAATTTATATCTTTTTATATTTTGTGTTCATTAATAAATTATTGCAGCTGCATTCACTTTTAATAATTTTGTCCTTTAACCTTTGTACTAGAGATAAGTGATTAACACACCACCATACTGCATTATTAGAGTATTCTGAATTTGACCATATTCTTACCTTTATTAGTGTGTTTCATATTTTTGTATGTTTTCATACAAAATACACCTTTCATACACCTTTCAGCACTTCTTATGAGGCAGGTCTAGCAGTGACAAACTTCCTTAACTTTTGTTTGTCTGGGAAAGCCTTTTTTCTTGCCTTCGTTTCTGAAGGACAACTTTTCCAGGTAAAGCATTCTTTTTGATAGTTTTTTTTTCCTTTCAGCACTTTTTTTTCTTTCATCATACTCTCTCAGTCTACAAGTTTCTGCTGGGAAATCCACTAGTACCCTTATGGGGGTTCCCTTGTATGTGAGGAATTTCTTTTTACCTTGCTGCTTTTAAAATTCCTTTTGCCTTTAATTCTAGACAGTTTTATTATAACATGTCTTAGAGAAAATCTTTTTTGGGTTGAAATTGTTTGGGGACCTATGAGCTTCATGAATTTGGATGTCTTAATCTCTCCCTAGATTTGGGATGTTCTCAGCCATTATTTCTTTAAGTAAGCTTTTGTCCCCTTTCTCCCTCTCCATTCCTTCTGGGACTCCAATTTTGTGTAGATTGTTTCTTATAACAGTATCCCATAGTCCCCATAGATTTCCTTCACTCTTTTTCATTCCATTTTTTTTCTCTTTATTGTCCTCTAACTGGATAACTTCAAATGATCTATCTTCTACTTCACAGATTCCTTCTTGTGCTTCACCAAGCCTGTTGCTGATGCTCTCTATCGCAATGTTTTTTTTTTTTTCCATTTTATTCTCTGTATTCGTCACCTCCAGAATTTGTTTGGTTCTTTTTTGTGATTTCTATCTTTCCATTAAATTTCTCATTTCTTTTATGTATTGTTTTCCTGATTTAATTGAATTGTCTTCCTGTGTTTTCTTGTAGCCTACTGAACTTCCTTAAAACAACTATTTTGGATTCTTTACCAGGCAAGTTGCAGATCTCTATTTCTTTGGGGTTGGTTACTGGAAAATTATTGTGTTCCTTTGGTGGTGTCATGTTTCCCTGACTTTTCATGTTTCCTGGAGTCTTGCATTGCCATCTTCACAACTGAAGAAGTCACCTCCTCCAGACTTTACTGACTGGCTTCAGGACAGAAATGCCTTCCATCAAGCCTCTTAGGGACTCTGAGGCTTTCTTAGAACTTTTCTACAGATACCCCTGCTCCCTACTTCTTGTCCCCTCTTGAGGGGGAGTTCTTAAGATTGTAAGACCTCTACAAAGTGAGCCCAGATGCTGGTTTGCTCTTCCTAGGTGGTGTTGAATGCTCAAGTTTGTAAACTCTTTCCTAATCCTACAGAATCAGGCCTGCTTTCTATAAGTGCTCACTACCCTGTAAAGGCTCACTCTCATCACCCTCAGGGGTATGCACAAGGAGTTTGCCTCAGGGAGTGTGCACACACAATTTACTTTTAGGTATCTTATGTTTTTAGTAATTTAAATAGCATTTCTTCAAGAGTACCTTTTTCTAATTGTATGTTGCTTGTATATAAAACTGTAATTGACTTGTATATTGACCTTATATCTAGCAACCTTCAAATATTTTTCAAATAATGAGTGAATAAAGGGCACTTAGGTTCTAGAATATGGCCAAGTTGGAGCACCACAGGACATTTTCACTGCAGAACAATTGAAGTCTAGAAAGTTACACTATCTGAGATATCTCAGGCTCATAAATGGCATGGGTGGTCTCCAAAAATCCCTTCATTCCAAAACAATAACAAAAACAGAAAAGAAAACTAACAAAAATGTCAAAGCTGACAAAACCTGAGAATGAATTATAGCATTGTTGGCAAGGATATGGAGCAGCTGGAATTCTCATACACTTCTGCTTGGAGGACAAGGTTCTAATTTAAATGTTCAAATTACCTTGAAAAAACAATTAGACATTTTCTCTCAAAGCTGATTCACTGAATATCCTACAACCCAGAAATCCCATTTCTTAGGTACATGCCTGTGATAGTCTTATGCTATGCACATGTACCAGGAAATATACATGAATGTTGATAACAACATTGGTCATAAGAGTAAAAAAACTGGAAAAAATTAAAAATCTCCATCAAAATAGTATAGTCACATGATGGATTTTTATACAAGAGTAAATAAAAGAAACATATAAACAACAGGAGGGATAAACTTTGAAACACAATGTTGAGTTAAAAAGCAAGTCTAGGGCTTCCCTGGTGGCGCAGTGGTTGAGAGTCCTCCTGCCGATGCAGGGGACACAGGTTCATGCCCCGGTCTGGGAAGATCCCACATGCCGCGGAGCGGCTGGGCCCGTGAGCCATGGCCGCTGAGCCTGCGCCTCCAGAGCCTGTGCTCCGCAACGGGGGAGGCCACAACAGTGAGAGGCCCACATACCACAAAAAAAAAAAAAAAGCAAGTCTAAGAAGGTAACATATAGTATAATATCATTTTCTAGAACTCCCAAATCAGTGAAAGTAAACAATATACTCTTAAGCATTTAATATTTATGACAGAATCCCAAATTTTAAAAAAAGCAATGAAGTAACAAACACAAAATTTAGGATAGTTGTGTCTCTGAGGAAAGAATCAAAGGCATAAGACAAGGGAGGAACACATAGGTAGATGCAAATTATTGGTAATTCCTGTCTCATGGGCTGAATGTTGAGTTTATGAATATGTATTGTACCATTATGCTCTATGAATAACATTTATATAACAAAACTTTTGCATGTGCTAAAATATATTATATACTAAAAATAAAATTAATAAACATAGGAAAGAATATAAAACATTCATCCATTCATTTAGCTAATAATTATTAAACACCTATTAATGCCAGATACCATTCTATGTACCAGGAATTAAACAATACCAGATGCCAATATTAAACAAAACAGGGGAAAAAAATCTCTGTATTCATGGAGCATGCATTCTACTAGATTCAACTAAACAAACTTTATGAAATAGGACTTATCAAAATTAAAATACTTACAAAGTTACCTGAATGGAAAACAAAAAGGAGTCA
This sequence comes from Mesoplodon mirus, assembly GCF_964341445.2. NCBI lineage: Eukaryota > Metazoa > Chordata > Mammalia > Artiodactyla > Ziphiidae > Mesoplodon > Mesoplodon mirus. The sequence goes on along the minus strand of NC_138979.1, from coordinate 107,641,492 downwards.
GTATTTTCATTTTAAACAATGAAGTATTTTGAAATCACCAACAATCTGAACAAAATGAGAATGACTAAAGTCCACTTAAGGAATCAAATCTCTCTAACATATTCATCTTATTTCATCCTTTCCAAGAAGAACAGCTTCAGAGATGGCAAAAGGATTTGATTTGAAAGGCAAACTGGGCAAATTATTGTTTCAGATGCTTGAGGAATTTAATTTCTATTTAATGATTCACAGAATATGATGACCAATTGAATTTTTCTCCCCTAAATGTCCAATGCTCTGTGCTAAAGATTTGAAATAGTTGTCTTTCAAATTCAGGTACAAAAATGGACTACTCCATCTTGCTTACAAATATTGAACCTTTGTTGATCCCTCTAGAAACACTATGTAAGGCTCCAACCAAATAATCACTTGTTAATATTCACCATAGACTACCCCACAGTGGAGAATCTGGAGGTCACCACATTCAGAGTGTTAACAAATAAGCACTCTGTCAGCTAAGGACTGCAGAATTTTCCTACCAATCAGAAAAATTACTAATGAGGCTACAAATTGTTCTGCTCCCAGTTTGCCATACTAATGAATATTTCTGGATAGCAAGGTTGTCCTTCTACATAAATAGGAGTGACCAGAGGGGAAAAGAAATATAATTTAACATAAAAACTTCAAGTGATCCTTGAGCTTTGAATGTGTAAACAGCAACAAAAAAATCAGTATTTACTGCCACCTGAGTTAAGATTTATAGTTTAATTTGGGGTTGAATTACAGCATTTATTGAGCTAGACTAAAAAGTTTGGGGCACTAATTCAAGATAGCATTTGGCACTAAATTTTCTAAGGTATGATTAAAAAACCAAAGACTTCTACTAAACCCAGAAGACACCTTGAAAATGGCAGAATGAACTTTAAAAAATTAGTGGGTATGCCATCTTAATGTAATATTGCTAAAGTTCAATACACAGCCATTAGTTTTTACCTGAATTAATAAATAGAATTACACCATACTGGGATGAATCTAAACAGATTTCTGAAAATAACTGATCTTATATAGACTGAGATCAAGAAATCTTATCTGAGAGAGCACAAATTGTTTTTAAAGGGGGGCTTTATTTCTTTCTTTATTTTTTTGGCCGCACCTTGTGGCATGTGGGATCTTAGTTCCCCAACCAGGGATCGAACCCATGCCCCCTGCAGTGGACGCATAGAGTCCTAACCACTGGACTGCCAGGGAATTCCCAAGAGCACAAATTTTTTAGGCATAAAAATTGACAAAGAAGTAGAATGCACTAAATAGTGCTAAAATATACAAAAATTAAAGATTGTTGCTTTGGCTAAAAACTTTCATCTGTGAAAACTGAGGCATAGACTAAGGCAAGGTCGGTTATCCATCATGGCAATTAGTTCAAAATTATTTGGTCACAAAGAGTAAAGGAACAAAAATGTATTTCAAAGCTAGAATTAAATAACATACTGTATGTCAAGCATAGTACCTGGCACACAGCAATCATTCACTAATGGATTTAGCATAAAAGTAGCAGTGCTGGGACTTCCCTGGTGGCGCAGTGGTTAAGAATCCGCCTGCCAATGCACGGGACACGGGTTCGAGCACAGGTCCGGGAAGATCCCACATGCCACGGAGGAACTAAGCCCATGCACCACAACTACTGAGCCTGCGCTCTAGAGCCCATGAGCCACAGCTACTGAAGCCCGCGTGCCTAGAGCCCAGGCACCACAACGAGAAGCCACCACAATGAGAAGCCACGGATGGCAACAAAGAGTAGCCCCCGCTTGCTGCAACTAGAGAAAGCCCTTGAGCAGCAACAAAAACCCAATGCAGCCAAAAATAAACAAATAAATAAATTTATTTTTTAAAAAAGTAGCAGTGCTATTGTTACTGGTTGATTTAGAATTAATGACCTTTAAAGTTATTGACATCCCTTCTGGATGCTCCTCAAATCACCAAACAATATTTAGATTATAATATATTTGACCTATAGGGTCTGACTTGTTATAATAAGTTCAGAACTGATTAAATTGAATAACAAAGAAAAATAATACAAGTAAAATCTAAATTTGTACATCATTGTCAAATGAATATGTAAATAAGGTAAACAGATGTTTTGGAAATACCCCCAGAAAGTCCCTTTCTGAGGAAAAAATTAAGGGTCAAAGACATGGTAAAGTTTTCCAAAAGTAAGCTAACTTTGATAATAAACTCTCTTCAGATACCTAAGAAATCCCATCCTACTCCCATATGTTAATATCTTTTTTGAATATAAAATCCAAATTAAAAACTAATTCTTAATAGAAAGGTTTTGTTAAAAGCAACATTTTGAAATGCTGTCAGTAACTATCATAAATATTTGAGAAGTTAATATTTTAATCTGCAACTATAGCACAGAAAACACTTTTAATGACAGACAGTGCTTCATTAATGGAGTTCTGTGTGTCTAATTGCTTTAGGCACAGTGAGCTGCATTATTTTGACACATGACATGCAATTAGTACATGGTCACACGGCTAACGGGAGATTTTACACCTTTTTTCCTTCTACATTCAGAGTGAATAATTAGCATATTTTTTCTGCTTAGAATAATAATCAGAGCCTTAGATCCAGAAATTGCCTAATGAGGTAAAATTCCAGTTGTTGACATTAATACATGTGACACATTTTTTCAGTTGTTAAAGTAAACCTTGTGCAACCACTTCATTTACCGGTTCCAAAGTGCCCCTACGAGTTAGGAGTTATGTTATTCTTAGCTTAAAATTATTGAGAAGGAAGGCCACAATAGATGTTTTATACCATTATTTCAGTGTTCCACACATAGTAGGTGCCAAATAATACTGCTGACAAATTTTAAAAGGGTTCCTTTGGTATCTTCTGTTGTCACTAAATGATTATCAGCACTCAAAATTGAAATAAACTATGAAAGCACTATATGTTGTTTTGGAGAGTTCTTAGAATAAAAAAGTGGATTATTTTAAGAATACAAAATTATATCAGTTGAAGTTTTCATCAAAACATTATTAATTTTGTTAAAACCATTTAACAATAATGAAAAAATCATCCAATATATTCCTAGAGCAGAGGCAAATTTTATGTGAAGTTAACAAAAATTAGGTTTCAGAATCCGTCAGTTAAATGGCCCCATCCAAGGTGAACACTGTATTCCTAATAATTTTATCTTCATAATTTTGTATTATTTTCTTTAAAGAGTCCTCCACCCTAGTCATAAATGTTTCAGTCCCCACAAAACCTGGATCTGCCCCTGGTAAAAATCACCATGCTGTGTAAACACAAATTCTTGTATACCTCAAAGGGAATTTTTTTCTTTTTTGAAAATACTGTCCTTTGTGTGTGTGTGTGTGTGTGTGTGTGTGTGTGTGTGTGTGTGCGAAGACCATAGTGACTTTAAGAAGTTCTATCAACAATACTGTTAACTATTCAAAGTGTCAGACTTTAAGACTTTAAAGTCCCCACCTCTACAAAATTCAAAGAATTAAACTTTGTCCCTTTTACTTATTACTAAACATGAACCTGTAAAATTATTAAGCATTTACAAATTAAACTCAGTGATCAAAATATTAACTTGGTATTAGGACACAAGATGTATATTGCATAGGAGATGTATACTGAAGACAAAGGCTGAGAACAGAAAAGCCACTGACATGATAGAGGAAAAAACAAGAAGCACTATTAGACTTCAGTTTCTTTTTTAAAGTAAATATGTGTAAGCCTAAATATTTTCAAGGCACATTTAAGAAAATCACAAAGAATTTCACTGTTTACTGTCAATTGATATAGTTCTAAGAGTCTTGATTACAAATAAATTCTATTTTTAAAATGTCAACTGTGAATATATGAGAGAATATATGGAGTCAATAATCTTGGGTTTTTATTACCATGGCCTATAGTAAGTGACTTACTATTGTTCCTATTGTTTACATGTATAAAAACAGCAGACAAAAATTCCATCATACTATCTACAAATTGTGACAACTCTCATTTGGCACCAGATTACTTGTGAAGTGGGAAAAGATATGCACCCATCATATCACTATGACTCCAAAGCCAAATTAATGAACTAATAGTTAAGGTCAATTTTCAGTTTGTAGTTTGTAAATAGGCAAGAGAATCAAAGATAGTTACGACAGGGCTTCCCTGGTGGCGCAGTGGTTGAGAGTCCGCCTGCCAATGCAGGGGACGTGGGTTCGTGCCCTGGTCTGGGAAGATCCCACATGCCGCGGAGCGGCTGGGCCCGTGAGCCATGGCTGCTGAGCCTGTGCGTCCGGAGCCTGTGCTCCGCAACAGGAGAGGCCACAACAGTGAGAGGCCCGCTTACCGCAAAAAAAAAAAAAAAAAAGATAGTTACGACAAATGACAATGTCATATGACTAGCTCTACCAGATGTTAAACTATTTCATTAAACTACAGTAATTAAAACAGTGTGGCATGCACTAATATATATGCTATACCATATATACACTGTACCATATATATGCAAATATATGTAGAGCAGATCAATGAAATAAAATTAACTCAGCTATAAACCCTATTCCTTTTTTCTTTACTAAAAGGAAAAAAGAGTAGTGAAGTAGGGATTTCTTTTTCTTTTAGTACAGTAAGCACCCTATATACGCACCTTCAACTTTCAAAAGATGCAAATGTGTGTTTGCATGTCCAATCATGGAAGTTAGTTCACATGTCTGGTGTACATTGTCACGTGTGTGCATCCTCTACAAGCAGTTGTGCTTTTGTGCTACCAGTGCTACCATGTCATCTATGGTGAGAAAAAAACAGTTACTACCCAGACATCACTGGATCATTTTTTCAAGAGGGTAGATAGAACTGAATCCAGCAAGGAACCAGAACCTGTGCCATCAACATCAGTTATGAGTAAAACTGCAGCTTACCCTCCGTCCCCTATTGCTGACGACCCTTAAGCTCTACCATCTCCCACCTCCTTTCCCTCCTCCAGTCAGTAATAACTCTTCTTGCCTGCTTACTCAATGTCAGCCCCTGTATGCCAGGTGTTGTACTGTACTGCTGTACTTTTCAAGGTACCGTACTCTAAAAGTAAAGTGCTTTATTTTTTGTTTGTTTTTATGTATTATTTGTGTGAAAAGTATTATAAACCTATTACATTACAGTACTATATAGCCAATTGTGTTATTGGGTACCTAGGCTAACTTTGTCGGACTTACAAACAAATTAGACTTATGAATGTGCTCTCAAAATGGAACTCATGCATTATGTAGGGGACTTACTGTAAATATTAGGACAATTAACTAGGAACATTTAAGAAAAAAATGCCAAAGCAAATTAAATCATTTACAAATTAAATTACTTTATATAGCTATAAACATATGCAAATAACCTATATATAAACTATATACATAGCATAAGAAAATAACTTCTGTGTTTATAAACTCTTGTAAGGGAGAGGACGTGCTGAGCTTTGAAACAATGGAAGGAATTGCCCAGGAGAAGAGTGACAGATTTTACACCATGAAATGTATTGTTTATACTTTCTTTGGTAGAATAAAAGGAATAAGAGTAAAAGAGTGAAAATTATAGACTAGTGCAAATATTTACAGAAAATATAGCAATATGGTCGCTTTTATTACATAAATCACCCAAATTCATAAAGTAATCATTAAGAGCCCATGATTAAATGAACAAAGAATATGATCAGATAATTCACAAAGTAGAATTACAGTTAGTAAATAAACATGATACAAATGTTAATCCTCACCAGCAATCCCATATATGCAGATTTAAACAATAATGATATTACATTCCCACTAATCAAATAAATCATATGTGTGGCTGTGTATTTTAATATTTTAATCAAATAATCCCAATTCCAGAATATGTTATTAACAAAACCCCAAATACTAAACTCTCTGTATAAAGATGTTTAGCAATACTTGTGATAGCAAAATAAACCTAAATATTCAATTAATCATGATATACTCGATGTATCAGATATACTTTATGAAATAGTATTAAAAAGCGTGGTTATAAAGATTATATAATCAAATGAAAAATACTTTTACCCATGCTCATTTTAAACAGCAAGATTAAGCTATTAAGTACAACATAATTACTATAATACAACTTTCTTTAAATAAAAAAAATAGCTTGGGAAAAGAAGGCTAGAGGGAAATACACTGAAATACCAATATGAAGGAATAAAAAAATAGACAATTAGTGACTGAATTCTAAAGTTCTTTATGTGCTTTATGTATCATATATAAGTTATAGTTCCCAGGAATGTTACAATCCTTTGTCAAGATTCTGTTGAGGCTTACTTAGCATCTGATGAGATTGATCTAGCATTTTTCACAAAAATGCGATTCTTTTTATGGGTATTGTGGACCACTAAGTTCTAAATGTTTTAATGTTTGACACACACTTAGAAAATTATTCCTCATTGTGTGGCTGGGCAGCCTGTTTTCTTTTCTTCTCAAGTACTCCATTTCTGATTTTAATGCTACAATCAAGTATTTGTTCAAAAATTACTCTTATATTCAAAATCATATTTTGAATTATAGTCACTTTATTATTATTTCACCTGTTTCTTTTCACTGTAAAATGTTAGAAAATGGTTAGAATAGATACATAATCAGAACATTAGAAAAACTTCATATATGAATAAAAGAATTATTTCTATCTACTCTCTGAACTGTGTTAAACAAAAATAGGTATTCATTAATTTAGTGGCTTTCAGGTCTGTTTTCTTGCCTCTCTTACATTCTTTGCTTTTATTACATGAAACTAATCATTTTCCTTAATTTAAATATTTAAAATTGCATAATTTCAAAGGCTCTTTCATATTTAAATAATTTTTATCCTAATGTAAATCTGTAAAACAATTACCTGAAAGTTTAGATTCTGCTTATTATTTTGACTACATAGGAATCAACAAGTGCCACATTTACAAATTTTAATTGAGTGAATTAATCTATTCAGGGATTGCCAAATCCCATCTTGTGTAATTTAAACTTTTTTTTTTTGTCCCTAATATACAGGTGAGAAAACTGAGGCTCCAAGAAGTTTGACTATGTATAGGAGGCAATACTTGGCATAATGGAAAAAGTATGGGTTTTGGAGTCAGAGATGGGATCAGAGCCTAGCCTTACCACCCGCAATTTCTTTTTTTTTTTTTATACATATGTTCCCATATCACCTCCCTTTTGCGTCTCCCTCCCACCCTCCCTATCCCACCGCTCCAGGCGGTCACAAAGCACCGAGCTGATCTCCCTGTGCTATGCGGCTGCTTCCCACTATCTATCTACCTTACATTTGGTAGTGTATATATGTCCATGCCGCTCTTTCACTTTGTCACAGCTTACCCTTCCCCCTCCCCATATCCTCAAGTCCATTCTCTAGTAGGTCTGTGTCTTTATTCCTGTCTTACCCCTATGTTCTTCATGACATTTTTTTTTCTTAAATTCCATATATATGTGTCAGCATACAGTATTTGTCTTTCTCTTTCTGACTTACTTCACTCTGTATGACAGGCTCTAGGTCCATCTACCTCATTACAAATAGCTCAATTTTGTTTCTTTTTATGGCTGAGTAATATTCCATTGTATATATGTGCCACATCTTCTTTACCCATTCATCCGATGATGGAAACTTAGGTTGTTTCCATCTCCGGGCTATTGTAAATAGGGCTGCTATGAACATTTTGGTACATGTCTCTTTTTGAATTATGGTTTTCTCAGGGTATATGCCCAGTAGTGGGATTGCTGGGTCATATGGTAGTTCTATTTGTAGTTTTTTAAGGAACCTCCATACCGTTCTCCATAGTGGCTGTACCAATTCACATTCCCACCAGCAGTGCAAGAGTGTTCCCTTTTCTCCACACCCTCTCCAGCATTTATTGTATCTAGATTTTTTGATGATGGCCATTCTGACTGGTGTGAGATGATATCTCATTGTAGTTTTGATTTGCATTTCTCTAATGAGTAAAGATGTTGAGCATCCTTTCAAGTGTTCATTGGCAGTCTGTATATCTTCTGTGGAGAAATGTCTATTTAGGTCTTCTGCCCATTTTTGGATTGGGTTGTTTGTTTTTTTGTTATTGAGCTGCATGAGCTGCTTATAAATTTTGGAGATCAATCCTTTGTCAGTTGCTTCATTTGCAAATATTTTCTCCCATTCTGAGGGTTGTCTTTTGGTCTTGTTTATGGTTTCCTTTGCTGTGCAAAAGCTTTGAAGTTTCATTAGGTCCCATGTGTTTATTTTTGTCTTTATTTCCATTTCTCTAGGAGGTGGGTCAAAAAGGATCTTGCTGTGATTTATGTCATAGAGTGTTCTGCCTATGTTTTCCTCAAAGAGTTTGATAGTGTCTGGCCTTACATTTAGGTCTTTAATCCATTTTGAGTTTATTTTTGTGTATGGTGTTAGGGAGTGACCTAATCTCATACTTTTACATGTCCCTATCCAGTTTTCCCAGCACCACTTATTGAAGAGACTGTCCTTTCTCCACTGTACATTCCTGCCGCCTTTATCAAAGATAAGGTGACCATATGTACGTGGGTTTATCTCTGGGCTTTCTATCCTGTTCCACTGATCTATCTTTCTGTTTTTGTGCCAGTACCATACTGTATTGATTACTGTAGCTTTGAAGTATAGTCTGAAGTTCAGGAACTTGATTCTTCCAGCTCCATTTCTCTTTCTCAAGATTGCTTTGGTTATTCGGGGTCTTTTGTGTTTCCATAGAAATTGTGAAATTTTTTGTTCTAGTTCTGTGAAAAATGCCAGTGGTAGTTTGATAGGGATTGCATTGAATCTGTAGATTGCTTTGGGTAGTAGAGTCATTTTCACAATGTTGATTCTTCCAATCCAAGAACATGGTACATCTCTCCATCTATTTGTATCATCTTTAATTTCTTTCATCAGTGTCTTATAATTTTCTGCATACAGGTCTTTTGTCTCCTTAGGTAGGTTTATTCCTAGATATTTTATTCTTTTTGTTGCAATGGTAAACGGGTGTGTTTCCTTGATTTCACTTTCAGATTTTTCATCATTAGTATATAGGAATGCCAGAGATTTCTGTGCATTAATTTTGTATCCTGCAACTTTACCAAATTCATTGATTAGCTCTAGTAGTTTTCTGGTAGCATCTTTAGGATTCTCTTTGTATAGTATCATGTCATCTGCAAACAGTGACAGCTTTACTTCTTCTTTTCCAATTTGGATTCCTTTTATTTCCTTTTCTTCTCTGATTGCTGTGGCTAAAACTTCCAAAACCATGTTGAATAAGAGTGGGGAGAGTGGGCAACCTTGTCTTGTTCCTGATCTTAGTGGAAATGGTTTCAGTTTTTCACCATTGAGGACGATGCTGGCTGTGGGTTTGTCATATATGGCCTTTATTATGTTGAGGATAGTTCCCTCTATGCCTACTCTCTGCAGGGTTTTTATCATAAATGGGTGTTGAATTTTGTCGAAAGCTTTCTCTGCATCTATTGAGATGATCATATGGTTTTTCTCCTTCAATTTGTTAATATGGTGTATCACGTTGATTGATTTGCGTATATTGAAGAATCCTTGCATTCCTGGAATAAACCCCACTTGATCATGGTGTATGATCCTTTTAATGTGCTGTTGGATTCTGTTTGCTAGTATTTTGTTGAGGATTTTTGCATCTATGTTCATCAGTGATATTGGCCTGTAGTTTTCTTTCTTTGTGACATCCTTGCCTGGTTTTGGTATCAAGGTGATGTTGGCCTCGTAGAATGAGTTTGGGAGTGTTCCTCCCTCTGCTATATTTTGGAAGAGTTTGAGAAGGATAGGTGTTAGCTCTTCTCTAAGTGCTTGATAGAATTCGCCTGTGAAGCCATCTGGTCCTGGGCTTTTGTTTGTTGGAAGATTTTTTATCACAGTTTCAATTTCAGTGCTTGTGATTGGTCTGTTCATATTTTCTATTTCTTCCTGGTTCAGTCTTGGCAGGTTGTGCATTTCTAAGAATTTGTCCATTTCTTCCAGGTTGTCCATTTTATTGGCATAGAGTTGCTTGTAGTAATCTCTCATGATCTTTGTATTTCTGCAGTGTCAGTTGTTACTTCTCCTTTTTTAAACTTATTTTTTAATATCATTCTAATTTTTTATTTTTGTTATTCACTTGGATGTAAACTAAATAGTCCTCATGTAACGCATGTGACTGAGCATATCATTTTCACGCTTTTGAAGCAATATAATATGTAATAAAAGCAATCCTATTGCAATATTTTCTATAAATATTTGCACTAGAAAACAATGTTTCTTCCAAGAAAGGAAATTAATAAAATTTTACCTTTTAGTCAATGCTCTATTACTTTTGCACCAAGATTATAAAGAAGACTCACTTCTAAATATTTACTCAAAGAAAGGGGCCATAGAATAATGTTTCATGCATTTTATTTCAATTCTCTCCACTCCATGAATACATCTCCAAATCACCTGCTTCATAGAACCCATTCAACAGAGAGACACTCCCAGGGCAAAAGAAACAGAGATTTTAGTCACTGTAAATTTGCTGTACACTCTACTCAGATACTCTTAGTTTATCAGTCTCTGTCTCCTTGAACCTGCAATTTCATTTACTCAACAAATTTTATTGAATGACAATATATCAGGCTCTGGTATACTTCTTTCCTAATGGAATTCTGCTGAATAGGCTCCAGATAATATAAATGGCTTAAGTTTTTTCCTTTGTATTTATTTATTTGTTTTTGTAAAATATACATCATAAAATTTACCATCTTAACCAATTTTAACTGTACAGCTTTGTGATATTAAATATATTCATATTGTTGTGCAACCATCACCACCATCCATCTCCAGAACTCTTTTCATCTTGCAAAAATGAAACTTTATACCCAGTAAAAAATAACTATCCATTCTCCTCTCTCCTCAGTCCCTGGCAACCACCATTCTACTTTATGTCTCTTATTTGGACTATTCCACGTCCCTCAAAAAAGGAATCATGTAGTAGTTGTCTTGTGACTGGTTTTTTTCACTTAGCATAATGTCCTTAAGACTCATCCACGTTGTAACATATGTCAGAATTTCTTCCTTTGAAAGCTGAATAATATTTCATTGTATGCATCTACCACAGTTTGCTTATCCATTTGTCTGTTGATGGACTTGGGTTGCTTCCATGTTTTTGTTAATGTGAATAATGCTGCTATGAACACAGGTGTAAAAATATCTCTTCAAAACCCTGCTTTCAATTCTTTTGGGTACATGCCCAGAAGTGGAATTGCTAGATGATATGGTAAATCTATTTATAACTTTTTGAAGAACTACCATACTGTTTTCATAGTTGCTATGCCATTTTACATTCCCACTAAGAGTGTAAAAGGGTGCCAATATCTCCACATCCTCATCAGCACTTGTTATTTTCTGTTTTTTGATAGTAGCTATCACAATGGGTATGAAGTGAAATTTCATTGTGGTTTTGATTTGCATTTTCTTCATGATTACTGAAGTTGAGCATCTTTATATGTGCTTATTGGACATTTGTATATCTTGGAAAAAAGTCAATTCAAGTCCTTTTCCTATTTTTCAACCAGTTGTTTATTTTTTTATTGTTTTTACCAATAGCCTTGTAAAAATTAAATCATCCTTGTGTATGGCCCTTTTTATTTTTATTTATTTATTTATTTTTAATTTTTTGGCCCTTTTTATATAGTGTTGGATTTGGTTTGCTAATATTTTGTTGAAGATTTTTACATCTATATTAATGAAAGACACTGGTCTCTAATTTTTTTTGTTTTTTTTAAATTGTCTTTGGTATTGGTTTCTGGGTAATGGTGGCCTTGTAGAATGAATTTGTGAGTGTTCTATTCTCCTCAATTTTTTTGGTATAGTTTGAGAAGGATAGGTATTAGCTCTTCTTTATATGTTTGGTATAATTCTCTTATGAAGCTACTGGTTCTGGATTTTTGTTTGCTGGGAGCTTTTTTTTTTTATTACAAATTCAACTTCACTACTAGAGATCAGGCTGTTCAGACTGTCTGTTTCTTTCTGATTCAGTCTTGGCAGATTGTATTTTTCTAGAAATATGCCCATTTCTTCTAGGTTTTCCAATTTGCTGGCATATAACTGTAGTATTCTCTTATGATTTTTTGTATCTCTGTGGTATTGGCTATTATTTCTCCCCTTTTATTTCTTATTTTGTCTATTTGGGCCCTCTCTCTTTTCTTCTTGATAAGCCTGGCTAAAGGTTTATCAATTTTATCTTTTAAAAAACAAGCTCTCAGTTTTATTGATTTTTTCTATTTTTTGCAGGGGTGTCTCTATTTATTTTCTCTCTGATTGGTATTATTTCCTTCTTTCTCCTGGATTTGATCTTTTCTTGTTCTCATTTTTATTACGTGGGGTTTATTCCAAGAATGCTAGGATGGTTCAATATTTGCAAATCAATGTGATACACCATGTTAAAAGAAAGGATAAAAATTACATGATCATCTCAATGGATACAGAAATAGCATTTAACAAAATTCAATATCCATTTGTGACTAAAAACTCTCATCAAAGTTGGTATAGAAGGAACATATCTCAACATAATAAATACCATTTACGATAACCCCACAGCTAACCTCACAGCTCATTGGTGAAAAACTAAAAGGCTTTCCTCTAAAATCAGGAACAAGACAAGGATGCCTACTATTGTGACTTCTATTTAACATAGCATTAGAAGCCCTAGCCACAGCAATCAGACAAGAAAATAAAACAAAAGTCATCAAAATTGGAAGGGAAGAAGTAAAACTGTCACTAGTTGCAGATGACATGAGATATATATATATATATATATATATATATAACCCATAAGTCTATACCAAAAAGCTATTAGAGCCCATAAATGAATTCAGAAAAGTTGCTGGATACAAGATTAACATACAGAAATCTGTTGCTTTTGTATACACTAATAATGAACTATGAGAAAGCAAAAAAAAATTTTTTTTAATCACATTAAAAAACACTTAGGAATAACTTAACTAAGGAGGTGAAAGGTGAAAACTATAAAACATTGATGAAGGAAATTGAAGATTATACAAAAAATGCAAAGAAACCTTGTGTTCATGAATTGGAAAAATTAATATTGTTATAAAATGGCCATAGTATGCAGAGCAATCTACAAATTTAATGCAATCTCTATCACAAAACACCAAAGACATTTTTCAAGGAACTAGAACAAATAATCCTACAATTTACATGGAACCACAAAAGACCCTAGTTAGGCAATGCAATCTTGAGAAAAAAGAACAAAGCTGGAGGTATCACACTCCCTGACTTCAGACTATGTTATAAACCTACTGTAACAAAACAGCATGGTACTGGCACAAAAACAGACACATAAATCAGTGGAACAGAATAGAGATTCCAGAAATAAACCCACATGCCTATGGTCAATTAATCTACAACAAAGGGGGTAAGAATATACAATGGAGAAAAGACCATCTCTTCAATAAGTGGTGTTGGGGAAACTAGATAGCTACATGTAAAACAATGAGATTATAACATTTCCTCATATCATATACAAAAGTAAACCCAAAATGGATGAAAGACCTAAATGTAAGACCTGAAACCATTAAACTTCTAGAAGAGAACATAGGCAGAGCACTCTTTGACATAAAGTGTAGCAATATTTTTTTGGATTCGTCTCCTAAGGCAAAAGAAATAAAAGCAAAAATAAACAAATGCAACACAATTAACCCGAAAAGCTTTTGCACAGCAAAGGAAACCATCTGCAAAATAAAAAGACACTGAATGGCAGAAAATATTTGCAAATGATATGACTGACAAGGGGTTAATATCCAAAATATATAAAAAGCTCATACAACTCAATATCAAAAAAAAGAAAAACTTGATTATAAAAAGGGCACAAGATCTGAATAGACATTATTCCAAAGAAGACATACAGATGGGTAACAGGCATGTGAAAAGATGCTCAGCATTGCTGATTATTAGAGAAATGCAAATCATAACCACCCAATTGCTTAAACCAACAATCTGGGATGCTACCTTTGATTTTCCCCTTTAATGTACCACAATCTCCTTGACCACTTCATATCCATCAACAAATGTACTTTAACTAATCTATTCTCTCTGCCTTTATTGCCACCACCATGATGTCTCATCTGGACTATTGCTGTCACCTTCTAACTGGTCTCATTGCCCCTTTTGTTGACCCATACAATCCACTTCCCAAACAGCAGATATTTATTTACACTTTAGAACTTAAATCAGATCATGTTACTGTTAGCTTAAAATCTTCCAGTGATTTCCCACTGCACTTAAAATAAAATCCATCTTCATACACTGGATTGCAAAGACCTATATATTAGAATCCCTGTTTACTTCATCTTTCTTTACTTTCTGTCTTATTCCAATCTTAGTGGCATGCTCCTAATTTCTTGACCACATTGAGCTGTTTCCCATCTTAGGACCCTTCCATAAGTTGATTCCTCTACCTAAATTGCTCTTCACCATGATCTTTCACGTCTGGCTCTTTCTTATCATTCAGATCTTGCCTTAAACACCGTATCAGTGAGACCTCCTCTTACTAACCATCCAATCTAAAATAGCCAACTAGTTACTGTATCATCATTTTACATTATTTCTCTGAAGAGAATTTATCACTAGCTGATATTTTTCTTGTTTATTTATTTTATCTCTAACCTGAAGGAGAATATAAGCTCCATTATGACATTATCAACTATGCTCACTAATGTATCATCAGCATATAGCACATAATAGGTACTCAACAAATAGCTGAATAGACAAAGTGAATTCCTCCAAAAAATCCTCCGGAATCCCTATTTCTGGTTCCTCCACTAGCCTCTTTCATGACCTTCCTTCAAGATGCAATGCAAGTTGTTTAAAAGATTGAGTCATATAAGATTACATAACCAACATCAAATATTTATAAGAAGAAAAAATAACAATAACAACTAAATAACTAGAATTCAAAAATCCAAATAGTATAATTTGGCCAGGAAGGGCTGAATTCAATAAGCTATCTTAAAGTCAAAAATCACATTTACTCTCCTATTAATGAAGTGTCAACGCTTTTAAAAATATGAATTTTAGTTTCTCAGTAAATAGACTGCTAGCAGCAAGAAAAGCCAGTTTAGGAAAATAGAGAACTATTTTGGCCCAATGTCTTATTGGCTGTATAAACTTGATTTTGGTTCTTTATCTTACCTAGCTTCTAAATCATTAAAACGTGACAATGTAGTTCAAGAAAGAGATGATCACACTAATACATAAAATAAAACTAGTAACACATTAGACATAATGAGATAATTTTTGTAAACTCAATTAAATTTCTTAGAAGTAAGAAGCCCTACAAATTATTCCTTAATTTTAATCATGAGAAATTTACAACAAAGGATGTTAAATGAGACTCCTTCTCTTATGTCAGAGTTTCAGGAGGGACCCAGAGCCCAAAACAGAGTTAAATATCCCACATCATGTAGGGAGGTGTGACCATCATTGCAAAACTTGGAAAGAGGTGGCTCAAATGATTCTCCCAGCATCAGTTCATCACTAACCTCTAAGCTTTAAGAAAAGGAGAATTCATCAAAGTATAGAACTGGAGGACAAGGTAATCAGTATAACCTTTCCAGTTATGACAACTCGAAGAGCAAGACGAAGTATGAGAAAATGAAATCTGCTTAAGGTCTCAAAGAATAACAAAATAGTCAAGAATTGCCAGGCTAGTTTCTAGGGAAGACAGAAGTTCAGGGAAGTGACATTCTCAAGAAGACATTATCAATCTGTGATTACCCTCCCTAACTTTACTAATTCCAGAAAGTGTTCCTAAGTAGCTAAGGGGCTAAACCCTACTTTTGATGGCTTCCATGGACTAGAAAGAAAAAGATTAATGATGAAGTCCTACAAGGACGGTAGATCTGGTGATCTAGAAGTAAGTAGGGTAAGCTAAAAGTAGAAAGATCATTATAGGAACTGAAGCTCAGCTGAATCATCTCCATTGTTAAACTTGGATTACCGTAATCCTGTACTGGTGCTGCTACCAGATAGATGCCTGACGAGCAAACAAAAATCCTCTCTGCAGGAAGGTAACATCATCCTAGGCTTTCAATTATTTCTGCAAACAATTCTGCAAATAAAGGTCAGCACATTAAAACATAAACAACAAATATACAGAAAAGTCAATTCAACATGAATAGAGTCAGCAAAAACAATCGAAACATACCCTAACAGAATACAAAATTGGAGGTATCTTACATAAAATTTATAACAGTTATATTTACTATGTTCAAGGATGAAGAAAAGATAGAGAATTTCATCAGCTACTCCAAAATATATTAAAGAATAAAATGGGAATTCTGAATCTGAAAATTCAAAAATGCAATAAGCAAAATAAGAACTCGACAGATGGGTTAACATCAGATAAGGCATAGCTTATGAAACAATTTGGAAACTGAAGCATGGGTCAGAAGAAAATTTACAGAATGAAAAAAGAAGAGACAGAAGATTAGAAAATGTAGAATGTAGTATATATGACCTAGATGGTACCATGGAAAGGGCTAAATTACTTGAATTCAAGAAGAGGAGAGGGTGAGAATAGGCAGAAGCAGTATTTGAAAAGATAATAGCTGAGAACTTCCTATCCTAGTACTGATGAAAAACTTCAAGCCACATATATGTAAAAGACACTATGTATATTGTAGTAAAGATTATTTGAAAAATAACGATAATGTAAGGGAATAAAGGAAGTACTGATATTCTTTAGGCAAAGGGATAATGAATGGTCCCTGATGGAAGCTGAGAGATCCAAGGAAAAACATTAAATATTTGAAAAGTTTAAATATTTGGATAAATCTAAATTAATATGGATGGTTTAAAACAGTAATAATGTATATGTTATATATATAATTATATATAAAATTTACAGATATAATTAAAATATAAGAGAATAATGACATACAAGTCAGGAAGGAGAAATATGGTTATGATATTACAAAATCCTCAAATCCTTACATTGTAGTTTAAGATGATAAATGTGCCAATTAATATTAGACTTGCTTAAGTCAATAATATATGCTGTAATGTTCAGAGAAAGCATCAATAAAATATCAAGCGTGTGTAAATTTCAAGCTAATATTAGGAAAAGTGAAAAAACCCTCAAATAATCCAAAAGGAAACCCTAGTGAATGTAGAGCAAATAAAAACCACTTTAAGATAGTAGAACTCAACTCAAGTATGTCGGTACATATGCTAAATGTAATGTACTAAAGGTTTCAATTAACAGACAAATACTGTTAGGCTGAATTAAAACTAAACAACTGTAAAGATAAATAAGCAACACATCTAAAATGTACAAATAAAAAATCTGTGATTGTTCTATCAATTACTAAAAGAGCTTTGTTAAAGTCTTTCACAATATTGTGGATTTGTCTATTTCATCTCATACTTCTGTTGATTTTTGCTTTATATATTTTGATAAGGTATTATTAGATGTATACGAATTTGGAACTTTTAATCTCTGTGGCACAGTACTCCTATCTCTAGTAATGCTTTTGCTTTAAAATCAACTTTGACTTTAATAGTACAGATAAGGCTTTTTAAAAATGTTTAATTACAGAAGAATTACACAGTGATTACTAAGAAATTTAAATAGTAGGTATTTATATTGTAATTCAGTTTTCAAAGGCTTTGCTGTGCTTCTTTAGTTATGTTCCACAGATGTACTGCTTATGGGTGACCTTAGTATTTGTGCCAGTTCAGATAGAAAATTAGGGATGCCCTTCTCAGTCTCTCTCCTGCCAGGGTTTTCTACCACATGCTCCAGTTCTCAGGAGCTCCTTTTCCCAGTTCCTCTGGCCAGAAAGATTGGATTCTTTCTAAGTTAAGCCTCCTGAGCTTTTGTACAGATCCAAGCAAATGGGGTAGAGTGGCAAGGGAAAAAGATAGAGCAACAATGATGAGGATTCCCCCACATTCTTCCACGACAGGAGCCCCTTTTCCCAGTTTCTCTATCCAAGATCTCTCAGAGTCTTAGACGCCTGTGCCACTGTGCATTTACAACTGGTTTGGGGGCAAGGAAGGGAGAATCAAAGGAAAAAAATGGGAATTATGTAGCAGGATGTCTCACAAAGGGAATGTATCAAAAGTCATCAAGGTGTGAATCAATTTTACATTGTCTACCCAATGGTGACCAACTTGTGTTCAGGAGTAAATGAAACCTCTCCAAATTTCTGCTGACTCTCACCAGTGTCACAGAATCCCATTTTGTCTCCACAAATACTCATCCTCTACTATACTCCTGGAGAGCCCAAGTCAACGATAATGAATGAATGATAATGAAAAGGAGAAAAAATTTTAAAATGATATCTTCAACAAGAACAAAATATCAACACTCCTTGTACATGCATATTCTAGGGGGATATGTGGAAATTCTGTGACATTAACATGAACAAAAGGGCCTGTAGACCTCCTATTTATTTCTGACATTCTTAGCAATTTAGAGAGAGAAACTACCAACATTTTTAAGAAGATGATTATGAGCAGTAACAGAAGCCCACCAGGATAATTTTTTTGCTTCTGTTTCCCAAGAAGAGATCATCTTTACCTATGAGTCAAAGGGTGTTTTATTCAAATTCATCCAAGATATACCCATCACCTCCAAAAGATTGGAAATTTGTCTATAACAAATGCAGGTTCATGAGAGTAGTACAGTTACATTTTCATTTTATAGCTCTATCATTACAGGTTGAATTTTCTTTAAAGAGGACTTTATTATTTCTATCACCTTCCTAACTGAAATCAAAGTATCATATGTTTTTAAGAGACCTCAGTGGTCCTTTAAATATTTGCGAGTTGAGCATATTGATTTCTTTTGATTATCAAAAAGTTCATCTGGGAGCCCTAGATCCAATTTCTCTGCTACTAGTGGTACGATAAGGTGATGCTGAGTTACTGCACCCTGTAGTAGAAAATAATGAAATGTCTCTAATATTTTCAGTTGCATATCCCTGTTAGTGTTTTGGAATTACATTATTCTATTCTAGGAATATGTGAAAGTTCTGATAAACAAAAGCCTTTCTTGATAAATTTATAGTTACAACGAAACTATAATATTGAAATTTGAGAGCAGGATATAGTCCTTTAAGCCAAGTCAATAGATTGCAAATATACACTGATTATATTATGATAACTGAATCTATCACAGCATTGCTAAACTGTTATCAGGAAGGCAAATACTTAAAAAATAATAAAAAAATTAAGAAGAAATTTAACCACACTACATGGTATATTGAAAAGTAAGAGAATATTTTTGCCATTATTGACTTAGTGTGTCTTGGGTGGGTAACAATTTCTGTTAGAATTAGAAAGCCATGACGAAATTTCCTAAAGCCAGAAATATTTCAGAGTCTGAAGCCACGCTATCTTACTATATGTGGGTTTTAAGCTCTTGAAAAGTGGCTAGTCCAAATTGAGAACTGCTGTTAAGTGAAACTACGCACCAGATCTCAAAGACTTAGTTTCAAATAAAGAATGTAAAACATCTCATTAACAATTTTAAAACTGATTACATGTTGAAATAATAATATTTTGGATATATTGGGTTAAATAAACTGTATTATTAAAATGCATTCCATTTCTTTTTACTTTTTTAAGTGTGACTACTATAAAATTTTAAAATACTTATATGGCTTATATTCGTGGGTCACATTATATTTCTATTGGACAGTGCTGTTCTAAACCATACATCATAATAATATTAAGACTGTTGGGTAGAACATCCTATTTATTACACTTAAAACACATTTCTCCATGAAATTTTCTAGCATAGTGTTTCCAGTAACCACTTAGCAATCATGCGTAGTCCCATTGGTTTAGGTATAATTTTTTTATTCTTATTTTCTTCTGGTGTAGGCCTTGTTACGTCTGGTATACATGTATGGGTGTTGCAACTACTTATCTTCATGTCTGTTTTTCTTTTTTATTGGACTGTGAGCTCCTTCAGGAGAAAAAGACTTATCAGCACACAGTATACTATTAATAAAATTTATAGGATAAATTTTTAACAAGGAAGAAATTAATAACTCCCTTTGTTCTTACCTTTTCTAGGAAGATTCTACCTTAATGGACACTAAATAAATGATGCTGCCTGGCTTATTTGACTAACTGGATTAGTTAGAACACTGTTGAACAAATCACAGTTAAAGAGAGGCCTCCCCATTCTGTTGGGAAATTATTTTACAGAATCTCTCTTAAATCAACCAGAGGGAAAATAAAAATAGGACCATTGTAGTTAGAATCACAGAAATACATTATACCAGGATTTTTTATTAATTTATTCAATAGATGTTTACTTCTTCCTGTTATGTGTCTGACATGGGGATACAAAGATTAATGAAACATTATTCCTATATTAATGTAGCTCACAGCCTAGATTAAGAGACAGACAAATATTCAAAGTATTCTCTACTATGACTGAAGACTATGCAGGTTACAGCAATGGAAACAGCTATCAGTTTTACCTGGCTTCATAGAGGAATTTAGGATTTAGCGGAGGCTTTCAAAGGTAGGTAGATGTTTGCATATACAATCATACTGGTCAGGGGGGTGGTGAGGGACAGTTCTAGAGCAATCCACAAAGAGAATAAAATAGAAATCTCAGCACTGAGCCATGAAAGAGCAAGTAATTCTATATTTTAGAGTTAGGGAATGATGAACTGAAAAGTGGCAACAAGATCAGGTAGTTCCTTAATTTAATCTACTCCAGTAATATTTACTGAGGAAGATTAGTGTACGTTTTAGGAGATCTAACTCGAGATTTAAATTACCTGAGATCAAATTCTCTACCACTGCCTAATCATGTGATCTTGGATAAAAAAATTTTTTAACATCTTTAAGCTCTGGTTTGCTTACATGCACAGTGGGAAAGATAATAATAGCAATTACAATTTACAGACTTGTTACAAGGATTAAATAAAATAATCCACTCTAAATGCTCAGCACGGTCAATGCTCTCCAGTCAAAGACCATCAGCAAATTACTTGTAGTTGAACAAGCTGGGTTTATTACTCAATACAGAAAAAATAGAACAAAAACACAGGAACCAACAGCACACTAAAAGGATCGTACACCATGGTCAAGTGGGGTTTATCCCAGGAATGCAAGGATTCTTCAATATATGCAAATGAATCAATGTGATAAACCATATTAACAAATTGAAGGAGAAAAACCATATGATCATCTCAAAGATGCAGAAAAAGCTTTTGACAAAATTCAACACGCATTTATGATAAAAACCCTCCAGAAAGTAGCCATAGAGGGAACTTACCTCAACATGATAAAGGCCATGTATGACAAACCCGCAGCCAACATCACTCTCAATGGTGAAAAACTGAAACCATTTCCACTAAGAACAGGAACAATACAAGGTTGCCCACTGTCACCACTATTATTCAACATAGTTTTGGAAGTTTTAGCCATGGCAATCAGAGAAGAAAAATAAATAAAAGGAATACAAGTTGGAAAAGAAGAAGTAAACCTGTCACTGTTTGCAGATGACATGATTCTATACACAGAGAATCCCAAAGATGCTACCAGAAAACTACTAGAGCCAATCAATGAATTTGGTAAAGTAGCAGGATACAAAATCAATGCACAGAAATCTGTTGCATTCCTATACACTAATGGTGAAAAATCTGAAAGAGAAATTAAGGAAACACACCCATTTACCATTGCAACAAAAAGAATAAAATACCTAGGAATAAACCTACCTAAGGAGACAAAAGACCTGTATGCAGAAAACTATAAGACACTGATGAAAGAAATTAAAGATGATACCAACAGATGGAGAGACATACCATGTTCTTGGATTGTAAGAATCAACCTTGTGAAAATGACTATACTACCCAAAGTAATCTACAGATTCAATGCAATCCCTATCAAACTACCAATGGCATTTTTCAGAGAACTAGAACAAAAAAATTCACAATTTGTATACAAACACAAAAGACCCTAAATAGCCAAAGCAATTTTGAGAAAGAAAAACGGAGCTGGAGGAATCAGGCTCCTGGACTTCAGACTATACTACAAAGCTACAGTAGACAAGACAGTATGGTACTGGCACAAAAACAGAAAGATAGATCAATGGAACAAGACAGAAAGACCAGAGATAAACCCACGAACATATGGTCACCTTATCTTTGATAAAGGAGGCAAGAATATACAATGGAGAAAAGACAGCCTCTTCAATAAGTGGTGCTGGGAAAACTGGACAGCTACACGTAAAAGAATGAAATTAGAACACTCCCTAACACCATGCACAAAAATAAACTCAAAATGGATTAAAGACCTAAGTGTAAGGCGAGACATTATAAAACTCTTAGAGGAAAACATAGGCAGAACACTCTATGACATAAATCACAGCAAGATCTGTTTTGACCCACCTTCTAGAGAAATGGAAATAAAAACAAAAATAAACAAATGGGACCTAATGAAACTTAAAAGCTTTTGCACAGCAAAGGAAAGCATAAATAAGACGAAAACACAACCCTCAGAATGGGAGAAAATATTTGCAAATGAAGCAACTGACAAAGGATTAACCTCCAAAATTTACAAGCAGCTCATGAAGCTCAATATCAAAAAAACAAACAACCCAATCCAAAAATGGACAGAAGACCTAAACAGACATTTCTCCAAAGAAGATATACAGATGGCCAACAAACACATGAAAGGATGCTCAACATCACTAATCACTAGAGAAATGCAAATCAAAACTACAGTCAGGTATCATCTCACACGGGTCAGAATGGCCATCATCAGAAAATCTACAAACAATAAATGCTGGAGAGGGTGTGGAGAAAAGGGAATCCTCTTGCACTGTAAGTGGGAATGTAAATTGATACAGCCACCATGGAGAACAATATGGAGGTTCCTTAAAAAATAAAAAAGAACCACCATATGACCCAGTAATAACACACTGTGCCTATACCCTGAGAAAACCAGAATTCAAAGAGTCATGTACCACAATGTTCATTGCAGCACTATTTACAATAGCCAGGACATGGAAGCAACTTAAGTTTCCATCAACAGGTGAATGGATATAGAAGATGTGGCACATATATATAATTGAATATTACTCAGCCATAAAAAGAAACAAAATTGAGTTATTTGTAGTGAGGTGGATGGACCTAGAGTCTGTCATACAGAGTGAAGTAAGTCAGAAAGAGAAAAACAAATACCGTATGCTAACACATATATATGGAGTCTAAAAAAAAAAAAGGTTCCTATGAACCTAGGGGTAGGACAGGAATAAAGACGCAGACATAGAGAATGGACTTGAGGATACGGGGAGGGGGAAGGGTAGCTGGGACGAAG
This sequence comes from Mesoplodon mirus, assembly GCF_964341445.2. Lineage (NCBI taxonomy): Eukaryota > Metazoa > Chordata > Mammalia > Artiodactyla > Ziphiidae > Mesoplodon > Mesoplodon mirus. The sequence continues at coordinate 107,618,131 of NC_138979.1, read as the reverse complement.
TGAGAGAGTGGCATGGACGTATATACACTACCAAAAGTAAAATAGCTAGCTAGTGGGAAGCAGCCGCATAGCACAGGGAGATCAGCTGGGTGCTTTGTGACCACCTACAGGGGTGGGATATGGAGGGTGGGAGGGAGACATAAGAGGGAGGAGATATGGGGATATATGTACATGTATAGCTGATTCACTTTGTTGTAAAGCAGGAACTAACACACCATTGTAAAGCAATTATACTCCAATAAAGATGTAAAGAAACAAAAACAAAACACAGGGAGCTGTGGGTGTCTCAGGAAGAGGTGTTAGAGAGAATCTATTATAGGATTTGGCTTAGGTTGGGTGATTTAGGGAGGATCCAAGAAAGCAGGGGTTTGTTCTAGATTAGGTGCTGTCAGAAAGAGGAGGCAATTCTATGACTGGACATTTCAATAACTTGTATCCTTAGAGAAGGAAGACTAGAGCAAGGCTTAAGGCTATAATTGGTAAAGAAGTATCAGCCACTTATAGTACCCAGGCGAGAGGGATGTTTGCTATTTTGCACAAAGATGTTGTTTTTGTCTGTGCTTAAAGTTATGAATTTGTCTTGTTTTGTCTCATAGTTTCAGAGTGACCTTGTCTAATGTTAGTGAGATTATGTCCACCAGAAGAACAACATGGCCCAGCCCTACATATGAGACCAATTTCTAGATGTCAGGGACTGCTTTTTAAAATTTCCCAGTGCTCTGCCTAATATATAGTGGGCATTCAATAAATATTTGAAGTTGCTTTTAGATGTCAAGTAAAAAGAGAGTTTAGGACTGTGGTCTGAGGAACTCCATCATTTAATGGCCAGGTAAAGGAGAAAGAGGCTGCAATGGAAAATAAAAAATAATCAGAGAGGTGGAAGGAAAACAAGGAGAGTGTGATGTCATGGAGAGGAAGGGAATTTTCAAGGACGAAAAAAGTGGTGGACAGCTGTCAGATATTGCTAAGAACTCAGGGAAGATGAGTTCTGAACACTAGAATTAACAACAGGAAAGTCACTGGCATCCTTGGTGAGAGGAGTTTCAGTGGAGCAATAGCAGGGAAAGTCAGACTAGGGTGGGATGAGAAATAAGCAGGAGGCAAGACAATTGCTTACAAAGAGGAAAGTACAATTAGATTTGTTTAAGGGTCATGAAAGGTCAAGGAGGATTTAAATTATTTTTAACATAGAAATTATTTTCATATTTAAATGTTGATGGGATGATTCTAGTCAAGTGGAAGAGATTAAATATACAGGAAAGAGAAAAACTGATAATGAAAGATTTTAGAAAAAGCTAGCAGGAAAAGAATCCAAAATAAATGTTAATGGTCATGGGACCCATTGTGGTGTTTTTTTGTTGTTCTTGTCTTTGTTTTTTGCTTCATTCAAGGTATTAGCTGTAACTGTCTAGAGGTTAAACCACTGAATTAAATCTAAACTGATAAATACCATAATTAGATTTGTATTTGAGAAAGATAACAGCATGAAATGGAAGATGGGTTAGAGGATTTCAAAACTGGAGACATGACAACATTTTGGAGGTTAGTCCAACAGTTCTGAAAAGGAAGGTAGGGATTTGAACTACAGTAATAACAGTTGGGATAGAAAAGAAGAGAGGACCATGAGAGTGCTCAGGAGAGAACCATGACGCCATGTGGTCATTAATTACAATCGGATGTCAAAAGGTGAACTAAATAGAATGCAGAGGATAACTCCTAGACTTTAGACTCAAGTTACCAGGAAGAAGGTGATGCCATTCACTTTGTAAGAAATACAAGAGGAGGGCTTCCCTGGTGGCGCAGTGGTTGAGAGTCCGCCTGCCGATGAAGGGGACACAGGTTCGTGCCCCGGTCCGGGAGGATCCCACATGGCACAGAGCGTCTGGGCCTGTGAGCCATGGCCACTGAGCCTGCGCATTCGGAGCCTGTGCTCCGCAACGGGAGAGGCCACAACAGTGAGAGGCCCACATACCGCAAAAAAAATAAATAAATAAAAATAAAAAGACATACAAGAGGAAAGCAGATTTGGATAGGACTATCAGGTAATGTGGGAAAATTATGATTTTGTTAACTCTATTATTCATTCAACAAATTTCTTTAAAATCTACTTTATGTCAGGCACTATACTAAACTCTGAAGAAACAGTCATGAACAAGAGAGCTGTGTTTCCTGCCCTGTTTGAGTTTATATTAAGGTAATTTTTGAGTTTGAGATACTTTCAAGATTTCTAAATAGGTATGTTAAATAAACCAGTTGGATAAACTAATATAAGGTTTAGAAGAAAGGTCTGGGCTGAAAATAGAGAGATGCAGGGAGAGAGAAATAGAAACAGAATATTGACACTGATAATAGTTCTCTTAAAATATGTATCCAGATCCCCTGACAGCCTGAGCAAAGTAGAGGATAGTTAAGGAAGGCATACTAAAAGTGTCCTAAAATCTATGGCTGTTTTTGTGGTCAGATCACTTTAACTATCAGTATAATTTTTCTATACAATATTCAAATCTATACTTATCCACATGGTATAATTTAATTGCATATTCTTTGGGATTAGACAGAACTGGGTTTAAATTCTAACTCTGCCCCTCTGGGTGTGAGAACACAAGTTATCCAACATTTATTGAGCACGTTAAATACTAGCGCTTGTGTAAGGTACTGAAGTGTGTGGTTAGTAATCCATTGTCCTTACCCTGAAGAAGCTTCTAGATTCATGAAGCAGGTTGATTTTCATCTTTGCCAACATGAGAAAAATGAGATATCTTTATCATGGTGTTATGAGGGGTAAGTGAGGCAAGAATGCACTGTACCTGACACATATTTCTCCATAACATGGTATGGAGTTAGCTGGATAGTAACACCATCTTTTAGGGTAAAAAGGTCACTGAAAGTATATTCTTCCAAAAATTAGTCACTATTTATGCTCCTGGGATTGCTTTCAAGTGTTCCCAATAGAGTATTATATTTATTGGCTTGTTTTTAAGGAATCTTAGCAATAGCTGCTGCACTTTCATGAGCTGATTCAACAAGCCAGAGGCAACATTTTCTTTGCAGGATATAGTTATGCCAAAGCACTCATTTGGTATAAACAGTATATCCTGTGGGGTCATGCCCTGTTGAATCCTGATGAACTAGCTTTTTAGCAAATTTCTGCTTATCTGCCTTATGCAGTGCCTTCTCTAAAAAGATCAGGATGACACAGGAAAGAGATAATTAAGGAAAGAATTCAAAAGGAAGAGAATCACAGAAAGGGAATATCTGTCATTCATTTTCACTAGTGTTTGACAGTAAATTGTAGTGCTTAACAAAGTTTATGTACACCAATATGTTTAAGCAATTCCTTATAAATTCCCAGCACTTTAAATTAATATATTGAGAAGCTGAGATCCTTTGACTAGTCATAGTACCCTAAGGACTACTGGCCAAAGTCCTTGTTGACTTTCTGGAATCATCAAACTATTACAAAAGGCCTAGAAGGTTTACACTGTTAGTTTTTCCATGCACCCCTGGCTATGCTACCCAAAAATCTTCCCTGCAATATTGAGTGGAATGTATTCAACAATTCTTAACCCGGAGTATGTTAAAATCTTCTGGGAGGGCCGATCTCTACAAGGAGTGATTCTTACAAGGAAGCTGGTTTTCTCTCTCTCTTTTTTTTTTACCTACAGTGAGCAGCAACATCTGAGAAACCTAACTGTATCTCTTTTAAGATAAATACATAGAAAAAGGAGAGGTGGTTGGGTGTGGTACTATAACTCACATGTCCTAGTAAACTTAGCTTTCTTTAGAAAGAATACATTCTCAAACTTCACTGTGCATTAACAAAATGATTGACTCTAGGGAATATCCTAGAAGTATTTAGAGCTTTTTTTGTTCACATGGAACAACAGAGAAAATCACACTAAACTGCAATAAAACATACAGGTATTTTAACCCTTTTTCCAACTATCTTCCACCACGTCTCTGGAAGTAGTGTAATCTATTACCATTTCAGTGCTTGACATCAATGGTGTAATGCAATACACACATATTCAGCACCAAGTTTCTTCCTGGTTATAGATTCAAATTCTTTTAATACACAATCCAAGGCTAGAAGAAATTGCTATAGTGAGATTTTTTTTTCTTTATTGGAGTATAATTGCTTTACAATGTTGTGTTAGTTTCTGCTGTACAACAAAGTGAATCAGCTATACATATACATATATCCCCATATCCCCTCCCTCTTGAGCCTCCCTCCAACCCTCCCTATCCCACCCCTCTAGGTGGTCACAAAGCATCAAGCTGATCTCCCTGTGCTATGCAGCACCTTCCCAGTAGCCATCCATTTTAGATTTGGTAGTGTATATATGTCAACACTACTCTCTCACTTCATCCCAGCCTCCCCCTCCCACCCCATGTCCTCAAGTCTGTTCTCTATGTCTCCATCTTTATTCCTGCCCTGCAACTAGGTTCATCAGTACTATTTTTTTTTTAGATTCCATATATATGCATTAGCTTATGGTATTTTTCTCTTTCTGACTTACTTCACTCTGTATGACAGACTGTAGTTCTCTCCACCTCACTACAAATAACTCAATTTCATTCCTTTTTATGGCTGAGTAATATTCCATTGTATATGTGTGTCACGTCTTCTTTATCCATTCATCTGTCGATGGACATTTAGGTCACTTCCATGTCTTAACTATTGAAAATAGTGCTGCAATGAACATTGTGGAACGTGACTATTTTTGAATTATGGTTTTCTCAGGGTATATGGCCAGTAGTGGGATTGCTGGGTTGTATGGTAGCTCTATTTTTAGTTTTTTAAGGAACCTCCAGACTGTTCTCCATAGTGGCTGTATCAATTGACATTCCCACCAACAGTACAGGAGGGTTCCCTTTTCTCCACACCCTCTCCAGCATTTATTGTTTCTAGATTTTATGATGATGGCCATTTTGACTGGTGTGAGGTGATATACCTCATTGTGGTTTAGATTTGCATTTCTCTAATGATTAGTGATGTTGAGCATATTTTCATGTGTTTGTTGGCAATCTGTAGGTCTTCTTTGGAGAAATTTTTATTTAGGTCTTCCGCCCATTTTGGATTTTTTTTTTTTATATTGAGCTGCATGAGCTGCTTATATGTTTTGGAGATTAATCCTTTGTCAGTTGCATCATTTGCAAATATTTTCTCCTATTCTGAGGGTTGTCTTTTCATCTTATTTATGGTTTCCTTTGCTGTGCAAAAGCTTTTAAATTTCATTAGGTCCCATTTGTTTTCTTTTTTTTTTTTTTTTTTTGAGGTATGCAGGCCTCTCGCTGTTGTGGCCTCTCCCGTTGCAGAGCACAGGCTCTGGATGTGTAGGCTCAGCGGCCATGGCTCACGGGTCCAGCCGCTCCGTGGCACGTGGGATCTTCCCGGACCAGGGCATGAACCCACGTCCCCTGCATCGGCAGGTGGACTCTCAACCACTGCGCCACCAGGGAAGCCCCAGGTCCCATTTGTTTACTTTTGTTTTTATTTCCATTACTCTAGGAGGTGGGTCAAAAAGGATCTTGCTGTGATTTATGTCACAGAGTGTTCTGCCTATGTTTTCCTCTAAGATTTTTAGTGTCTCACCTTACACTTAGGTCTTTAATCCATTTTGAGTTTATTTTTGTGCTTGGTGTTAGGAAGTGTTCTAATTTCATTCTTTTACATATAGCTGTCCAGTTTTCCCAGCAACACTTATTGAAGAGGCTGTCTTTTCTCCATTGCATATCCTTGCCTCCTTTGTCAAAGATAAGGTGACCATATGTGCATGGGTTTATCTCTGGGCTTTCTATCCTGTACTATTGATTTATATTTCTGTTTTTGTGCCAGTACCATATTGTCTTGATTACTGTAGCTTTTTAGTACTGTCTGAAGTCAGAGTGTCTGATTCCTCCAGCTCTATTATTTTCCCTCAAGACTGCTTTGGCTATTCGGAGTCTTTTGTGTCTCCATACAAATTTTAAGATTTTTTTGTTCTAGTTCCATAAAAAATGCCATTGGTAATTTGATAGGGATTGCATTGAATCTGTAGATTGCTTTGGGTAGTATAGTCATTTTCACAATATTGATTCTTCCAATCCAAGAACATGATATATCTCTCCATCTGTTGGTATCATCTTTAATTCCTTTCATCAGTGTCTTATAGTTTTCTGCATACAGGTCTTTTGCCTCCTTCGGTAGGTTTATTCCTAGGTATTTTATTCTTTTTGCTGCAATGGTAAATGGGAGTGTTTCCTTAATTTCTCTCTCTGTTTTTTCATTGTTAGTGTATAGGAATGCAAGAGATTTCTGTGCGTTAATTTTGTATCCTGCTACTTAACCAGATTCATTGATCAGCTCTACTAGTTTTCTGGTAGCATTTTTAGGATTCCCTATGTATAGTACCATGTCATCTGCAAACAGTGACAGTTTTACTTCTTCTTTTCCAATCTGGATTCCTTTTATTTCTTTTTCTTCTCTGATTGCCATGGCTAAAACTTCGAAAACCATGTTGAATAATAGTGGTGAGAGTGGACATCCTTGTTTTGTTCCTGATCTTAGAGGAAATGCTTTCAGTTTTTCACCATTGAGAATGATGTTGGCTGTGGGTTTGTCATACATGTCTTTTATTATTTTGAGGTAGGTTCCCTCTATGCCCACTTTCTGGAGAGCTTTTATCAAAAGTGGGTTAGGGTTAGAAAAGCTATATATGCAGAGAAAAGCTCAAAAGCTTTTTCTGCATATATTGAGATTATCATATGTTTTTTTTTTTTTTCTTTCTTTTTTTTTCTTTTTTTTTGCGGTATGCGGGCCTCTCACTGTTGTGGCCTCTCCCGTTGCGGAGCACAGGCTCCAGACGCGCAGGCCCAGCGGCCATGGCTCACGGGCCCAGCCGCTCCGCGGCATATGGGATCCTCCCAGACCGGGGCACGAACCCGTATCCCCTGCATCGGCAGGCGGACTCTCAACCACTGCGCCACCAGGGAGGCCCTTATCATATGTTTTTTATCCTTCAGTTTGTTAATATGGTGTATCACATTGATTGATTTGTGTATTTTGAAGAATCCTTGCATTCCTGGGATAAACCCCACTTGATCACGGTATATGATCCTTTTAATATGCTGTTGGATTCTGTTTGCTAGTATTCTGTTGAGGATTTTTGCATGTATGTTCATCAGTGATATTGGCCTGTAATTTTGTTTTTTTGTGACATGTTTGTCTGGTTTTGGTATCAGGGGGATGGTGGCCTCGTAGAATGAGTTTGGGAGTGTCCCTCCCTCTGCTATATTTTGGAAGAGTTTGAGAAGGACAGGTGTTAGCTCTTCTCTAATGCATAGTGAGTTTTGACAACACATTGGCCTTTGGGGCTCAGTGGACTTTTCAGATGGCCTATGTCAACTTTACCTAGTCCAAGTTGTTTTTCAGTACAGTAAATAAAAGGAAAAAGAACCCAGACTTTAGTATTAGACCTAATGCACATAAATCCTCTGTATTAGGGTTCTCCAGACATGTGCAGATTTATTATAGGAGTTGACTCACATGGTTATGGAGGCTGAGAAATCCCACAGTCTGCTGTCCACAAGCTGGAGAATCAGGAAATTAATTCAGTGTGGGTCCAAATGTCTGTGAACCAAGGGGTGCCAATGGTGATGGAATAAGTCCCAGAGTCTGAAGGCCTGAGAACAAGGAGCACTGATGTCTAAGGACAGCAAAAGAAAGATGTCCCAGCTCAAGAAGAGAGAGAGAGTTTGCCGTTACTTTTCCTTTTGTTTTTACTTCGGCCCTCAACAGACTGGATGATACTGGTCCACATTGGTGAGAGCAAATATTCTTAGTCTACTGAATCAAAAACTAATCTCTTCTAGAAACATTCTCACAGACACACTCAGAAATAATATTTTTATCTGGCCATCTCTTGTCCCAGTTAAGCTGGGACAAGGAAGCTTATGGTGGTAATGAAAGTCCCAGATCAGTTAACTTTAAAATTAGTCAAAAGGGAGATTATCCTGGGTAGGCCTGACTCAGTCAGGTGAAGCTTTCAAAAACGGCTTAAGCCCTCTCTGAAGTCTGAAAGATTTTCCTGCTGGCCTCAGAAAGTAGCTTCCATATTGTGAGAGGTGTCTGGGAGTATCACAGGGCAAGAAACAGAGTGATCTCTAGGACCTGAGAGTGGCCCCTGACCACTGCCAGCATGCAAAAGGAGGCCTTAGTCCTACAACCACAAAGAACAGAATTCTGCCAAAAATCACAGAGAAGTTCAAGCTTTAGAAGGAAACACAGCCTGGCCAACCCCTTGATTGCAACCTGTGAGTTTGTGATTCATAGAAATAGTGAGATAACACGTGTGTTTTTTTAAGCTGCTAAGTTTGTGGTAATTTGTTACACAACAGTAGAACAATAATACAAAATACACATTTTTATGGTCTTCTAACAGGCTATTTTCATAGTGATTCAGGAGTAGATACTGTCTAATGGTTTGAGAATCAGAGAAAAATGTTACTGGAATAAAATGGTTTCAGCAAGCAGGTCATTTGAACCTGCTCAAAAATTCCAAACATTTAGGTAAAGTCAGAATGCAGTATAGGGGCCGGGAAATATTTATTTTTAAGGAGGGAGAAAAAACTTCACTTGCAATTCCATTAACAAACTACTCACTTCTATCAATAACTAAACCAACCCAAATTACACTGCTTCTTAGTTAAAGACACAGTAATTTGACCACTATTCTAATAAATCAGTTGAAGGGTTAGGAAACAATTTAATTGGAAGAAATGACTCTGTTTACTGGCACAAATGATGTAAATAATCTCATAGCACTAATTATAAGTGATTGGATACCCTTAGGATGGTTAATAATGGATTTAAGTGGGAATCTTTGAGTTTGATAAGCTGTTTTAACGTTAGATGACTTATTCTAGAGTCAGTCTCAGACATTTACGGGTTCCAAAGATGACCTAAAAACCAAATATCTAGATATAAAGAAATCACAAGCTTTGGAAAAGAGAAAAATGAGCTTGAAGATTACCATAATGGCCTTTTATTTGAAATCTGTATATGTTAAAATGAATTAAGTGAAATAGACACATAATTACATGATTTTTAGGTGTAGGCTCATGATAAAGAATAGGGTTCAGTATCTTAAAATCATCAAACAGCAAAGCAAGTCATAGTCCAATGAATGTTTTATCACCCTTGAAGAAATATACTGTAGGCTCACAGCTATGAATAAAAGTAGCTTAAAAACTCAGAAGCAAAAATGACTTCTGGAAAAGTGGCAAGAAATGAAAAAGTACCAATGAGACACACACACACTTTATTTCTTATAAGTCAAAAACACATTAGTCACTTCAGAGCATTTATGTAAAAAGATTTTGTTCTTGAGGACTAGCAAATTTAAATCTGAATGTTTTTGTGTATGAGTGTGTGAGTGAGTATATGTGTGTGTGTGTATGTGTGTATGTGCATGTGAATAAATATGAATGGAAAGATAGAAGGGACATATAAAGAAAATCACCCAAGATTCTTTGCCCCTTACCTAAGTAGAATTAAAAACTATGTCAAATAACATACTTAAAAGCACAAAGAAAAATTGATTTGTGGTTTTATGGAAGTAGGTCATTTAGTGTGAAGGTTGTATTTCACAGTCTCTTAACTATTCTACCTTATTCTCAATCCAGGTTTTTAAAAAGAAAAGAAAAAAAAGCATAATGCTTATCAACACATAGCTAGGGATGATAAGAGTCTAACAGACAGTAAGTGAACTACATTTTCTGACTCTGTCCAAAATTTGAGAGCTGGTGCAGTCTATCCATGGTGTTGAGGGGGCAATGTGAATATATTGATGGCTACTACTAAGTCTGTCATCATTGTGAAATTTTGTATTTGGAGGACATGAAAAAATGAGTCCATCAATGTTGAGCAAATAATATATTGTACATGGCTTCTCTGGATGATCAAAAAATGTTAAACTTCAATAAAACTCACCTACTAAGGTAATATCTAATTCTCCTATTGCAAGGAGACTTGTGAGCATAAGCAGGGGATTAGCACTGGTTTCACCATCATTTTTTCTATTCATCAATAAAAAACTTAATTTAAAAATTTTTTGCTACATAAGAATACATGATTATAGAAGAATTTGAAGATATAGGTAAGTGATAAGAACATAATTAAAAGCATCCATAACCTTCTACCCATTTTAGTAGGATATTCTTTCCTTTTATCTAAGCAAAATATGTACCTATATGTATAAACATAACCTTTAAAAATAAAATAGCTATAAAATTAAATGAAAAATCCTCTGGGTAGTTAAACCACTCTGGGTTTTATGATAACATAAGTTGGAGGGTGCAGCCAAGATTCCCCATGGGTCCTCTGAATCACAGGGGCATGCCCATGATATAGAGTAGATATGGTGACATTTATCAACAACGTCTATGTTTTCATGGATCCTAACAATATACATAATACTTGTCACATATTTAATAGGTTAAATTTGGATTATAATATATTGATATCATACTTGTATACAAGACCTGCTTCAGGGTGTAACTGCATTCAGCACTGGATAGCAAGCTAATAAAAACTGCAGCAAAAACAGTTTTACGACCCTCCATCGACTTGTGTTTTACATCACATTATCGTATTGCAGACATTTGAATTAAAGGTTAACAAATACTATTTAATGGGTTGTCTGAATGAATGTACAGTGCATGAATACATGCTTCTTGCAATTTTTATCAGTTTTGATACTACATGTGCTTTGTGATTTGGGTTCAGACAGGGCTGTAAGTGGATGATGGCTCTTGACTGACTCTTATAAGTAATATAAAATAGCACATTTTATTAGACTTCCTCCAATTAAGTGTACATCCCCCATTAAGGCAATCTGTCATCATTTTAACAATGTCATTAACATCTACAATGTAACTCACAGGGGCTTTGTTCTTCTTTCAAAATTAGTAGCACATACATTATATAGAAAGCTTAAAGTACAAAAACAAATTTAAGAAGCCTTCAACTCTAAGCTATACAAGTATCTTTAGTGAATTACATAGAAGATATGACTTTACTAAGAAAGAAAAGCCCACAGAAATTATATATCCATTAAAATGGATTAATGATATAAAATATAAATTTTCTTTCTAATGTAGCTATCAAGAAACATGGTTTACTACACTACTAAATGTATTTGGCTAAGGAAAATAATTTAAATTATTGGGCTACTGAAAGCAAAAATCAGTATATAAAATTTATGATTTTTATATAAATGATATTATCAATCTTTAGAAATATTTTGGAAAATTTTCATGGATAAAAGTAATATATTAAGTGCCTAATAAAAAAGATAAAATTTTATTAGGAAATTTAGATGGTAATAGCCAACTTTAAAATACTAAAATACATCTTATTTACTACTGTGGCTTCAGTAAATAGATTAAGATTCAATTAATAACAAATACAGGGAGAAAATTTAAGTTTATAAAATAGAGTGAAGTTTCTGCTCTAAGAAGAATATTTCTTTATATATTCACACAGAAATATATACTACTGTATAAATATGAAATAGAAATGAAAATGTGTTTTTCTACTGTGACCTAAAGTTGTCAACATGTATAAAGGCTCTCTTTAACAAAATTTTTCTCATTAACAGTTAGGTTACAAATAAAGTATCAAATAAAACCCAACTTGAAGGATAGAGACATCATAATCAGTTTTCAGATCATAGGAATCTCCTCTCTCTAAACTTGACTTGCTCTCTCTTGCAATGGCTCTTAGAGTAATCTAGTGAACATTACAATTCGTTGAAATCATGTCTTTTCTGCCTTATTAGAATATACATTCCTTAAAGTAAGGATTAATATTATGCGTCCCTCCAAAACTCTTACAGAGTTTAGCACAGCACTTTGCACATTACAAATACTAAATAAGTAAATGCCCTGCAATTATCTTAAATATAACATGTCCAAAATTAATTCATTAACTCCACCTCAATATCTCTTCCCTCTTTAAGATTCCTTATTTCAGTAAATTTTCCAACCATTGAGCTTCCTAAGCAAAATACTTGGGAGTCATCTTTGACTACTCCCTGGTGCATGCGCTATAGTATCAAGGTTTGTCAAAATCCCATTTCAATTTAAAACCCTAACATTTCTCAATTCTGGCTTCTCTCTTCTGTCTCCATGCACGCCATCTCTTGCTAGGCCCTCCTTTTCTTGGCATCCATCCCAACGGTTCAGTTGCTCAATATCTTTTATATTTTAATGCTTGGAATATATTTGAGTTCTATTTCCTAGGTCCAAAATCCTCTGTGGTATTGGGGTAACTTTTATTCAGTCCATTCAACACAGCATTTCCCAAACTTGCTCCACAGCAGCCACTCTGCAACCTCCTTTATCTCTGATGTCTTCTCAGAGTTTTGCTTTTTTTTCCTAATTATCCCATTCAGGAGTGAGTCACCATTCATTTGTGGTAGAACCAAAATCCTTAATGTTGCTTAAAATATAAACCCAAGTCATTAATATATATTAGATTAGGCCCAATGAGACCTTAAATTTGGGAATAAAATGCTACATACATAGACAAGGATAATCCTTTTTAGATTTAAGAGAATATCAACAAAGATCAAATTTGTGCTTCTTCTTCAGTGGGAGTTTTTAAGACACAGTGATGAGTTTCTGGAAAGCTTTTCTCTAAAAGGTGAGTGGTCCTCAACTCAAGTTAAGTCAGTTATTTTACTTCATTCTCTGTACAAAATCCTTTTCACTTAAAATAACCACCTTAGCAAAGAAAAATACTGTCACTATGGCAATTATAGTGTAGCAAACTGAGTGAACTGTTTCTGAGGTTCTTTCATGTTACATCCAGACAATCAAAATCATATAAGTAAGTACATAGTGAATTGCCTCTTCTTTTGGAGAAAGATATAGTGCATGCCACAGAAATGCTAACCTAAAAGTCTAATGATAAACAAACTCCCAATTCATTCATTCCTTCAACACACATTTTATAAGCTCTTACTGGGTGCAAGCCAATGGACCAGACCTGGCCCACTTGCTTGCTTTTAATTCTCTATGCCTCATCAGGGGACAGAATCGGGTTCTCAAACAAGAATAGAGGTAACAAACATGGCATTCAGTGATTGTGTGTTCATGATCACATCGTTATGTGATCACATAGGATTCATGTGGAGATTACTGCATAACAAGACAGCTGAAATGGAAATATCACACAGTCTGAAATTATCACACAGTCTGATCAGTCGAATCCATGGGTTAGACTCACACTATTTGAACCTTTTAAACCATTTAAATTTTCTTGCCTTAAGTTTTTTCATTGAATAAGCATTAAGCATTTCTTTGAGTAAGCATTAAGATAATAATAGCCAAGACTTAATAAGTATTTCATAGCTGCATGATACTCCACACAATTGTTGCATTAATTCTCACAACAATCCTAAAAGGCAGACAATACTCCCAAGACTCAGATATTATCACACAATTATATAGATAAGGAATCTGAGGTTCAGAGAAATAAGAAATTTGCTAAATTTCTAATATACCATAGGGTGGAATTTAAACTTGCCTCATCTGATTCAAGAGCCAGGTTCTTTCTACTATATCACACTGCCTTATGACGTAGCAGAGGAGGGATTCCCCACTACATCCAATGTAGAAACCCAGTTCAGTATGTCTGCCATTAGTATAAATAAATGGTGGAAGAAAGTGTACACTTTCTTAACAAAGAAAATGTCCTTAACCCGAGTTAAACTGTAGGGCTCCTCTTAATTTATAATATTTGGGAAACAATAAAATCTTGTTCCTCATTAAAATTAGAGTCTAAAACCATTATCAAATGGCTACAGGAAAAGTTACAATAAGCAGAATTCATTTATAAATCTATCTGAAGGCAAGGGGTAGACCATATAACTGCATGAAATACTTTGCTGACTTTACAATATTAGCTTTCTTATCTTCATATTAAAGCTTATATTTAGAAACTAGCTCCATTCATAATTTTTAATGTCACTGAATTGAGAGAATTAAAAATTTAATTTTCACTGTTTATAAAACGACCTAGACAGCTTCATTAGGTTGTTTTTGTTAATTCACTGACTTTGAACCCAAAGCTATTGGTTTTAAAAATTAACTTTCAATTTTAACCTTAAATGAAAATTTCCTTTCCATTTAGACAGCTTGTACCTGCCAATCTGCACAGTCATTTATGCGTTTACTTTTTTATTCAACAATAGGTTTTGAACATCTACTATGGGCTGATCCCTCTGACAGAGGTGTAGCAGATGTAGAAGAATGTAGTAGGCCTGACCCTGCCTTCTAAGATCTAGTCTTGGGGGTTGAGCTTCGAAGAGAAGACAATTATGCAAGTAATACCAACATCATATCATGAATATTTTCATGGGAGAAGTACAGGTTGCTATGTGAGCACATAACAGGGGACTTAACTTAGTCTAAGTCTAAGTCTAAGCTTTCTGGAGGTAGGAACACAGCTCCTAAGGACTCAAAAATGAATAGAGTATGGTTGGTCAGGGTAAGGGAAAATGACGCAGAGTGGGTGGTACTTTAGAGAGAGTAACCAAATTGTAAATGATCTGGTTTCCCATAGTGACGTTGATAGATACTACTCATTAGGCCCTATCTCTTGAAGAATAATCTTTAACTGCAGAAAAAGTATTTGGTGGATTTCAGTACAATTGCCAATGTGTATACAGAAGCTATTCCTGAACAGCGTTCTGAACTTTGATTCTACAGTAAACAGATAGTCTTCAAACTGGGATCGAGCATAACTGTCAATATTAAGTGACTTATGATCATCTTTAGATAATCAGCCATCATGTTCTATTGATTGACATGCCAGGTACTTGATAGCACCAGGTATTATGGTTAATGCAAATAATTATTTTTCCTGTGAGTTTAGTTAAGGGTCTTCATATTGATGTAATTAAAACTGAAGTGGCATTTGAAATGCATCACCTAAATAAAGCACCCTAAGGTTTACCCTATTAAGATTTGTAAGAGATCTAAGTAATTGCAATTTGTGTTATTTTATTCCACATATTACTTCCCTGAAGAAATCAATGTCTCTGCTATATATATAGCCATATATATATATATATATATATATATATATATATATATATATTTATACACACACACACACACATATAGCCATATGATCATCAAATATTTCATTATTCTCATGAACAAAATTGTTCACTAATAGCACATCAACATCAGATGTAGCAGCAAATGCTTGTTTAATATTTAAATTTAGGAATTCTCATTGCCCATTACCTATCTATTAAGAATTACAAGTTCCAAATTAACTGAGAATTCCATGTTAATCGCATGCTTTATAATGAGATTGTTTGTTATCCCTAGCCTTCAACAGCACTGATTAAACCTCTCAGTATAGTCACTAAGTTGATATTTTTTACCCACTGTCTTCACACCTAGTTCAGTGTGATATTTAAAAAGCAAACTAAAGAAGAGTATCATTTATTGTTAACTTTGTCCTATAGATGTCCTTTGTGCTTATAATTCTCTGATGTGCAGAGGTATCCCACAGAGAAAAAAGAGAAAATATTACGCCACAACACAAGAGCCATTTAGCTCTCTGCAATCAAAATCAGATTCTGCCTCCATACCACCCTAGAACAAATGAATATTAGGTAAGATACTGCTATACTTTATTAAATTATTGAACTCATTTCAAACTTACCAATTTTTCATATATATATACATATATATATATATATATAATTGCCAATTCAGTAAATGTAGGTAATCTCAATTCTTTTTAGGAAACCAAGGTTTAAAATGGTTATATAATGGTAATGTAGGACTCAAATCCAAACAAATGATCCAAACACTGCAATAATAATCTACACACTACTACCTCTCAGGTATTAAAAAGAGTAGAAAAGGAGTTTCCTTAATGAGAGGTTAATTTTTTAAATAAGTGACCAAGAACAAAATAAAATATAATAAGCCCCCAAAATACTATCTTGAGTTCTCTAGGTTCTGATTAACTCCACTTATATTTCAACAGGTCTAAAGAAAATGAAATCCAAATACTGACTTTGAAACATTGTATTTTACCTCTGCTTACTAAAACTCTAGCAGTAAAGAAATATTTGCATCATAATATCATGGAAATACAGTAAACTCATCATAAGGTTATTTTATTGAAGAAGCCATTTTTTCAAAGTAAATAGAGATGAAAGAACAGATGTACAATAAAAGGAAACAACGCACTTTATTTGTTCCTATTCTGATTGCCCACATGGTCTGCTACAAGAATACATAACTACTTCCTTTGAACATACCACTAAACAAAATTATTATATCCAGTGGCTATCTTTAATGTAGAGAATGCATACTTTATTCAGAGAGCATTTGAAGATTTCAGTCCTGAACTCATAATTTTTTTGGTGTGATGTTTATGACTACTCAGGTGTTCAATAATAATTTCTATTGCATACAATGTTCACTTCCACAGTTTTTTCAAACCTATGGACTAAGTTTATCTTAATGCCTCTGGGAAGTAATTAAGATTATCCCTACTTTACAAATAGGGAAACAGAATCACAGGACTCTGTAACCCATTTAAATGAACAGACTTGCAGACAAATGGTAGCTTAAAAATGATTACCCATGTGTAAAAATAGAAAGCCCGTATCAGCACTAGAAACTGTCCATGGGCACATCACACATCAGAATTCTTGAGGAATCTGCTACCTGCAGACATTATTATTAGAATGAAGAGGGGCCAACTCACTCTATAACCACTGTGGAGCATCTGAAAAGTGAGTGGATGGAATCCCAGCAGAAATCCAGAACACCTTCTAATTTGATTGGGTGAGGACAACTGGCAGCTTTATGGTATAGACTAGAGACAACTGGAAGCAGTGATGACATGGTAAGTCTTTTTCTCCTGCTGTGCCCATCCAAGAATGAAAGCACTGCCATGCTGGCTCCTGCTGAGAGCAGCTATAGTGAGCTTAAAACAGAGTTTCCAATTTCTTTAACACTCCTCCCACCAGTTTGCAATTGCTCTGTTTAAATGATGCCACATATTTTATTCCTTCATATTGATCCACTGTTCAGAACATCAGCATATTTTCATATGACAAGAGATGTTTTGTGTTTTGTTTTCTGTTTTGCTATTCTTACTGAGGGAGGTTTATGCTTGTTAATGTTTAGATATTGGGTGGATTTTGTCTGAGAAAATGTGATTCTATGTTTAACTCTACCTTTAGGTCCAGATTAAGGGGCAGGAGAAAGTTAACAGTTAGCTGTAGTTTTACTTTATCATTTCAGAAATTCAGTAACAGAACTGGGGACAGACGTAGTAGGAAGATTTACCTTTGTACTAAAAACATCCTAGAATTGAGCATGGGGCATTGCCCCATTTTTTCTTGGGTTTGTTGTTTTTATGGTTACCTTCTGCTAGGTAAGGGATATTGAAGGCTGATAAAATACACACACACACACACACACACACACACAACAAAGTAATAGGAATTTCTAAATTTAAAGATAAATAAAGAACAAATAGAGCTGAACATAAGCAAGGAGGAGGAGGGAGAAGAAAAATGTTCTGACCTGAAGAAAAACCATGGGTTGAAGGAAGAAATATACCAAATGTTAAAACTTTGGATGGGAGGAGTCCCAGACCATCACAAAGACAGAAGAATCGGGTAATGAGAAATAAAAATATCAGTTGGTCAATAAAGCTGATTTGAGAACCTGACTTAAATCATAGGCTACAACAGTGTTCTTAATAGGTTATTTGTAAATCCAACAGCTATACCCACCTCGTCACAAGCACAGCTGTGCGACAGCAGACCTCCAACATACGGGCTGGCAGCTTACCCCAGGGGCCCAGGAACACCAGCTATGTATCCTCCCTGCAGCAAGCTGCATCTAAAAAAAGAAAGAAAGAGACAGAAATGTTCAGACGGGACTGACCATCATCTACCAAACGCACAACCAGACAAGTAACTTCTCCCAAGGAACTGGCTAGATAATGGGAAGAGGAATGCGTCAAGGGGACCAAGAATACTACCAAAGACCCCTCACAGAACCATGAGACAAGGGAATAGCATTTACTCCCCCCATATAAACACACTAGGCAAAATAGATTGAAAAGATCTATAAATTTGGATACACTCTTGGAATTACAATGATGGGGGAAGATTCATGCATCCATTCAGGCAGAAAACAAGCAAAAAACACATTGTATCTGAAAGTAAAAGAGAAATCAAGTTGTCCACAGTTTTTTTCTCTCTATAACGTTAACTCTCCAGGACAAAATGGAGCCATAGCTATAGAGTTTTGAGGAAAAAATATGACAGTAAGCCAAGAAGCAATAGAAATACATTGCCAGGCATCTTATAAGAACAGTAGAAAGACAATGCCAAGAATGCAGAGCTCAGAAAACTATCACCTGCGATATATTCCTTAAAAATTACTGAACACCAATTCTCCAGCTGATGGAGAGATGGATCTAAGACACTTAAAAACATGAGCCATTGTATTATAAAGGGACAATTGGTATAATCAAAAATATTAGCACACAGTGTTGCTTGAATATTTCTTGTAATATGTCCATCAAATTTAACACCAATATAATAAATATTGAAAGAGAAAATATATACTCTAAAGTGAATAATAACCTGGATTTTGAAATCCAGAATTATGTTATAATAAACTAGAAATTTCAATATAAGGGGAAAGCAACTACAGGAAGTGCAAGTATCTAAAATTATCATTTTCTTAGAATCACTAGAAATTGTTTCATTTTTAATTACTAGAAAAATGTCTTTAATATCTTCAAGGACACTAGTAGCATAACTTTCTTCCATATTTCAAAGGACCAAAAAGATTTAAAAAATTAAACTACATGAATATTGGAAAAAAATCTCAAGTTGTGGGTTGAAAAAGACACCAAAGCTTAGATGATGGGCTATATAAAAGTTAATAAAACTTCAAAAGCAGTATATATAAATCACGTAATTTAGAAAAAGATATACTTACTATATACGTTTCAGTGTTCTTAATATAAAAAGAAAAATAAATTAAGAAAATAAGTGACTGAAAAGTTAAGGATAACAAGAATAGCTGTTAAATAGCAAACAACAATAGAAAAGAATAATATGTAAAATAAACATAAGAGCTGGTTCTTTCAAAAAATGTAAAATTTAAAAATTATGATAAATCTACACAAATACAAAGAGAAAATAGAAAAATGAGAAGTAATTTTAAATCATAAAAAAGCACTACATGCAAAAGCATACTTCTCTTTTGAAAAAATTCAATGACATCGTAAATTTTCTAGGAAAATATAAATTACCAAAATCAATTCATAGAAGTAGATAATGCTTTGCTAAGAAATTTTTATGTTATCAAGGCATTATATTCAAATATATCTTCATACTCAATATATTTACAGATTAGGCTTTCTATACTTTCAAAGAATAAATGGTTCTCAAACAATTCCAAAAGCTAGAAGAAAAAATATTCATAATTCTTTTTTATATAGTTAGCATAATGAAAAATTGGCAAAGAGTGTATATTAAAAAAACACAAAGGCTGAGAGCTAAACTTAAGCTTACTCCTGAATATATAAAAGCATATGTGTGTGTGTGTGCTCATGGAGTTTTATACGTGTGTGTGTGTGTGTGTGTGTGTAAAATTCTGAGTTCTTTATTCCATTCTATTGGTTTCTTTGTTTTAAGCAAGTATGATACTCATAGAATGCATTTGTAAGGATTTCAGGTAGGGCTACCAATGAATTTATAAATTATTGGTGTGTTAATATCTTTGTATGTCAACTTGTCCCATCCAAGAGTATGGACTATCTTTGCATTTTCTGAGCTTTTTGAAACCTTTAATACAGTTTTATTTATTCCCCACAGAAATCTTAGGACTGCTTGTTAAAATATAACATATATTTTAGTTTTTCTTGATATTTTAAATGGAATCATATATTTGTTAAATTTTCTGGTTGCTTGTTACCATTGATTTTTTATTAATGATTGTCATAAATCAATCTTATATCTGGGAATAGTCTTCCCATCAGCAATATTGGATAAATAAAAAAACAATGTGGAAAAACTGTAAAGAACTCAGAATTGCATAATTCTGGATCTATGTCAGACAAATGACATTGGAATATGAGAATGAAGCAAAAACATTTACAAATTGCAGGCTAACAAATATTCTAAAGTATTACAAAAGTTTGTAATTCAAACAGAAGAATGGGTTCAAGAGAAAGCAGCAATAATGAGCACATTTTAAAAAATTCATTATTAAGGCTAAATAACTGGGTTTTTAAAAATTTATTAAAAACAATCTGGAAATAAAATTTTACATGCTATCAACATGGGAAGTGGAAGTTGGGGGAACAGATGGGAGCAAAAGTATGCTACTGTTCTTTTTATACAAGGGGAGAAAAGAGATAATGACTAGACTATTACAGGCAAATAAAAGTTCAAATATGTTTATTAAAAATCTAAAGGCCCTTTCTCCTTTTCTCTCTTTTGGTGGAAGCTGAGGAGTAAGCCAACTGTTAACATATTCAGCATGACTGGGGACAAGGAAAGTTGAAAATATTCAACACATGGTTTAACAAAAATTTGAACATACACAGAAAATGACCAAAATTTTAGATCACATGCAAGGTGAATCCTGTAGTTTGCTCAATGAGCACATCATGATCGAGAAGCATTTATCTGTAGAATGCAACAAAGGAGATCTAAAAATGTAAATTATATATGTAATTATTATATAATAAAATTATATAACATCCTAATTTATACCAAAAAGAATTTGATAAATGTTACATTAATTATAATTGTTAAAATGGCACTTGGTAAACTAGAAATCTAAAGGAATGTTCTTGACTTCATAAAAGGTATGAACAAAAATCCATGGCAATCACTATATTTAATGGTGAAATACTACGAGTCTTCCAATTAAAGTCAAGGATGAGATAAATATGCTGTACACTACTCTTATTGTATTGTTAGTTATACAACTTGATGTTCTATTCTTCAAGTTTGATAAGGAAAAGAAATTAGATTAAAACATTAGTAAGAAAGAGATAAGACTATTATTGTAGAATGTGCAATTACCTACCTAGAAAACTGAAAAGAATCACTTGTGAATTACTAAAACTAATATTGAACAAGGTGACTGGCTACAAGATTAATAATCGAAATCAAATGGCTTGCCTATATGCCAGTGTGAAAGAGAAAGTTAACCAAACCAAACAACCCAAAGCAAAATGTATTGTAATGGTGGTGGTGGTGGTGGTAGTGAGGGAAACCACATTATAAAATGTCTGTGACAAGAAGAAAACAATGACATGGCTTTCAAGATCATAATAACAAAGTGACATTATAACATTTTTTAAGAAAAATTTATCTTTAAGAATACTTAGTTAACTCACTATTGAGTCATTAACATTAGCTAATACCCTTTTTGAACGATCATAAATTTTCACAATAACACATTTATCTGCAAGTGTATTATAGCTTTTAAGCAACTAAACCACATAATAGTCTTATGTAAAAAAGAGGCATTATTAAAAAGTTTATTAAAAATAGGAGAATTTGTATCTTCTACTGTAGTCAGAAACTTGAGGAAAAAATGGATTTGTTTTTGAGACCTTATCTTAGCCTTTGACATTTAAGCTGGAAGTTGACTTCTATTTCTAGAGAAGAAATGTATGTTTCTGATCTTACATCCTCTTTATAATGAAGGGCTTCTGATACAGACTGTGTTCCCTCAAAATTCATATGTTGAAATCCTAATGCCAAGGTGACGGTATTAGAAGGTGGGGCCTTTGAGAGGTGATGAGGTCATGGGGATGGAGCCTTCATGAATGGAATTAGTGCCCTTATGAAAGAGACCCCAGAAGCTCTATTGCTTTTTCTGCCATGTGAGGACACAGTGAGAAGACAACTGCCCTCCATGAATTTAGGAAGCAGGTCCTCATCAGATAATGAATCTACCTGTGCCTTGATCTTCAACTTCTCAGCCTCCAGAACTATGAGAAATAAATGTTTGTTGTTAAAGCCACCCAGTCTATGGTATTTTTGTTATAGCAGCCTGAACAGCTTGAGACAATTTTCACATCTTTCTTCCAAACCAACAATAACTAATTTGAATATATGCAAAATCCATTCAGAAGAGTTAAAAAAATTATAAAATACCTGGGAATAATATATAAAACTTTTATAGAGAAAACTATATATTTTTACTGAAGGACATGAAAGAAGACTGTCTAAGGAGAAATACCACTTCCACTGAGGTGAAGTCCCATATTGCAAAACATGTCAATTTTTCTCCAATTCAATTTGTGAATTCAATACCTCCCAAAACAATATTGTGTGTGTATGTATGTGTGTAAAATAGAAAAAAATGATAACTGCATAGGGACTGGAATTTTATATGGTGATTCAGGTGGACTTTAACTCTATTTTTAGTAATTTAATTTTATACAGAGAGGAGGTGTTCAGGTATTGCCTGTGTAATTAACAACTAATTTAAAAATGACTTGAAAGATACTTTCTCCATTGTTAATAAGGTTTTTCTCTGAGTATTTTTATTTTCTTTTTAATTCAACCCTTTTTTATATTTCTTACAATAAACATGTAGTTCTTTCATAATTAGAAAAAAGAAACATATTATTTAAAAACAGATATCACATTACAAAAAGGGGAAAGCCACCTGACTCTTACCTAGAATTCTATAAAGCTACTTAATCTAGATTCATTCCACCAAAAATATACATAAAATATAATGTGAGGTGGTTTTTTTTCCTAATAATTCACTTCCAGGCCTCCAAAAGGGAAACATATGTTAGTGGTCTAAAAATCTATAGTCCAGCTCTGTGCCATAAGTATCATCTTTTTATGTGTATACTCCTGCCAGGGGTTCACAGTTGTGCCAGGGAGCATTTAAAGACTATACGGGCCTATGACTTTACATTCCTGAGAGCCCTATAGCCTAGAAATTCACTGAAGAGTCAGCATGTGTTTACAGAAACGAGTTTTAATTAGCCAAGTTCCTGGGATAATTAAGGACAATAACAAACAATCCTTATCATCATTTTAGCATAGTGCTCAAAGGTTCATTAGAAGCAGAGCAGCCAAACCAGCCCTAGCAATTAATAGTGAGATTAAGATCATAGTTAGACACTTACCACACAGTGGACAGTAAGGAATACAGGCTGTATCAGATATACCCTGCCAGTGGAAGAATACCCTCTTCCACTATTCTAGAAAAATGGTAATTAACGATCAAATTCAAAATTAAAGTCTCCAAGATGGTGAATTTTTTAAATAGTTTCAGTGCATACTTATGTTAGATATACTTTTTAAAAAGCATATTTCTAAGTCATTTGAAAAACTATTGTGACAATATCTCAGTGAATCTAATAAGGAAATTATATCCAGGCTGTATCAAGTATGAAAAATATTAATCATATTGTAGAAACTTCATTTGAACTTTTCAAAATGTTTAGGGAAAGTTTGACATGCTTAAAAATAAGAAGTTCTCTTTACAAAATTCAACATCTGAAGTATTTGGTGGTTAAAGAAAAACGAAGTCCGAAGACCCTCAAGATGTTAGAGGAGTAAGACGTGGAGATCACCTTCCTCCCCACAAATACATCAGAAATACATCTACATGGGGAACAACTCCTACAGAACACCTATTGAACTCTGGCAGAAGACCTCAGACTTCCCAAAAGGCAAGAAACTCCCCACATACCTGGGTAGGGCAAAAGAAAAAAGAAAAAACAGAGACAGAATAATAGGGATGGGACCTGCCCTTCTGGGAGGGAGCTGTGAAGGAAGAAAAGTTTCCACACACTAGGAAGCCCCTTCACTGGCAGAAACGGGGGCTGGGGGTGGGGAGCTTCGGAACCATGGAGGAGAGCCCAGCAACATGGGTGAAGAGGGTGAAGAAGTGAGATTCCCGAACAGAGGATCAGTGCCAACCAGCGCTCACCAGCCTGAGAGGGGTGTCTGCTCACCTGCTGGGGCAGGTGGGGGCAGGGAGCTGAGGCTCAGGCTTCAGAGGTCAGATCCCAGGGAGAGGACTGGGGTTGGCTGCATGAACACAGCCTGAAGGGGGCTAGTGCACCACAGCTAGCAGGGAAGGAGTCCAGGAAAAAGTCTGGACCTGCCTAAGAAGCAAGAGACCATTGTTTTGGGGTCTTCAAGGAGAGGGGATTCAGAGCACCGCCTAAACGAGCTCCAGAAATGGGCATGAGCCACGGCTATCAGCGTGGACACCAGAGACAGGCATGAAATGCTAAGGCTGCTGCTGCAGCCACCAAGAAGCCTCTGTGCAAGCACAGATCACTATCCACATCTCCCCTCCCAGGAGCCTCTGCAGCCCGCCACTGCCAGGGTCCTGTGATCCAGGGACAACTTCCCCAGGAGAACACACAACATACCCCAGGCAGCTGCAACATCATGCCGGCCTCTAGCACTGTAGGCTCGTCCCGCATTCCGTACCCCTCACACCCCTGGCCTGAAGGAGCCAGAGCCCTCTAATCAGCTGTTACTTTAACCACATCCCATCTGAGCGAAGAACAGACACCCTCAGGCGACATACACGCAAGGTGGGGCCAAATCCAAAGCTGAACCCCAGGAGCTGTACGAAGAAAGAAGAGAAAGGGAAATTTCTCCCAGCAGCCTCAGGAGCAGTGGATTAAATCTCCACAATCGACTTGATGTATACTGCATCTGTGGAATACCTGAATAGACAACGAATCATCCCAAAATTGAGGCGGGGGACTTTGGGAGCAACTGTAGACTTGGGGTTTGCTGTCTACATCTAATCTGTTTCTGGTTTTATGTTTATCTTAGCTTAGTATTTACAGTTTAATATCATTGGTAGATTTATTTATTGATTTGGTGGCTCTCTTCCTTTTTTTAATATACAGATATATATATTTTTTTCCTTTTTCTCTTTTTGTGAGTGCATATGTGGATGCTTCTTCGTGTCATTTTGTCTATATAGCTTTGCTTTTACCATTTCACCTAGGGTTCTGTGTGTCCGTTTTTGTTTTTTATTTTTTCTAGTACACTTTTTAGCACTTGCTATCATTGGTGGATTTCTTTCCTGGTTTGGTTGCTCTCTTCTTTCTTCCTTTCTTTTTCTTTAATACTTTTTAATTTTTTTAATTTTTAATAATTTAAAAAAATTTTTATTTTAACAACTATTTTATTCTCTTTCTTTCTTCCTTCCTTTCTCTTTTTCTCTCTTTCTTTCTTTCTTTCTTCTATTTTTCCTCCCTTCCTTCCTTCCTTCCTACTCTCTCTCTCGCTCTCTCCCACCATCCCTCCCTCCCTTACTTTTCTTCTAAGTCTTGTGGCTGAGAGCGTCTTGGTGCTCTGGCCGGGTGTCAGCCCCGTGCCTCTGAGGTGGGAGAGCCGAGTTAAGGATGCTGGTCCATCACAGAGCTCCCAGTTTCACATAATATTAAACAGCCAAAGCTCTGCCAGAGATCTCCATCTCAATGCTAAGACCCAGCTCCGCTCAATGACCAGGAAGTACAGTGCTGGACACCCTATGCCAAACAACTAGCAAGACAGGAATACAACACCACCCATCAGCAGAAAGGCTGCCTAGAAGCATAATAAGGTCACAGACACCCCAAAACACACCACGGGACACAGCTGTGCCCACCAGAAAGACAAGACCCAGCCTCATCCACCAGAACACAGGCACCAGTCCCCTCTACCAGGAAGCCTACACAACCCACAGAACCAACCTTAGCCACTGGGGCCAGACACCAAAAACAACAGGAACTACGAATCTGCAGCCTGTGAAAGGAGACCCCAAACACAGTAAATTAAGCAAAATGAGAAGACAGAAAAACAAACAGCAGATGAAGGAGCAAGGTAAAAACCCATCAGACCAAACAAATGAAGAGGAAACAGGCAGTCTACCTGAAAAAGAATTCAGAGTAATGATAGTAAAGATGATCCAAAATATTGGAAATAGAATGGAGAAAATGCAACAAATGTTTAACAAAGATGTAGAAAAACTAAAGAGCAAACAAACAATGATGAACAATACAAAAAATGAAATTAAAAATTCTCTAGAAGGAATCAATATCAGATAACTGAGGCAGAAGAACGGCAAAGTGACCTGGAAGACAAAATAGTGGAAATAACTACCGCAGGGCAGAATAAAGAAAAAAGAATGAAAAGAAATGAGGACAGTCTTAGAGACCTCTAGGCAACATTAAACGCACCAACATTCAAATTCTAGGGGTCCCAGAAGAAGAAGAGAAAAAGAGAGGGACTGAGAAAATATTTGAAGAGATTATAGTTGAAAGCTTCCCTAATATGGAAAAGAAAATAGTGAATCAAGTCCAGGAAGAACAGAGAGTCCCATACAGGATAAATCCAAGGAGAACACACCAAGACACATATTAATAAAACTATCAAAAATTAAATACAAAGAAAAAAGATTAAAAGCAGGAAGGGAAAAACAACAAATAACATACAAGGGAATCAGCACAAGGTTAACAGCTGATCTTTCAGCAGAAACTCTGCAAGCCAGAAGGGAGTGGCAGGACATATTTAAAGTGATTAAAGGGAAAAACCTGAAATTGTATCAAGTAACTTTTCTGACCACAAGGCTATGAGATTAGACATCAATTACAGTGAAAAATCTGTAAAAAATACAAACACATGGAGGCTAAAAAATATGCTACTAAATAACACGAAATGACTGAATAAATCAAAGAGGAAATCAAAAAATACCTAGAAACAAGTGACAATGAAAACACAAAGACCCAAAACCTATGGGATGCAGCAAAAGCAGTTTTAGAGGGAAGTTTATAGCAATGCAATTCTACCTAAAGAAACAAGAAACATCTCAAATAAACAACCTAACCTTACACCTAATGCAATTAGAGAAAGAAGAACAAAAACCCCCAAAGTTAACAGAAGGAAAGAAATCATAAAGGTCAGATCACAAATAAGTGAAAAAGAAATGAAGGGAACAATAGCAAAGATCAATAAGACTAAAAGCTGGTTCTTTGAGAAGATAAACAAAATTGATAAACCATTAGCCAGACTCATCAAGAAAAAAAGGGAGAAGACTCAAATCAATAGAATTAGAAATGAAAAAGGAGAAGTAACAACTGACACTGCAGAAATACAAAAGATCATGAGAGATTACTACAAGCAGCTCTACGCCAATAAAATGGACAACCTGGAAGAAATGGAAAAATTCTTAGTAAAGCACAACATTCTGAGACTGAACCAGGAAGAAAGAGAAAATATAAACAGACCAATCACAAGCACTGAAATTGAGACTGTGATTAAAAATCTTCCAACAGGGCCTCCCTGGTGGCGCAGTGGTTGAGAGTCCGCCTGCCGATGCAGGGGATACGGGTTCGTGCCCCGGTCTGGGAGGATCCCATATGCCGCGGAGCGGCTGGGCCCGTGAGCCATGGCCGCTGGGCCTGCGCGTCCGGAGCCTGTGCTCCGCAACGGGAGAGGCCACAACAGTGAGAGGCCCGCATACCGCAAAAAGAAAAAAAAAAAAAATCTTCCAACAAACAAAATCCCAGGACCAGATGGCTTCACAGGCAAATTCTATCAAACATTTAGGGAAGAGCTAACACCTACCCTTCCCAAACTCCTCCAAAATATAGCCGAGGGAGGAACACTCCCAAACTCATTCTACGAGGCCATCATCACCCTGATACTAAAACCAGACAAATATGTCACAAAGAAAGAAAACTACAGGCCAATATCATCGATGAACATAGACACAAAAATCGTCAACAAAATACTAGCAAACAGAATCCAACAGCACATTAAAAGGATCATAAACCATGATCAAGTGGGGTTTATCCCAGGAATGCTAGGATTCTTCAATATATGCAAATCAATCAATGTGATACACCATATTAACAAATTGAAGGAGAAAAACCATATGATCATCTCAACAGATGAAGAAAAAGCTTTTGACAAAATTCAACACCATTTATGATAAAAACCCTGCAGAAAGTAGGCAGAGAGGGAACTTACCTCAACATAAAAAAGGCCATATATGACAAACTCACAGCCAACATTGTTCTCAATGGTGAAAAACTGAAACCACTTCCACTAAGATCAGGAACAAGACAAGGATGCCGACTCACACCACTATTGTTCGACATAGTTTGGAAGTTTTAGCCACATCAGAGAAGAAAAAGAAATAAAAGGAATCCAAATCAGAAAAGAAGAAGTAAAGCTGTCACTGTCTGTAGATGACATGATACTATGCATAGAGAATCCTAAAGACGCTACCACAAAACTACTAGAGCTAATCAATGAATTTAGTAAAGTAGCAGGATACAAAATTCATGCACAGAAATCTCTTGCATTCCTATACACTAATGATGAAAAATCTGAAAGAGAAATTGAGGAAACACTCCCATTTACCACTGCAACAAAAAGAATAAAATATCTAGGAATAAACCTACCTAAGGAGACAAAAGACCTGTATGCAGAAAATTATAAGACAGTGATGAAAGAAATTAAATATGATACAAATAGATGGAGAGATACACCATGTTCTTGGATTGGAAGAATCAACATTGTGAAAATGAGTCTACTACCCAAAGCAAGCTACGGATTCAATGCAATCCCTATCAAACTACCACTGGCATTTTTCACAGAAATAGAACAAAAAATTTCACAATTTCTATGGAAACACAAAAGACCCCGAATAGTCAAAGCAATCTTGAGAAAGAAAAATGGAGCTGGAGGAATCAGGCTCCCTGACTTCAGACTCCACTACAAAGCTACAGTAATCAAGATAGTATGGTACTGGCAAAAAACCAGAAATATACATCAATGGAACAGGTTAGAAAGCCCAGAGATAAACCCATGCACATATGGTCACCTTATGTTTAATAAAGGAGGCAAGAATATACAGTGGAGAAAAGACAGCCTCTTCAATAAGTGGTGCTGTGGAAACTGGACAGCTACATGTAAAAGAATGAAATTAGAATGCTTCCTATCACCATACACAAAAATAAATTAAAAATGGATTAAAGACCTAAATGTTCAGTCCAGACACTATAAAACTCTTAGAGGGGGGCTTCCCTGGTAGTGCAGTGGTTAAGAATCTGCATGCCAATGCAGGGGACATGGGTTCGAGCCCTGGTTCTGGAAGATCCCACATGCCACTGGGTAATTAACCCTGTGTGCCACAACTACTGAGCCTGAGCTCTAGAGTCCAAGAGCCCCAACTAGGAAACCCACACGCCTACAGCCCATGCTCCGCAACGAGAGAAGCCACCACAATGAGAAGCCTGCACTCGCCGCAACTAGAGAAAGCCCACATGCAGCAATGAAGACCCAACACAGCCAAAAATTAATTAATTAATTAATTAATTTAAAAAAAAACTCTTAGAGGAAAATGTAGGCAGAACATTCCATGACATAAATCACAGCAAGATCCTTTTTGACCCACCTCCTAGAGAAATGAAAATGAAAACAAAAATAAACAAATGGGACCTAATGAAACTGCAAAGCTTTTGTACAGCAAAGGAAACCATAAACAAGATGCAAAGACAACTCTCAGTATGGGAGAAAATATTTGCAAACGAAGCAACTGACAAAAGATTAATCTCCAAAACATACAAGCAGCTCATGCAGCTCAATATCAAAAAAACAAACAACCCAATCCAAAAATGGGTAGAAGACCTAAGTAGACATTTATCCAAAGAAGATATACAGATTGCCACCAAACGCATGAAAGGATGCTCAACATCACCAATTATTAGAGAAATGCAAATCAAAACTATAATGAGGTATCACCTCACACTGGTCAGAATGGCCATCATCAAAAAATCTACAAACAGTAAATGCTGGAGAGGTTGTGGAGAAAAGAGAACCCTCTTGCACTGTTCATGGGAATGTATACTGATACAACCACTATTGAGAACAGTATGGAGGTTCCTCAAAAAACTAAAAATAGCACTACCATACAACACAGCAATCCCACTACTGGGCATATACCCTGAGAAAACCATAATTCAAAAAGAGTCATGTACCACAATGTTCACTGCAGCTCTATTTACAATAGCCAGGACCTGGAAGCAACCTAAGTGTCCATCGACAGATGAATGGATAAAGAAGATGTGGCACTTATATACGATGGAATATTACTCAGCCATAATAAGAAACGAACTTGAGTTATTTGTAGTGAGGTGGATGGACCTAGAGTCTGTCATACAGAGTGAAGTAAGTCAGAAAGAGAAAAACAAGTACCTTATGCTAACACATATGTATGGAATCTATAAAAAGAGGTTCTGAAGAACCTAGGGGCAGGACAGGAATAAAGACGCAGACAGAGACTGGACTTGAGGACATGCGGAAGGGGAAGGGGAAGCTGGGACGAAGTGAGAGAGTGGCATGGACATATATACACTACCAAATGTAAAATAGATGGCTAGTGGGAAGCAGCTGCATAGCATAGGGAGATCAGCTCGGGGCTTTGTGTCCACCCCGAGGTGTGGGATAGGGAGGGTGGGAGGGATACACAAGAGGGAGGAGATATGGGGATGTATGTATATGTATAGCTGATTCACTTTGTTATACAGCAGAAACTAACACATCATTGTAAAGCAATTATACTCCAATAAAGATGTTAAAAATATCTATGTATATGGAATATATACAAAAAAACTAATAATGTAGTAATTGTGAATTAGAAGCCTCCTCATTAAATATTAGTACAGATATTAATTATTATAATCTCATTAAATTTTACCCAGATACTAGTGCAAAGAATTCTGCTATAACCACTACTATCCAATATCATCCTTGCAGTTGCAACCAATAAGATAAGAGATATAAATAATTATATAGATATAAAAAAAGAACAAGAAAATAATCATCTTTGGTAAATGGTGTGAATATCTGAGAGAAGTAACTAAACAACTACTACAACTTGTGAGACTAGAGTCAGTACACTGGAGGAATAAAATATTAACATACAAAAATCAACAGTTCACTTTAGAACAATAATCAATTAGAAAATGTAACAGAAAATAAAAAACCCTGTTCACAGAATAAAAAACTATAACAACAATAATAATTCTCAAATAAGTCTAACAGGAAATAATTAAGACCTACATAAAGAAAACTATAAAATGTGTGGAATACCTTTTAAAAAAGCTCAGATAGAAAGATGTACCATGTTTCTGGATGGTCAAACCTAATTTTATAAATATGCCTGTTCTTCCCCCAAATGAATTCAATGCTTTTGCAGTTAAAATTCCAACAGGATGTTTTAGGGCATTTGTTAAACTGATTCTAGGATTTATATGGAGAGAAATATTCAAAAATAGCCAAGAAAATTCTGAAAAAGAACAACAATACATTCATTTTAAAATATTTATTAAGTGCTCTCTATTTTCCAGACATTGTTCTGGGTGCTGAAGATACAGATCTAAATAAAAATTATAATCCAATTTTATGTCAAACTTCCAGCCTTGCATTATCCTAACAGAAAGCAATCCCACAAAAACAAACAAATAAAAAGAACTTCTTCATTCTAGTTCATGCCAAAGTTCTTCCTGGAATTGAATCTGGTACACCTACTTTCTTCATGTACCAAGCTCTGAACTGCAACTAGGAATAAAAAAATCCATATGAGCCACTCATGACTCCCTGGGCTAGATTTGAGTCAGCTCAACTAAACTGCATGAACTAAAAGAATGGAAGGTGGTTCCCAAAAGAAAAAATGAGTCACTGTTTTCAGTCACATTCTAAATTAGTATTTCACAAGATAGGTTGGAGAAGTGTAGCAGAATCTGGGGGATCAGAGGAAGAATTATATGATTATAAATAGGGAACATGGACAAAAAGGGAAAGCACGGATTGAATGAAACTGAGGACTACGACTCTAAATATATTATTGTCTATGATAAGGATATAATCTATATTATTTCTAAATGCAAATGTGCAATATATATGTTCTAAATCCAACATACATATGTTGCTTTCAGATCTAACTTTACCAAAAATAATAGGAACCTTCTGATGCACTATCAACCTACTTCCTCCTAAAAATTCCTCCAAAAAAAAAAAGAAGTTGTCCCCCTAATTATTCCCTATTCTGTCTAGCTTTTATTAGAGCTGCACATGAGAAACATGCCCAGTACAAATAAATCACCTGTCATAAAATTTTCTAAAATCATAATAATAACTTTATGTCAAAACATGGCAAAATGAATTACATAGCAGTCAATGATAGAAAAGACAATATAATTAATATTTTTGATTTTGAAGAGTTTATTTATATTAACTACCAGTGTAAAAAAAGTAGATGCAGGTAATGAAAAACCAATTCACATAAGAATTCAACAACACTTAATATGTATTGAGCACTTAGTATGTCAGGCACCAAGCTATGCACATTAATGCTTTTTTTCTTAGTTCTCACGTTAACACTATAAAATAGAGGTTAATATTATCACCATTTACATTTGAGAAAACAGTTTTAGACATGAACTTTAGCTTTGCCCTAGTAAGTGATAAAGTCTGGATTTGATATAAAATTCATCTATATTTAGAGCACAAGAATTTTATCAATATGTTCTACAAAGACCATGAAGATGACACAATATAGCAATGTTTTAATATGTTCAACCTAACTACTAACTAAAGAAATGTCTCATGAAAGAGCAATGATCAACGATCAAATTGATCATGATTAAAAAAAAACTCATAGTTGATCAGGATATAATGTGGACATGTAAAATTTTACAGCCTTTCAGGAAGGCATTCTGACAAGATGTTTTAAGGGTCTTCAATACAGTGTTTTCACTCCTAGGAATTTCTTTTAAAGATATAATCAGCAAAACTTTTGAACTCATCTAAATGGTGAAAACATTATGGCACCTTCATAAGACAAATGACTTATCCAGTATTAAAATCCAAGTTTAAAATGAGTATAACTACATGGGACATGATAGTTACACAATATTAAGAGGACTGGATATAAAACAAAGTATAAAATATAAGCTCATTGCCAAATTTTGTATGAAAACTACATTTATATAAAGTACTGGGCATATAAAAAATAATTATATATAAACATAATACTTATAAACTGATAGGTATTTATAGAAAATAATTAATAGTTATTTATATATTTAAGAAAAAAGACCAAAATAACAGTAGGGGTTATGAAATTACGAAAATGATTTTGGGGGAGAGGTGTTCATTTTCTTCTTGAAACTTTTCCATACTTCCTTAATTTTCTACAAATGGATATGTATTCCTTAGCTAATATAAATACATAAATATAACCAAATGAAAAATAAATGGTTAAGAATAATCCCATTGTCTTTCAGGTAGAATCCAATTAAAACTTCTAACTATACTAAAGCAGTGTTGCTAAGCCTTCATTGGCTTTTCTTAATAGAGGGAAAATGCTAATTAATTTATAGGTAATATTTAAAGTTTATTTTATGTAACATGTCAGCAGACACAGAAGAGAAAAGTGTGTTTTACAGTCCTATGGAAGGTAATAACTGTCAGACACATGTAGATACAGTTATAACTTTATGAACACCGAGGATAATTTTCACAAGGAAAACCTTACCCAAACACTAAATGAAAAGACATGTTTTCCAAGCACAGTTAGGGGACTGTTTTTAACTCCATGTGCAATATCGGTGAGATAGAGGGTTAAGCACTGTAGTGCAATGGTCTGACAATAAACCCCCTGCAAGTGTGCCGTTTGATGGGGTGTTAATTGAGTAGCAGATGAACGTAAATAGAAAGCACCAAGGGTGTGTAGGGGGGAGTCTTTTTGTTGATGAGGGAACATAAAAATGCTGAGCTTTGCAATAAGAAACAAAGATGGTCTGGGGTTTATTTCTCTGACTTCGTTCTTCGTTCCACTGCATAGGCCTCTCTACTTTAAAATGCTTGCTAGGGAATAATAACATTGCTTTTAAAATGTGTGGGTGATTACAGAATAAGTCAGATGGGTTCCCGAAGCCTATGAAAATCTAAGGGTTTGTTTTAGTGTTGTTTGTTTGCTTAGGGTTAGATGCGATGTTTTGTATGATTGTTGCTTCTTCCTGAAATAATTGGCTCAGAATGTTTCAAGACATATAGAGTAGCTGGGTCACTCAGCATCTAATGTGAAATTTCATCAGGATTTCATCAGGACATAGATAGAAAAAAAATATTTTAAAAGCAGATAGAAACATGAAGAATGATTCAAGCTTTCTAAAGTTCAAGATTTTTTTAAAGAAAAGGGATTTTTCTGTATAGTTCACCTAGACAGGTTGTATGAGATTATACAAGAAAATCCTTGAATAAAATATGTTTTAAGTTCTAATGTTGAAATTTCTTTTTTTTCCCAGGAAATTGTCGTAACACAAATACATACAACCGCCGTATTAAAGATTTACTTTCTCTGAGAAGTACCTGCAGGTCCTTGTTCACTAATGTATTCTCTAAGAATGTTGCTCATTTGAAAAGAATGAGGTCCCTGCACACTATATTGTTACCTCTAACAAGGCATTAAATACATCCAAGATGCATGTAAGACATTTTAAACTATTAACTTTTAACAATGGTAGCTAATATTTGTGATGCATTTCCTGTGCACAAGGAGCTGTGCTAACCACTTCACAAATACTGTCTCATTTGAGACTCACAACAATCTTAAGAGGTAAGAACTCTTAATTCGCATTTACAAATGAAGATACCAATCGGTAGAAAAAGAGTATCTTTCCCATAGTCACATAACTAATTAGTCGTGAAGCCAGATTCGAATGTACATTAACTGCCTCCATATAGAGCACAAATCCTTAAATTGCTATATTATACTCTCTCCTTACACTAACTCTTTCAAGTTCCTATAGAATATTGAATATTCATTCAATACAGTATCTTGCTATTCTAAGAAAGTTAAGGTAGAATCACAAAAAGTTCACTTCCTAACATGGTCTAGAGCAGTGACTCTCAACCTTTAATGTTCAGAGGAATCACCTTGAGATCTTGTTAAAAGGCAGATATTGATTCAGTAGGTCTGAGGTGGGACCTGAGAGTCTGCATTTGTAACAAGCCCCCAGATGATGTCCCTCCTGCTGCTACTTGAGTAGTAAGTATAGAGGATCTGTTGGAGATGGGTGGAAGGAACAGGAGTAAAGTTCCAGTTATTTTTCTGTACCTTCTTTCCATTCTCTAATTTCTGTGAAGTCACAATCTAGTCCAGAATACCCATCTCAACTTCCTGCCTCTTTCTACATCTATCTTATTCTTCCCTCTTCTTGAAGAAGACAACTGGAATGCTAATATAAATATAAATATAAATGCTGTAATCAAATTCTGGCAGAGAGATAGCCAGTTCAGATGTGCATTAAGGAAAAATAATCCTATGTCTTCATTGTAGTATTTTGTAGATTACAGACTATGTTTATAGAAGTTCTAAAATAAGTCTTATAACCAAATCCTATCTATCACTAAGCTTGCAGGGCACAATCAGACAAACGTACATCTCCAAAAGCACCATTTTGAGAAGTATTAGAACAATTCAGCAAGAATGAGAACCATAAGAAGTAGAATGTGTAGTATCTTAGGAGTCAAGCTATTGCCCAGGAACCTAAGATTCACCCTACCTCTCACCCAACCCCATCCCTTCATATTCAACTATTAACCATATACCCTGTAGATTTAACCTCACAAACAGTATCTCTGCTACATCTGCCACTGCCTTGGTTTAGTCCATCGTCACTTCTCGCTTTGCCATAGTTGCCGGATATGCGGAAGGAGGAAGGGTCCTATCTACCTTCTGGATTACTTCAAGACCATTCTCTACACTGCTGCCACAGAAACCTTTCTGAATTAGTAATCTAATGTCAACTCCTTGCTTTACACCCTTCAACAGCTCCCTATAGTATTAAAGTTCCAACTTCCCAGTGTAGCACACGTGGCTCATTGTGATCAGCTCCATCTGCCTCCATGGTTCATTCCTTCCATTACCTCACACAAACCCCCTACTAGAGGCATACCGAACCAGAATATAGCTCTGCCATTGCATCACGGTGTTTTACACCTTCATGCTTTCCCACCTGCTATTTTTATTTTGAAGTCTTTCTCCTTCTTTTCTGCCCCCTTCTTTCCAGCCCTCTCTTCTACACACCTAGGTGATTTTTCAAGTATTCTGGAAAATCTGGAAAGTCCCATAATCCTCCCATTAAAATAGAGCAACTATAGTAGGAAAAACAAGACCCCATGGACTACATCTACAATAGCACTAGGTTACAAGATCTACCCACAAATCCAAAAGATGATTGGATGTGGCTAAATTAAAACTAAAAGACCCATACAGTATCAAAAATTATGTGGGACAGGACTTCCCTGGTGGTATAGTGGTTAAGAATCTGCCTGCCAGTGCAGGGTACATGGGCTCGAGCCCTGGTCCAGGAAGATCCCACATACCGCAGAGCAACTAAGCCTGTGTGCCACAACTACCGAGCCTGCGAGCCACAACTACTGAGCCTGGATGCCACAGCTACTGAAGCCCGCATGCCTAGAACCTGTGCTCTGTGACAAGAGAACCCACCGCAATGAGAAGCCTGCACACCACAATGAAGAATAGCCTCCGCTCACTGCAACTAGAGATAGCCCATGCACAGCAACAAAGACCCAACGCAGCCATAAATAAATAAATAAATAAACTATGTGGGGGAAATCAGAAAAAAGGCAAAGGGACCAGTGATAACCCCAAGACCCTGGAAAACCCCAACCCACTATCAGGTATTCACTGGAAAGCACAGTGGGCCTTGTTCAGAACAGCAGGAGAAAATGGGAGAGGATTTTGAAAGTTTCAGATCAATTGATGAATGTAAGATGTCCAACATATGATCAATGGTCCTAGACAGCTTTGGGGTCTGAGGCCTATAAACTCTCAAAACAGATAAAACAACCTTTACATCATAAAGCTTAGCACTGAGGAGAACCTACTGGGACTATAAAGCAAAATGAGCAGAACACGTATTATGAGGGCAAAGAAAAGAAAAGAGAAAAGAAAATTGGGGAAAATGACAGAGGAGAAATATCTAAGAACGTTTAAGGCCATTTCTTCATTAAAGTAGCAAAAAGAGGTAGCTGTTCTAGCCCACTCTTCTCATCAAAAAGTACAGAAAAAGTCATTTTACTTTAAAATGAACAACAGCCAAAGAAAACTACAGAATCCCACATAAAAATAGTATAAAAATGAGAGAAAAGAGAGTGAAATAAATCCCTCAGATAACGGAAGCATACCAGGAAAATATGCCCACAAAACAGATAAAAAGCTTAATGTTTCAAAATGAACTAAAAGTAATTAAGTAATGATAGAACCTATAAAGAACAACAAAAATCAGAATGTGAAAACTCATAATTGAGATGATTGCGAAAAAGAAGATTTAAAGAGAGAGAAGAGAATTAAAGGAAATTAAAAGTGAAAGGAAAAAAATTATCTACAAAGTTAAGAAAGCAAAAGCAAATAAACATACGAGAATATGCTTTAAGAGAAACAGAATATGGAAAATGGCAAAGTTTTATAGATATCAGAAATTAAGAACAATATTTTAAAAAGTGTTCAAGAGTAATCAATGGATAAAGATCCAATATAAATATAATAGTCTTCTGAAGAAGAATACCAAAGCAATGAACAGAAGAAATACTAAAACTATACTTGAGGGAAACTTTTCTGAAATAATAAAAAGATTTAAAAATAAATAGTGAAAAGGCATATCACAGAACTGGGAAAACAATCCACAAAGGCCAACACTGAGACATATTTCTACTAAATTATTAGACTTAAAGAAAAAATGTATATGTATATATAATGACATCCAGACAAAAATACCGAGGGAAAAAAATCATATTGTCATCAGACCTCTCAGCAATAAATCCGTATGGCAGAATATAATGATATATTTAAATTACTCAATAAAAGAAAGCATAAGCAAGGACACAAACTGAACTTCAGGTGGAAAAGCTACAAACTACTATGAACTTGCAAGTGCTCAGGGAATATCATTTCCTCGAACTCTTCATGAAGAATCTGTCACAGAAGGAGCTTCATATAACAAAAATAACTTGAGAAGCTTTGGCATAAGGACTAGAAGTAAGCATAACATATTTTTCTATAGAATTAAGGCTAATGGTTATAAGAATATAATGGCTGTGTACTCTAACAATATAAATAAGGTACAAGTATCAAAAACTGAGAAGTACAGTAAACTCACTGGTCGTTTAATAGGTATTTATTCTGTTTACAAGGATACTACATCAGCAGTTGCTGGATGAGAGGCAGGAAAGAAGAATAAAGTGGTAAGCAGCTGGTTTCACTATTTCTCATAGCGGGAAACAATAGAGTCAATAGCCAAAAAGAGGGAAGGGAGATGGATATTTTATAAAGATAATGTTAGTACAAAGGTAATCATTAAAACAAAAATATAAACCTTCCTAAATGCCAAAAGATATTTTAAAAACTTTTAAATTTACTTGTAGAGGAAGGAAGGAAAGAATTAGAATAACGTAATCAGAGATAAAGCTAGAACTCTTTGATTCTTCCTTGCTTCAAAGATTTAATTTTATACATATTTTACATAATTATAAAACAAGTTTAATTTACCAAAATACAAACTTTAAAAATAAAAGTATAAAAATTACCTAACTGAATAACCAGTTGGGGGGCATAGCTACACAGAAGGGAACTAGTTCAAGTGACTTTAAAACATGGTGATTTGATTTTGCATCCCTGGTGGGACATGCCCTAAGGATTAAAGGTAAAACAAAACAACAACAAAACAAAAAATTAAACTGGTTTTGGAAATCAGTTGTTGGTAGACATGTTCATATTGTTATTCCAAGATTGTTGTGTAATTAGTATGGGATAAACAAATGAGACTTTTGTTGGTGTTATTAAAAGCAGAGATTTTTCACAGTGAGAGAAAGGAGATACTAGTGTAACATGGATAAGGTTACGTAAAAGTCTTATAGTCTTGGCTGTGAATTGGAAGTATCAATATGAACTCATGATTTACTTTTTTCAAAATATTTCCTAACTCTATCCTCCAAAATGTCTATAAATAGTGACAAGCCCAGCCAAAATGAGTGCCTCTAGCCCTCAGAATGTGGGCTCTAAGTAGGATCCCCCACTAAAAAGAACCAGGGATCCTTGGAGAAATTGCTGACTCCAGGTGTGGGATGTGAAATATTCAAGATGAGCCTTGAAGCCCTAATGAATTAATGAGCTACCTGGAACAGTTGTCAGAGTGTGGCCACTGGGCCAGCAGCACCAGCGTCACCTGGGAACTCGTTAGGAATGCAAATTCTCTATCTTTCCTCAGAACCACTGAATCAGAAACTCTGGGGGTGGGGCCCAGCAATGTGGGTTTTAACAAGCCTTCCAGGTGATGCTGATGAATACTGAAGTTTGAAAACCACTAGCCTAGGGCAATGATTATCAATGGCTTTTAACATCAAAAGAGAAACAACCAGACATTATATTCCTTCTGACAAAAATACATATCGCCAATCTATGAAATAATACTTCACTCTACCAAAAAAAAAAAGAAAAAAAGAAAAATTGGGTCTGTGTCAAATTAAGCTCTAGTTGTAATTATCAAGTTATGAGATATAGAGAGGAACATAATGAACAACAATACAGGAATGCAATTAACAAAATCCAAACTGAGGGAAATTCTCTAGGTCAAATAACCTGGTTTTTCCAACAAAGAAATTGTGAAATATATATATATATATATATATATAGAGAGAGAGAGAGAGAGAGAGAGAGAGAGAGAGAGACCTATAAATTAGGAGAGACCAATTATAGTAATATATGCCTTACTTGATTCTGATTCAAATAAATAAATTGGAAAAAAAGAACACTTACAGTACAACTAGATAATTTTGAACTCTAATCATATTGAGGCTTTGCAGTTGATTTTTTTGAGGATGGTGATACTGTGCTTATGTTTTGGAGATACATACTGAAATATTTAGAGATGAACTCATATATTGTCCAGAAATCATTTAAAAAATAATCCTAGGGAAGGGGTGGGGAGTGGATAAGGGCAAATAATCTGGCCATGAGTTGATGGAATTGATGATTGTTGAAACGGTGTGATGTTACTTAGGAGTTTATTAAAATAGTCTTTTTATTTTTGTATATTTGAATTTTTCAGTAACGTACAGTTTTATATCAAGCATCATCTCTTCCCCAAAAACTCTTCCCTCAACCTGACTTGGATAACCTTTTGCTATGTTTCCCCATCACTGTATATAACTCCTTCTCTGCTGTGAACAATTCCTTGTGGGGAGGTCTGGGCTTTGTTTGCCTTTATAACCCCAGTGGCTATACAGTGCCTGAACACAGCAACTTTTTCAGTTCAGGGTCCTCATGGGAAACAGAAAGCACACTCAAACAGAGCAACTGAAAGGGTTAATTAAAAGAATTATTTACAAGGATGTAACCAGGGTTAAGGGAAGCAACCAGGGTTGGAGAGAGCACCTGGGCCTGGTGACCGCAGGAGGCTATTACTTCCTCTTGCCCAGTGGGCAAGGGGTAGGGAGACCCACCTGCAACCTAGTGAAAGCTGTAGCTGTGGCCTTTGTTAGAGGAACAGACCTAGAGCCCTTCGGAGGGGTTGCAGGGAAATAAATACCTCAAAGTAACTCCAGTATCTTGTTGGTACCTCCCATTAGCTGAATCCAAATCTGAGTGACAGCCTATTAACCAGTCACTGGGAAGAAGGATAGAAAGTGGATCTGGAAGGTGAGATGCAATGTCACAGAGACAAGAGGCTTCTTAACAGATTTAGAAGGTTTCCAGTCACAATTCTCAAACTGTTTGCTGTACGTTTGCACACACATGTATGTGAGTGTGTGTGTAGACGTGTGTGGGGGAAGGGACATTGGACAACACCTTTCTCAGATGGATTCTCTTGCTTTCAGTCCACAGAGCACAGATTTAGAAACAAATCAGATCACTGTGGCAGATTATTAAAATAGCTGCATTTTTCTAACAATTATTTGAAAGAATCTTTGTCTTTTCTTCCAGTTCCTCCTTTCTAATAAAGAAAATTTATTTGGATGCATACTGTATCACCTCCAGTAGTATTTTTAAGCAACATGCTAATATCAGAATATCAGTGTAAATACACCTGCAATTGTCAGTTAACCTCATGCTATTATTTTTAGACTGCCTGCGGCAGTGTATCAGTACTGTCAGATGGAAAAAAAAATGACACAGAATAAGGCATTTTCACATTCTTTTCCACAAGCTAAGACACAAAATGGGCTCACTATCAACATGTGGTTTCTTACAGTTCAATATGAATATATCTTTAGCTCTTCAATAACTGCTGTGGAGTTGTGTAATTTAACAAAATGTAAACACGTGTTCCCCCCGGAATGATATGCTGCCAGGCAAGTAGATTTTCCCCTCTCAATCCTTCCTTGAAATAAACTAATTAAGCCTGAAGATTCCAGGGCACAATTCTGAAGTAAAATGGTTTTTTCTGAAGATCACAATGTTGCTTCTATTCCATCAGTTCAAGCTGATGGCCTTGTTAAAAATATTCATATCAAGAACAGATTTTTTTTTCTTGTCCCAGATTCTCATAGAACCTTTATCTATGAATATCTACTAACACCTATGGGAACTAAAAAGAATCTTATTTTGAAAAATATTATAAATCTCTATGCTTTGGACAATATCTGCAATCAAAGTGCTTTTATTTACCTGGTGGCAGGGACTTAAATTGTGGGTATTTAAGTTACAGTACCAGCTTTACAAATCCAAATATTGAAGCATTACTAAATATCACAATAGATGATAATAAAACATATACTATTTTTCATATGCAAAGATGGTTTAACCCTCTACCAGGAAGATACAGAACGTACATTCTTGTTCTAACAAAGGTGACGGATTTGTATTATATAGTACACAGATACCTTGTTCTCCTTGAAACTAAAGAGAATTTATTTGTGTTATAAGTGACTATGGCTTTTACTCTAAATAGCTACTAAGATACACAAGAATCAAAGCTACCACTTACACCATAAGGGCCAGCTGAACTCCCTAATGCACCTGAGTCATTTGAAACAACTGTAAAGTGGGGTGGTATGGTTAATAGAGTACACAGTCTGCTGAGAGAAGCTTGTGGCTTTGGTTATTTCTGTCACTTACAAGCTGTGTGAATGTGGGCAAGCAACTAAACATATTTGAATCTTAGTTTTCTTATTTATAAACTATTTATAATCACTTTTTCCCTTACAGAGCTGTTATGACAATCAAATAATATAATGTATGTGAAAGAACTTTATAATTTGCTTAGTGCCATATAAGGTAGTTCACTGGCCTCTGATTTAATTGTTTTGTCTGATCTATCAACATTGAGATTTGCCAACATAGGATTTCTAGTTCTAGTTCTGTTTTCATTTCCAACTGTCTTTCATTTATCCTCTCTAGTCTTCCCATTCTTCTTCTTGATTTAAAATATTAATTCCTTATAAAAATCTCAAATCAAATGCTATAGATAAAATAGTTTAGCAAAATTCACTCTCTCTTTAAAAGTGAATCTATTTCCAGCTCTGGGCTATTGTGAATAGAGCTGCAATGAACATTTTGGTACATGTCTCTTTTTGAATTATGGTTTTCTCAGGGTATATGCCTAGTAGTGGGATTGCTGGGTCATATGGTAGTTCTATTTGTAGTTTTTTAAGGAACCTTCATACTGTTCTCCATAGTGGCTGTACCAATTCACATTCCCACCAGCAGTGCAAGAGTGTTCCCTTTTCTCCACACCTTCTCCAGCATTTATTGTTTCTAGATTTCTTGATGATGGCCATTCTGACTGGTGTGAGATGATATCTCATTGTAGTTTTGATTTGCATTTCTCTAATGATTAATGATGTTGAGCATTCTTTCATGTGTTTGTTGGCAGTCTGTATATCTTCTTTGGAGAAATAGCCCAGAGCTGGAAACAACCTAAGTGTCCATCATCGGATGAATGGATAAAGAAGATGTGGCACATATATACAATGGAATATTACTCAGCCATAAAAAGAAACGAAACTGAGCTATTTGTAATGAGGTGTTTCATACAGAGTGAAGTAAGTCAGAAAGAGAAAGACAAATACCATATGTTAACACATATATATGGAATTTAAAAAAAATGTCATGAAGAACCTAGGGGTAAAACGGGAATAAAGACACAGACCTACTTGAGAATGGACTTGAGGATATGGGGAGGGGGAAGGGTAAGCTGTGACAAAGCGAAAGAGAGGCATGGACATATATACACTACCAAATGTAAGGTAGATAGATAGTGGGAAGCAGCCCCATA
Organism: Mesoplodon mirus; assembly: GCF_964341445.2. Taxonomy (NCBI): domain Eukaryota; kingdom Metazoa; phylum Chordata; class Mammalia; order Artiodactyla; family Ziphiidae; genus Mesoplodon; species Mesoplodon mirus. Next base: position 107,574,708 of record NC_138979.1, on the reverse strand, counting down.
GCACAGGGAGATCAGCTCGGTGCTTTGTGACCGCCTGGAGGGGTGGGATGGGGAGGGTGGGAGGGAGGGAGATGCATGAGGGAAGGGATGTGGGAACAGATGTATATGTATGACTGATTCACTTTGTTATAAAGCAGAAACTAATAAAAAAAAAAAGTCAAAAAAAAAAAAGTGAATCTATTTCTAGCCCAGCTTTAGGGATTGAAGCCAGAGAGACCACAAATATAAAGTCAGGCCAAGAGACAGCCTCAGAACTGGGGACACAATGAGGCTGATGAGGTAAAAGGCCAGCCTAGAACAGCCTCATGTAGAGGTAGAGAGAGTGTGTCTCAAAGAGATGTGAGCCTGCAGCACTGGGGGTTGGGAGACTCCAACACTATGCACACAGATGCCAGAAAGAGAAAAGCAAAGCCACCTCAGAATGTTTGGGTTCACCTGCAATTTCTCTGGCCAATGGCAGCTTGTAAAGAATTATGACTGGTTAAATGCTTTATAAGGAAAAGCATTTGACTAATAGTAAGAACTAGGTTCCACTTTCTGTTTGTTCCAAACTACCTCCATAACTAGTTTGAGCAAGTCGTTTGACCTGTCTGGGCTTCAGGTCCTCCAACTGTGAAAAATCTAGATTATTTCTAAATTCTCTCCAAGCTCTAAAACACTATAGTAGTCATAAGTAATTTATTTCTATTTTCACTATGCAAAACAAGGAACACTTGCCAAAAAATTAAAATACATAAATTAAGTGAAAAACAACCACAATCACTAAAATTTGCGGTTGATACGGTTTTTAGGTTTTCCCGTTCATTTGGGAAAATTCAAGGGTTCAATAAAAGTCAAATTAATGTCATTTTTACCTACCTCTTCAAGATGATCCCTTAACAGGAATCCTGACAAACAATAAGAGTTTCTGCCTGCAGCAGCCAATCAAAATGTATTATTAGAGGAACAGTCCATGTAATCTCATGTCAGTAAATCTTTGGTGTGTGGAATTTGTAATGTTTACCTATAGAGAAAATTATAATCCTTTGAATCTGAAAAATTATAATTAGAAACTCCTACTGTGCCACATTCCAGAGTTCTTTCCAGTTTTGCAACACAGGCCACAGAAGAGGGAAGCACCAGTCCACTACGGAAGTGTCCTTCACTTAGTATAAAACTCTAACTTAGGGCTTCCCTGGTGGCACAGTGGTTGAGAGGCCGCTTGCCGATGCAGGGGACACGGGTTCGTGCCCCAGTCTGGGAGGATCCCACATGCCTCGGAGCGGCTGGGCCCGTGAGCCATGGCCGCTGAGCCTGTGTGTCCAGAGCCTGTGCTCCACAACGGGAGAGGCCACAACAGTGAGAGGCCCACGTACTGCAAAAACAAAAAAACAAAAAAACAAAAAAAACCCCTCTAACTTAGCCCTAAGCCTTTTCATCTGGAGAGGAACCCTCTCTTCCCCACAGCATCTCTTTTCACCTTTCTTATCCTCTTTCTTGTACCCACAAAAAATTATTATAAATATGAAAACTCTGATAAACTATTGAAGAGATAAGAGCAGATAACTTTTTTTTTTGCTTTGTTTTGATGTTGTTGTTTTAATCCAGAAAAACATTGAGTTGAGTTAGTGAAACAGGAAGAAGAATGAATCTAACCTGATGAGGAGTGGGGGATGTTAAGCAAATGGCTTGTTGTCCAATGGGGAGTCAATAAATATTTTATGTCAATAAAATCAGGAGCAAGCAAAGCTAATACATACACATGTATTTATTTAGCCATAAAATACTATATGAATACTATATTATCATTATTTTAGGGAGAGAAAAAAGTGGAAAGGAACCAAAAAATTACTTAAGAAAGAGATTCTTGCTAAGTGCTAGTGCTGCCCCCACCAAAAATGTGTACAGGGCTGGAAGGCAGTCCTTTGAGTTTCTCCGTATGATGCTATAACTCTTGCTCTCTTCTGAGTTTCTTAATCTTCCCTTCCTCCACCCACATTGCATTGATGCCTAAATAACACCAGTCTCAGTTACATACTCAGTTCAATTTGGGGGTCCACGGTTCATAGACAGACTCTTATAAACTCATTGAAAGAAGTTCATGTTTAATTGAAGATGCAAGAATCATTTAGAGGCACCTTCCTTCAGCAATTGCAAAGAAGCAGTGTTTTCAGCTCAGCGTCTCAAGAGCTCTGTTGGAAAGCACAGACTTTAGACTCTCAAGATCAAGCACCTAGTGTTCTCTGGGGCTAAGATGGCAAATGTGAGCCCATCAGTTTCTCTTTGACCCTTGACCATAGACCGTTCCACAGCTCTGTCCATCTATCTTGTGCGTATGTAGCTTTGTCTCCAAGAACACTGGTGAGAGGATGATAGGGAAGATCCACTGTCTCAACTGGCTAAAAGTCTAGAAAATCAAAAAGTACTTCCTACAGATAGAGATCAAGCAGCATCACCTCCCTACCTGCAGGACAATTCACCCATTATCCAAGGAGAGACAGATGAATCTCTATGCTGGTGCTTTTTCCAATGCTAGTCAGCCTACTATTTTTGGTGTTATTATCATTAACAAAAAATTAAAATGTTGAATGTTGGTCCCAGAAAACCCAGCCTTTAAGAATTTTCCTGCTCTGCAAGTAGCCTTCCTGCCATATCTGCAAGCAAAGGACTAAAGCCACTCACAGGGCCCCAGAAAGCCCTTCCTAGTGTCATGGCCCATCTTTAAATGTTAGGAGCTATTCTGTAGAACTTGATGCTGCAAAAACATAGATGTCTTGTTCTTAATGCCCAGGTAGAACACAGGCCTGCCATTGGGAATACTTGATAATTTTCCCCAGTTTGAGGACTATGGGGACTGGGGAGATGGGGAAACAAAGGAGAGGAAACCTCTCAGAGTCACAACAACAAATTTATGCTCATCGGAGGAAAGACAGTTCCAACTGCCTGAGTTCACTGCTAGGCTCTGAATAGAATTACCTACATGTCAGTCAGTCAAGGTAGTTTAAAATACCTGTGCTCCTAAAGCCAGGGTGTCATTACAGATTTAGCACTACCAGCAGCGTTCTCTTTGTCACACAATGAAGCAATATGGCTAATTAACGCTCACTAGGGAGCCTGAAATAACGATGCCTCTCTCTTCCTAGAGCCAATTACCCCAAATATTCAGATTACCTACCTACTATTTCACTGAAAGAAATGTCTGGGACTTTTTTTTATTTAATTCAGGCATTATGTATCATGTAACGTCACATTATGTGATGTTGTGTCACAGCCTGACAGCTTACAACAAGGGATATGCTGAATATATTGGGTAGTTAATACCTGCCTGAAGTAACAAGACAACCAACTTTCCAAAGAAAGAAAGTCTGAGAAATATCTGCTATACCTCCTGGGATATCTGGAGGGAGTACATGTCTGATTCACTCAGTCAACCACTGTGTGTCACTGTTGCTTCTTGTAAAGACACATGAAAGAGTATTTGTCTGCAGAGATGGCACACCCATCTGCACAAAAACTATAGATGGGTTTGTACAGAATCCTTAATGAATACTCATTCATAAAGATTCTACTTTTTTCAACACTGTTTAAATGATCTCAGCCATGTAGGAATTAAGTATCGAGAGGCAGGGTAATTATAATGGAAAGGGTATGTATGGGCTTGGGACTGAGCAAACAAGTTGAGAACCTGAAATATGACCTTTCTTCATTTATTCACCTCTTTATTCAGGAAATATTTATTGCATTCCTATTCTCTAAAGGTATCCTGTTAAGGGAACATGGAATATGCCCCAGTTCCATTTTCTTTGCTGTTCCTGAACAAGTTAAGCATGATCCTACCTCAGGGCCTTTGCACTGGCTGATACTACTACCTGGGATGCATTTTTTCCAAGATACTTTCATGACTAACTGCCTTACCATCTTTAAAGTTTCCCAAATGTCAACGTCTGAATGAGGCCTTCCCTGGCCGACCTATTTAAATTCCTATCCCCTTTTCCTTCCAATTCTCCTGGTTCTATTTTTCCCCCATGGAAGAAGAAATTTAGACAGCATTGTCAGAAAAATCCTCTTTGAATAGGCAACACAGAAGCAGAAAGATAAATGATGAAAGACAGCACAGAGAGGAATGGAAAAAAGAGATGGCTCACTTTTCTCCTCTGTAAACTGGGGATAAATACCACCTAACTGGTAAGGAGAGGATTAAATGAGATAACGTATGTAAAGTGCCTAGAATGTACTTTCTAAGCATTCTAATTATGCCATTTCCCTATTCAAAACTTTCAGTGGCTTCCCATTTTCTTCTGAAAAAAAATCAAACTTTCAGATCAATACAAGATGTTCCATTACCCCATTTCCCAGCCCCAGTTTCTCTTTCAATCCTCTTCCTTTCATCACCAACTTCCTCAGCTTCCACCAACACATACACACTCTCTCTCTTCCAACATGCCATATTTATTTAACTCTGTATATAACCCAAGCACCAATGTCCTCTTTACATATTTCCATTGGTTGTCCTTACCTGGAATAGACAGTGTCCTGTCTATTCCAGGACAAGCCTTCTCTTAACATTCCCAACATGTTCTTAACATGTCCCATCCACCCTCTGCCCTTCTCTATTGTGGTATCTATTATATAATAGTAAAATTTGTCACTTTTATTGTCCTTTCTCCAAATTATACTGTAAGATGATTGAGGGTAGAGCTGTATCTTATCTTTCTAGTTCTCAATACAGAGCCTGGGACATAGTAGACCCACAACACATATATTTGAATTAGCAACTGAATCCATCCAATAGGTCAGCACTAGATAAGTGCTTGACACACAGTTTCTTCGTAATAAATGTTGGCAACTGTCCCTCATTCTCAACTGATTTATTTAAGTTTAAATGTGAATATTCAATTTGACTGTCTCAATGTACATTGGTTGCATGAATCTGTACTTATAATTATATCAAATTTTATATCATTTAATAAAATATTTTGTTTAATGGTGCAACAAATATACTTTAAGATGTATTATAAGCAGAAGACTGATTTTACTTGGGAAAGAAGTAGGCATAAGGTCATAGATGAGAAATGTAAGATCACTGCCTTCAGTGAACTTATAAGCCACTAAAGAAGACAGAGATATGTGAACAACTCATCAACTATAGTTTTGGACAAAATGCATCATCATTAACAGTGCATATAAGAAAAAAACTGTTGACAGGATTACAAAGAAATGGAAAATAAGAAAAAGGAAAGGATGGACCTTTAAGGAAATGTTATGGGGGTGAGGCTGGAGCGTTAGGCACAGTCAATGGGTACGGGGTCTGGATGCATGCAACACAGAGTTAAAAAGGTAGATGACGACTAGACTGGAGAATAAGGAATAGGAGAGCTCACTGGGATGTTTATTCCAATATCCCGATGCTAAGAAGTTTGGAGTTTATTTTGCAGGCAAATAGGCTTTCATATCAACATGGTGATGGGATCTAAGAATGTGTGCCAACATGTACAGAACAGTTGAGGTTGAGGTTAGAGAAGAGGAAGTGGGAAAAAATGGCATTCTGAATTCAGGGAGGCATGTTAGGAGGTTATTATAAAGTGTAAAAAAAAACATGGGGAAGCAATAAATTAGAGCATGACGGTGATGTATAGAAAATACTCAGCGCAGAGGCTGATCTGAGTCTATCTGGCAAGTGACTGGTGGGATCAACAATAATCCATTATCCTGGAAAAGGAAATGCATGAAGTATAATTTAGGAAGCAGTGGGGAGGGGCATATTCACTAATTATTATGCAGTCTTGAACATGATTGGTTGGGTGCAAAGGGACATTAGGTGTTCAGCAGACACCGAGATAAGGTCAAACAGATCAGGTAGTTAGTTATGAACTAGGTTGAGATTTAATAAAAATAATTATATTTTTGTTAATATAAGTAAAGCTACAAGAAACATTTACATGAATATAGTTTTTTCTCTTTCTCTTTTGAATTATTTCCTTAGGACAAGTTTCCACAACTATACCACTTGTCTGTTACTAAGGCCCCTCCCAGTCCTCTTATCCTTTCACTTCAAGCCAGCAATATATTCTACTTCAGGGATTCTTCAGAAAACTTGACATTTGTTTTGCTTTCAGTTTTGTTCCAACATCCCAAAATACCACATTCTTTATGACAGCCCCCAATAATATACAGCAATCACTTTAATAATTCTATGACACTTTCTCAAGACAAGATCTCAGTGGTTCAGCCAGTGCTTTGAGAACAGTTTCTAAGTCACTGTGATGATTTTGTTCCCCAAACCTCATTAATGTAAGCCAACACTGTCCAAGGGTAGTAAGAGTGAACCATAATGAAACACTTGATTTCTTGGACTAAATCCACAGCACTAATATGCTATTAACACATAAAGATATGAATTACCAAGAATCAAGTTTAGATGTGGGATTTCCAAGTCTGCCTATTTCTGTTGACAACATAAGTGTAGAAGCCATAAATAGTATTTTTGCCTTTCACAAACCCTGGTACATCCAACATACATATCTCTGGGTCTTCCTCTAGTTGCCCCTCACATTCTAAGGGATAATCAGTAAATATAGAAGGTAATTCCTATTTTCATTGGCTACAATGAAAAATCTGGGACAGACATATCCATCCTGAGTATTGACTCTGATGAAGGTTTCAGACATGATGGATTCAATAAAAACCCCAAGCAAACTGTGTTAAGTGCCTTACCTCTGCATGTTAAATCAATCTGTTAAGAAACTATATTCTACATCATTTGAGTTTCTTCCTTCTTGGTTCATCAGAATTGCACTTTTTTTATTGTCTGGTAAAATTTGCTTTTGCAAAGCTTTCTAATTATTTCTTTTAAAAAGACTAAATAAGAAATTATATTTTTCCCAGAATAAATGAAAGGATTCACTTTAGTTCAAAATTCCAAATCCAAAACATTTGGAGAGATTTTACAAAGCGGCACAGCATGTTCTATTGGCCTTATAGGAACAAGATGATCCAGGGAGAAGAAACAGTTCAGATATCACCATCAGCATTTCTTGACCACGGAAGGCAGTATGTGAGATCATCCTGCCACACCCCCAAAAAACTCCTTGGGTCTTTTTGTCATCTCTTGTCTTACCTACATATAAGAGTCATTTGAGTGCTTGCTCACCATGTGATGGCCACCAAGCTCAAAAACGAAAATATAAAGTTAAGACACAGGTCATTTCATCAGGGGTTAATAGATAACTTTGCCCATATGCCCTCTTATTGTCTTCCTAGCCACCACTTCTCTTCCTTCAATACTCAGGTCAAATGTCACCTCCGCTGTGAAGCCTTATCTAATGCTTCTCCTCTCTGCCCAGGAGAAGTAGCACCTTCCTCTTAGCTCCTCCATAACTCTATCCATAGATGAATTAACTTATTCTGCTGCTTTTTCTTTTTTTTTTTGCGGTACGCGGGCCTCTCACTGTTGTGGCCTCTCCCGTTGTGGAGCACAGGCTCTGGACGCGCAGGCCCAGCGGCCATGGCTCACGGGCCCAGCCACTCCGTGGCATGTGGGATCTTCCTGGACCGGGGCACAAACCCGTGTCCCCTGCATCGGCAGGCGGACTCTCAACCACTGCGCCACCAGGGAAGCCCTATTCTGCTGCTTTTTAATGTATTTGTTTATATTAGTAAAACTCCTTTGTAAGGACTATGCCTTACTTATTAGAGATAGGAAATAACAAATGGAAATTGGGAGGGAGGCAACATCCATTACTGCATAGAAATGAAAAGCTCAGACTACAGTGCTAGACTGCTTGGGTTCAAATTCAATCTATGCAACTTACCAACTATGTGACCTTGATTTATACCTGAATTAGTTACTTAATCTTTGTGTATTAGTTTTCTTAGCTGTAAAATGGAGAATATGGTAATACTGACCTCATAGAGATATTTCTTGGCAACCTAAAAGACACAACTCTATAGAATGAAAGTAGGGGAAGAGAGCTTGGTTTAATTAACTTTTCTATCCCCTACATTAATCATTAAGAGAGTCTACTCTCTAAACATTGCAAGAAAATTAGCTCAGTGTGAGGTTTCAAGTTTTTTTTGTGTACTATAGATATACATTTCACAGTACATTAATAATCTGTTACTTCTATCAAAGAACCAAGTTGCACTGAAATATTTTAAATGATGTATATATTTGTATATTTATATATATTACAATTAGCAAGTTTGATTTTATAGTCAGAGAGAAGTCATTTAAAAAATAAACTGATAGGGGCCTCCCTGGTGGCGCAGTGGTTGAGAGTCCGCCTGCCGATGCAGGGGATACGGGTTCGTGCCCCGGTCTGGGAGGATCCCATATGCCGCGGAGCGGCTGGGCCCGTGAGCCATGGCCGCTGGGCCTGCGCATCCGGAGCCTGTGCTCCACAACGGGAGAGGCCACAACAGTGAGAGGCCCGCATACCGCAAAAAGAAAAAAAAAAAAACTGATATATGTATATGTATGTTTATTTATTATAGGAAAATAAGAAAAAAGCAAACATAACTTATAATTCTTTAACCCACAGTCCGTCAAAACCTGTTATTAAAAATTTTATGACTTTATTCTGTTCATATTTTGGTTTATAATTCAATTTTATTGGATATATTTTTCATACAACATACTTAGTGAAAATTTTCCCAAGTTATTAAATATTATTTGAAAATATGATTATTCTTCTATATTTATTTAATTATCCCCTCATTATTTGATATTTAGGCAATGATTTTTTGACAAATATCTTGGTACATATGTATTTTCCATATATTATATAACACATTTCATAACATTTTCATATCTTAAACTTGCAATGATCCTGGGAAATAGGTCAAATGTTACAATCTTTATAGGAGAGGAAACAAAGGATTATGTTTTAAGTGATTTTCTTAGCAAGTGTATGGTGAAATCAAGACCATAAGCTAAGCTTTCTGACTCAGTTTAGTGCTCTTTCCACTATTTCATTTCATTTGTAAAAATGAAGTTACAAAGCTATTATCAGTATAAAATGAACTATGGGGTGGTGTGTGTGTGTGTGTGTGTGTGTGTGTGTGTTGATAGGTATGTGCTTATCTACTCACACACTCTTTCATGATCCCCTTTGTAATCAATGACAAATATATGTGATATGCTCCCAAGGAACCAGATCCTCCATCTTGTGCTCAAATTAGCACTGGGCTCTTATCCATTGGGCAAATCAGCCAATTTCTGCAATAGAAATTTAATAGATATTGGCAACATTAAAGCCCCACTGAGGGGCAGAGAAGGGAAATCTCCAGTGGACAGAAATCTGAGAGGCATAAGGTGGTCCACTTTGCCTGGCAAAAGCTATGACCAGAGGTAGGGATCTACAGTGATTTCTGGTCCATAGCTATCAGTTTGCCTGGATAAGCCAGGACTGGAAGGAACAAGGTTAGAGCACTGATGATGTAAGACCATAAGGCCAAGATTTTGCTCACTGCTGTAACCCATGTGTTAAGAATCGTTTGATACATTACATACCCTCAAAAAGATTGTTGAATGAAGATATAAAGGCATTTAGGAGAGACAGAAGGATGTAACTCTCAGAACTGGCCTAGAATTTAAGAATATTTGTGTTCCTATGAATTGTCATCCAAGGAATTCAAAGGAGAAAGCGTCCTTTAGTGAGAATGTATCAAACCTTTCTCTCAATCAGCTTTCCTCTGTAACTTCTCAAGACTGGTCCAAAGCACCCATGAACAAGCTGGCCATGGTGGCAGGGCTTGATGTTATTTACACACTCAACCATTAGGATTTATCCTGTCTCCCAATAGCAGAAATCAATGCTAAGCTCCCACTATGGCACCAGTTCCTACTAATTGGTAACACTGGATTCATCCCCCAAAGAGTGAATAGAAATTACTTCTCACTAGAAGAGAACAGAAAGGATATGTCTTTCCTGCCTGACCTGCATCTACAAGCCCACATCCATAGTCTTATTTTATGCCATATTTATCATCACGATATCCTCTTATTGTAATCAAAGAAGTCACTATGCGGAAAAAGAAAGTGAAGCAGTGGATTGAGACCCATGGGATTCACTGATGTACCCCATCATTTGGAAGCAGCTGGACTTATAGAATTGTGAAATTGGCCTTTACAGACTTAACTGTGGCACTAACTGGAGGATGACAACTTACAAGCTTGGCACTGACCTGTATGATGTGAAATGTGCTCTAAATCTGCAATTATATATGCCATTTCTCCCATAACCTGAATGCATGCACTTCGAAGCCAAGAGGTAGAAGTAGGTTTGTGATTTCTCTCACTATTATGCCTTATAATTCACTTGGAAAATTTTTGCTTCCCATCATTGCAACTTTGGGCTTTGCTGGTTTTGAGGTATTAGTTTCTAATAGAAGAATGCTTCCACCAAGGAGACATATGAAAATGAACTGAAAGTTGATGGCCATTTTCATTTCCTATTGTCACTGAACCAACAGGAAAAAAGTAGGTTAATATATTGACCAGGGTATTTGATCTTAACCCACAAGGGGAAATAAGATAGACAATGGGTCAAGGAAGCTTGTATCTATATCCAAGGGATTATTTAGGGGTGCCCCTAACACTTTCATGTCCAATAGTAAAATTGATTGGCAGTCTGGAGCAATACTGGTAGGACAACCAAGGAATCATATCCCTTCAAGAATTAAGAGTGGAGTCATCCTTCATTCAGTAAAGTAAAAAAACAGCTGAAGTGCTGAGGGGAAAATGGATTATTTAAGGCATAGTAGTGGAAGGAAGTTCTAAATATTAATTATGGTCTTGTGACTAGTTGAAGTAATAGATTTCATTAGCTATCTTTTTTCTTTATTTTATGTACATTTATGTATAGTAACCTATTTAATTTTTTCTTTTATACCCTTATGCTTTTTTATATCACAGCTATAAATTTATACTTTATTCATTAGTTTAGAGAATATCAAGGTAGGACTGTGATTGAACAAAAAGGGAAATGAGTATCGCTCGGAGATGTAGTCACAATTAATGGGACAGAGGTTTCCCTTTCAGTGACAGTGCAGTTTCACTTATCCAACAGATAGTTGGATTTCTGTGGGATCATGCTGGTTTTTTTATTATTATTTGTTAATATTTATGTACATTGAGTAAGGGGATGATTATGTTCCATATTGTGACTTCACACTCAGCATCCATTCCAATATCCTTCCAATATACCTCCCTCTGCTTCAGAGGCTAGAAAGCTAAAAACTACATTTCCAAGACTCCCTTGAAGCTAGAGTTCTGAATGTGAAATTGATTCCCATTAATGACATGCACTTGGCATGAGTTTTGGAAACTGGAAGTTAAAAAGAACAACTTTGCTGATATTTTGGTTGTGCAATGAAACAAGGTTATAAAGATGTTGGCTGTATTTATAGAAGTGTTCTGATGTCTGGCTCCTCGTAAGCATTAAGACACAATTGTGTTGGCAGTAGTATCATGTTTACTGGACCACAGCTATGGCACTGGATTCCTGAACACAGTTCCCATGATTTCCTCTTGATTCCCAACACACGATTGCAGCCTGGGTAGTGGCATGTCATTTCAGCATCTTATTCCAGAAATTATTCTTGGGTGGTCAACATAGAGTCTGCTTCTCTCGTTCTTTCAATAATTTTACTGAAAAGTTTTAATTCCCCATATTAGAACATTTTTGCTTAAACTAGCTGGAGCAGGTTTTGGTTGTTGCAACTGAATCCTAATGGAACCTAACATGCAATCAGCAGAGGGAAAATCTCTGTCTTATATGCAAACAATGTTTACTTGGTTATATTTTGAAGCCAAAAATGGGAGAAAACATGGTCTTTCAGGTTATCTTCTTTCAAACCCAACTTCTAGTCCTACCCTAATAATCTCCAACAGTGGCACCACCATTATTCTAGTCACCCAATTTAACATCTTGACATCACCTTTGAATCCTTTCTTCATTTCCTTCATCTAAATCAGTCAGCATATCTTGTTGAGTCTTCCTTTGAAAACATCCATTATCTTTACTCCTCTGGTCCAAATACTCTTCACTTCACATCTTATTCCTATTATCACCTTCTAACTGGTTGCCTTGTCTCCATTATTCTCACACGAAGAAAACAAAGGCAAAAACAGTTGGAAACCCTTGGTTAAAGGTAGAAAATTTATTATTCATATTTTCCTCCAATCCCTTTCCAAATCGCACAAAAATTAGTGTAAAAGGATTTTTAAAACATAAACCCCAAGAACAAAGATGTTGGGTTAAAGGTAATAACAGCAAAATGTTGAAAGCTAGAAAAGGAATAGAAGAATGGTAAATGACATAGAAGACATAAAAAAGCTTCATTCTTAACCAGAAGTAGGGGAGACAAAAGCAACCTACAGAACTCTCAAAACATTCAGAATTCCACAGTACAATGTTCCTCTGGAAATGGATTGAAGGTGGAGCCAAAAATTATAGACGTAATTAAAAATTTGGCTAAGAAAAAATGAAGTGTCTAGATTTCCTCTATCACTCTGTACAACTGGGCCACTGCCCTCCCTAATCTTGCAAGAGGACTAACGGTGTGTTTTTGAAAAAAAAAAAAACAGCTAATTATCATTGACTGAGATTTTCAGGTATATCATACTGAAATTGGGAAGATTAAGACAGTGTATATCCTGAAGGTTGAGACTCCCACCTTTGTCAGATCTGAGAATGTGGTCAGCCAGACTTACACACATAAAGCATGAGATTTAAAGGCGCTTCTTTTCTAAAGCTCAGAGGAAAGCTTTAGAAAAGTAATCAGTTCAGGTGTTACCTATTAAGCAACCCAGCCAGATGATCCTAAAGATCCAGAGGATATGACTGCCCTATGAGCTCAGACTTCCCCCTGAAATTTTGTATTTCTTCTTCTTAAATCTGAGTGAACAACTAAGACACTTTTTTAAGCCTCTAATGGAAAAGCTGGAGACCAAGGATCACAGGTAACAGAAACTTGGAGAAAAAGAGAATTTCACAACTGCCATTTATATATAATCAGATAGATAAGATGTTACAGCTACAAAACAAGGAAAGGATGCTGTCTTAAAAAGGAAGTTTGAGGGTAAATAAAAGCTTTTGGAAATTAAAAGCAAGAGAGCAAAAATGGAAAAAAAAATTCGAAGGATCAAAGATGAAACCACAGGAATCTCTCAGAAAGAAGAGGAAAAGGACAAAACATCTAAAATAGGCGTAAAAAATAAGAAAATTAGAGGAACATTCAAAATAACAAAAAGACCCAAGAAGAGAGAAAATAGGAGGAGGAAGTCATCAAATACATAATTGCAGCATTTTTTCCAGAACTAAAGTACATGTGATTTCAACATAAATGGTCTACCGAGAGCCCAGCACAGTGTATGAAAACAGACCCACACTAAGGCATATCTCTGTGAAAATTCAAAACAGCAGAACTTCTATACAGAAAATCTTACAGAGAAAAAATTGGTTTCAAATAACTACATTGGAAGGATAGGAAGACAGGAAGTGGTTGCCTGAAAAGCAGGACATAGCAATATAAGCATGTTATGTAGAGCTAGGTAAACAAAAAGAATCTGAAGTTAGAAGTATGAACAAGTATGATTTTTTTCCAAGAAGCAGAATAGAAGAAAGAGGGCTAGAGGATTACTGTTTTTCATAAGAAGCCCTGTAGAATGTTTGCCACTTTAAACTATGTCAATGTGTAATTTTGATGAAATAAAAAACTGAATTAGGAAAAATAGAGAGGGAAAGAGAGAGAAAGAGAGCCTAAACAAAATCCTCTTGCACTTTATCCTGCATAATTCTTTTGTTAAAATGCCACTTGCAGCATTTTGTTCCCTATTTTCCAGCTTTCCAAAACTCCCGTTTAGAATCCCTTTGTTAATATTTAAAGTCTCTGAAAATATGATTCCATAGCTCTTTTCCTTTCAGTCTAAATCTTCTGTTCTAGTCAAAGTGGTCTTCTTATTAACCCTTAAACATAAGAAGGTATGCATCGTTCATTATTCTCTCATCACAACATGGGTAGACTTCTCATTTTTCTCTTTCCTACTGACACCCAACACACATGATTAGCTCTCTTCTTTGAATTCCTCTGAATTTATAATTTAATGTGATTTATTATATTAGAATTAGCATGTATTAGTTCTGCTCATGACTGCCAAGTAGATATATACTCCTGTGTCCAAACAGGACTTGAAACCATACCAACTATAAATCCCAAAGCACTGTTCATTAATCAGAAACAAAAATGAAAGAATGAATATATACATAAATGCAAGAAGCTAATAAGTAGTAAGTAAATATTCAACTCAAACCTGAATTTAAAAACATGATATACCTTTTCAGCTTTAAAGAAAAAACATGTTACCCACAAATTGCTACTTCCCAGGGTTTTTCTCTGAACTAAGAAGACCTTCTTAAGGATCTGTAAACACTCTCATTTTAAGGACTGTATAAACTTAAGAAATGAGGAATCAGCATTCAATTGAAACTTCTGGAATCATCTTGTCCACAAAAATGAACCACAAAAATCTTATGAATCTTATGACCATGGGTAATTTTTACAATATTTTCTAAATATTTTTTTTCCTGGAATAAAATTTTCAATTGAGAAATAATTTCAAATGCCATAACAAGTCATTTTTTAGCTGAGAAGAAAAATAGATGCATCTGATATTATAAGTGAAGCAAGAGGCTGACAATTCCCAATCATTAGAGTGCGTACCAAAGTGTCTTCTGGGGGGGTCACTTGCCAGAGAGAAAAATGGTTCACTTGGACTTGGTGACAAGCTGGTAACCTTTCTTTTATTATTCTCTTCCTTTGCCAAACCACAAATATCCAGGCTCAATCACATTTGTAGTCTTAGCCAATGATTATACACTCCCACCCACAACAAACATACAAAAAAGTTAAAATATCATCCCTTTTTATGCTCTGAAATTACAAAAAACTCTCAACTGTATTTTCTGTCATCTCTAATTTGTTTTATTTAAACATGAGGGTAAAAATTAGGCTCTTGTATTTTAACCAACAAAACTGACTCCAAATAAAACTCAGATTATTTAACAAGGACAGTGGATTATAAGTCACCAAAATTGGCAGGAACTAGAGTCAATGGGTGTGAAGGACACATAAAAAAAATTAAAGCAGAATGATGAGAATGTCCAGTAAGGTGAGGAAGATAACCAGCCTGAGCCACACACCTTCGAGCCTAGAAGGCTGTGTCTGGTGCAGGTGTGGTGCCCCTCAGAGACCTGTTCCCTGTCAACCACTGTCCCTCTGGAGTCCCTTGTGAAAGTCATGTAAACTCTTCTTCACTGAAAGTATAAATGTGATTGTTTAAGAAATAATAACTACCATTTATGCTGTCTACTTCTGTTTACTAAAAACTTTTCTAAGTGATAAATATTTTATCTTGTCTAATTCTTAAAGTTATTCCACTTTGCAAAAAAGGAAAATGAGGCTCAGAAAAGATCAACCATTTCCCCAAACTTACACAGATATCAAGTGGAGGCAGAAATTCCACTTGGCTCCCTTTAATCCCAATCTGAGTTATAAGCATAGATAGAAAAGTGTGTTTTGAAAAGCCTTTGAACACAATATTGTATTTTATTCTCAAAAACACACAACAACATTTGGAGTAGGATAAGCAGAATTTTTAAAGCCATTTTACTAATAACTCAAAGAGACTGTGATTTGCCTGAAGCCAATTGTTAACTGAATTAAGATGACAACTCACCCTATTTAACTTCTAGTTAAAAATCACTGCATCAAAAGTGCTCACCACCAGAGACTGGAGATTACCTAATTCAACATTCTCATTACAAACAGGTAAGGACTGGCCTGAAATGCAGCCAACTTCCCAGCAGTTCAGGGTTCACTCCTCTGCAGAGGGCACTGACTGTTTTACAGACACACAGACACACACACACACACACACACACATACACACCATGTGTTCCTGAATGCTCTGATAGTGCTAACATTCAAGATCTTTTGACTAATAGGGAAATATTTCTCTTTTTAAGCTCTGAGGAGGAAATAGCATGACCATTTCTCTTTTTAAATTTCCACTGTGCACAATACAGCGAAGAGAATCTGACAGAGATTGACAGTGGAGTACCACTATGATGACACGGATCTGTCAAGGGTGAGATCAGAAAAGAGCCCAAGATATAAATATTCAGAATTTTCTGCTTCAAGCTGGTGCTTCTAACATGCCACTGCTGAGAGATCCACCCCTTCTCCCAGCCGTGGGCCCCTCCTGCCAGTCGCCAGTGTTATTACCATAGTATAGCTTTCATTCTGAATATCCAAAGCAAAAGATTTGTACGATATTTAACATTTTTGCTGAGCCAATTAGGAAAAAAGAAAGTGGAAGTTAGAGAAAGAAGAAGGAAAGTGGAACTTTTTGCTCACGATAACAACAAAACCACATAGTACTTTCGGCCAATACACTATATTCACAGTCAATTTAGGGATCATGGAATTAGCTACTGAGATACAGCAACCCCTGAGGTGAACCTCAGCAGTCCCAACAGCCAAACAGCTCAAAAAGTTAACTTAAGGTGGGAAAAAAGAATAAATGCTTAAGTCAGCCCAAACTGCCAAAGTAGTGGCACGTCAGAATTTCTATTCAGTCAGAGAAATCATAAAGTCTTAGACCTGGAAGAAATTTTAGGAAACAACTCCAATCTCTATGTTATCCACAGAGGGAAACCAAGGCTGACAGACATGAAATGCTTGGCCCAAGAATCACACAGAAAGTGTCAAATCCAGAAATAGAACCCAGGTTTTCACATCCCACTAGAACTAATAAGTCACAGTAAAGTAAACTTGGGAATAGTTAGGATCCATTGCTCAGTCCTTTTATGCTGACACTAAGGAGAGAGACTACCATGCCTCCACCTGGAGTCTCTTACTACACAATGAGAAACAGACTCTTCTGAGCCAGGCAGGGGACCTGAGTTTTTAGGAGGATCTTCATGTCTTATAGGCCTTGAGATCACAGGGGCCAGAAGGGCTAACAATGAGGCACCTGAACAGCACAGGGAATGGGCACAACTGCAGAAAATATTTCTTGCCCTCCTGAGATTCCAGCACTATTAGGAATATGGTGATGACTGCAATAGCTGCCTCACAAGCTTAGAGAGCTACTAGTAGAAAAGAACAATGAATACATAAGCCAGAAACTATGCTGAGTACTTTCATGTTGCTTCCTTGTTTAAACTTTACAATATCTTTGAGAGGTAGGGATGATGATCTCTATTTGTAGTGAACACTGTATGTTGCCTACCTCTTCTCGTACCTTCTTAACAAAACCATGACTTTTTTTTCATCTCTCAGTACTCACAAAAATTTTCCCACAGTGAAAACTCCAGGTTCAAACATTCTAGAAACAAATCATTCAAATCTTATAAAAACTGTTCCATAGAAAATAAAGAGATACCCACTAATATCAATATATTTATGAAGCTAGCATAGTGTTGATACCAAAGCCTAACACTGACAGCTAGAAAAAGAAAGGCTGTTATAGGGCTTCCCTGGTGGTGTAGTGGTTGAGAGTCCGCCTGCCAATGCAGGGGACACGGGTTGATGCCCCGGTCCGGGAAGATCCCACATGCCGCGAAGCGGCTGGGCCCGTGAGCCATGGCCGCTGAGCCTGCACGTCCGGAGCCTGGGCTCCACAACGGGAGAGGCCACAACAGTGAGAGGCCCGCGTACCGCAAAAGAAAAAAAAAAAAAAAAAGAAAGGCTGTTATAAACAAAGGTGAAAAATCCTAAACTAAATAAATTCAGCAATGTAGAAAAAGACTAGTCTCATGACCAGACTGAATTACCACAAGATAATTCTAATCTTAAGCAAGGTTAGTGGACTTCCCTGGTGGCGCAGTGGTTAAGAGTCCACCTGCCAATGCAGGGGACACGGGTTTGAGCCCTGGTCTGCCAAGATCTCACATGCCGCGGAGCAGCTAAGCCCATGCACCACACCACAACTACTGAGCCTGCGCTCTAGAGCTCGTGAGCCACAACTACTGAGCCTGCGTGCCATGACTACTGAAGCCCACATGCTTAGAGCCTCTGCTCTGCAACAAGAGAAGCCACCACAATAAGAAGCCTGCACACTGCAACAAAGAGTAGCCCCCCGCTCGCCGCAACTAGAGAAAGCCTGCGCACAGCAACAAAGACCCAACACAGCCAAAAATAAATAAATAGATAGATAGATAAGCAAGGTTAGTTTAAGATGAGAAAACAAATCAATTAATTAATATATTAAAATTAACATTAACTAACGAACTATGAAAAGATGTAATTTTTAAATGGAGGCAAAGAAATCACAGAATTCAATGTTAAATCTTGCTTTAAAAGAAAAATCTCTTAGCAACACAGAAATAGAAGAGGATTTTCTTTCTATCTAAAAAAAAGTCATTTAAAATGTTGGTATATTGAAATTTATTCCTTTGATATTCAAAACAAGGAAATGATGTTCTCTAGGTCAAAAACTTGAGATCCTGGCCAATGCAGGTTGGCAAGAAAAAAGGTATAAGGATTGAAAAATTGTTATTAAAAATGATATGACTGTGTACCCCCCCAATATAAAAGAATTTATGATAAAATGTTAAAACATATGAGAAAATGTTTAGCAAATTTGCTGGATATAAAATTATTATTTTAAAAATATATTTCATTTCTATGTACCAGGCAGAAACAGAAAATCAAAATTTTAAGGAAGTTATTATTTAGGGTACCACCAAATATATGCATAGAAATAAATCTAACAAAAGATGCTTAAGACAATTCTGGAGAAAATTATAAAACATTATGGAAAAACATGTAGCTCTAAATATATGAACACATATAACATATTCATGAATTGAAAGACAGTATTGTAAGGATGTCAATTTGTACAAAGCTGATGTATAAATTCAATGTCCTGTTGATAATACCACAACACTTTTTGGAGAAATCTAATGTTAAACCTAAAGTATACATCAAATATCAAAGAGCCAAGAAAAGCCCAGACACCCTTGAAGAAATAGTACAAGGCAGAAGGACTTTCCCTACCATATATCAGGTCTTACTATAAAGCTGCAGTAATTAGGACAATTTGGTATTGATGCTGGATAGCTCAATGGAACAGAAGTGTGTGTATAAAGACCTACATATACGATGTGCATGGTATATGACAGGTGCTATTGCAAATCTGTGACAAAAGAATAATTTTTCCAAAAAGTTTTGCTATTTATCTGAAAAGGGGAGAATATAAACAGATTCATTTATGTACTTTTAATATTAAAAAATATTAAAGGATAAGCTATGAAACAACTAAAGTTTACCTATACAAGAAGGATGGAATAGAGTAAGGAGAAAGGGACAGACACTAGACTTCTCTAAATATCCATTATTTTGTAGATTAGACCTTGGGACCCTCAATATTTTATAAAATTATAAAACTAAACTAAATTATTTTAAAAGTAATTCCTAACAACTAAAATCAGAAAGAAACAAACAAACCTAACACTATATCTAATTGGTGACAGAACCACTGCATAATGAAGAATTAACCTCACCCAAAGAGAGGTCTAGCATTTACCATGGGCTACTGGGAGGTAACCTCTAGGCCCCTGTCATATCCTGCCTGAATAAATTGTCATTGTTCATTGGGGGCTTTGGCAACCAATCAGTCTAACATTGTGATTTATCTTGGGGACTTTGAGCTATGACATATCAGTTCTGGCCTGCAGGAGTGTAAGCCAGCCACAAGGGCAGTATGTGGTTGAGTTCCAATAAAAACTCTGAATGCCAAAGACTCAGGTGAGCTTCCCTGGCTGGCAGTACACTCTGGAGTTTCATCACACATTGTAGTCTGGAGGAAGGAATGCTGCCTGGGGCTCTGGAGGTGAGAGGACAACTGAAAACTTCACATTTGGACCTTCCCGGACTTCAACCTATGTGTTATTCCCTTTGGCTGGTTCTAATTTGTATCCTTTTATGTAATAAAACTGTAATTGTAAGCATAGCACTGTCTTGAGTCCTGATAATCATTCAACGTGAGTGTGGTCCTGGGAATGCTCACAGGTGGTCTGAAATGAGGGTAGCTCTGGGAGCCCTGAACTTGTGGCTGGTGTCATAAGTGAGGGAAGTTTTGAGGAGAGCTTCTCCCTCAGACTTTGAAGTTTGACCAAAAACCTTTGCAACCACATGGAGAACAACTTCAGTAGTCCCCCCCTTATCCACAGGGGATACATTCCAAGAACCCCAGTGAAACCACAAATAGTACCAAACCCTATATATACTGTTTTTTCCTATATATACATACCATGAGAAAATTTAATTTATAAACGAGGCACTATAAGAGACTAACAACAACAACTAATAATGAAATAGAACAACTATAACAACAATACTGTAATAAAAATTACGTGAATGTGATCTCTGTTAAAAAGTTGAGAACTTTCACCTTTTCACTTAAAGGAAGCACTTTATGGCTTCTCTTTTGCTGCTCTGAATTGCCAGCATCACTACTCTTGCTTTCTGGGGACGTTATTAAGTAAAATAAGGTTACTTGAACATAAGTATTGTGATACCATAACAGTTGACCTGATAACAGAGATGGCTACTAAGTGACTAAGGGGTGGGATACACTGGACATAGGGATGATTCATGTCCCTGGCAGGATGGAGCAGGACGGCACAAGATTTCATCATGCTACTCAGAATGGTACACAATTTAAAATGTATGAATTGCTTATTTCTGGAATTTTCTATTTAATATTTTTGGACGGCTGTTGACCACAGGTAGCTGAAATCATGGAAATTGAATCTGCAGAAAGTGAAACTGTGGATAAGAGGGGACTACTGTATTCCAAGTGAGTCTAAAACACAGTAATTATCACTAAAAGATTAAAAATATACATACAAACAAAAATACTTAATTTGTATTTAAATTATATTGTTGGCTGTAGTGTTGATTTTTTTTTTCTGTAGTTGTTATGTGTGTTTTGCAGAATAAAAAAATTATTAATTATCCTAGTGCTGTTGAGAACAGAAGTTTTAGGTATGTGAAATAGATGTAGGATGGAACTTTAAAACTCTGTAGCCCCAAATCTGATTTGGAAATTATTGTGTATTTATATTTTAAAAATAATATATATTTCCTAGCTATGCCTGCTAAAAAGCTAGCAACAATGACTAACCTAGAACCAATGAATACCCCTAGCACCCAGACTGTGCTCCTCTTTAATTATTACCATTTTTCACTAAAGAGAAATCAGGACTCCTTAGAAAAATGGCTGAATCCAAGTCTGGGGAAGGATACCTACAAAACGGGACTGTAACATCTTTTCATACCAAAAATCAAGAAAGCTATCAAAGGATACAAGGGTCGCATCAAATGGATTCAGGAGCAAAATAAAGAGGCATATGTGCACAAGGAGTCCCATTCAAGAATGTTCCTAGCGGCTCTGTTTGCACTGGCCAAAACTAGGGAGCAACTCAATGGCCATCAATAGCAGAATGTTTAAACAGCTTGTGGTGGTAAATTCAAGCAATGAAATATCACTTGAGAATGTAAATAAACTAACTGAAGATGCATGATGCATTAGCATGGATGACTCTCATAAATGTATGTTTGAGTCAAAGACACAAGGTATAAAAAATTACTAAAAATATGATTCCATGTATATAAACTTGAAAATAGGCAAAAGTAAACTGTATTGTCTAGGGATACACAAACAGGTGATTTATAAAAGGCAAAAGAATGATTATCACATAAAATATTCTTCAGGTTTATTCTGTTCTTTTCCTAATTTCTTTCATTGAACACAACTTATTATGCTTGATATGTCTCCTTTTCTAATATTTGTATAAAGAATATACAGTGGAGATCACAGGAAGATGGCGGAAGAGTAAGACGCGGAGATCACCTTCCTCCCCACAGATACATCAGAAATTCATCTACACGTGGAACAACTCCTACAGAACACCTACTGAATGCTGACAGAAGACCTCAGACCCCCCAAAAGGCAAGAAACTCCCCACATACCTGGGTAGGGCAAAAGAAAAAAGAATAAACAGAGACAAAAGGATAGGGACGGGACCTGCACCAGTGGGAGGGAGCCGTGAAGGCGGAAAGGTTTCCACACACTAGGAAGCCCCTTCGCGGGCGGAGACTGCGGGTGGCAGAGGGGGAAAGCTTCGGAGTAGCGGAGGAGAGCGGAGCAACAGGGGTGCGGAGGGCAAAGCGGAGAGATTCCCGCACAGAGGATCGGTGCCCTCAGGCACTCACCAGCCCGAGAGGCTTGTCTGCTCACCCGTCGGGGCGGGCGGGGCTGGGAGCTGAGGCTCGGGTATTGGGTTTCAGTCCGAGCGCACAAAGAGGACTGGGGCTAGAGGCGGGAAGAGAGCCTGAAGGGGTTAGTGCACCACGGCTAGCCCGGAGGGAGTCCGGGGAAAGGGTCTGGAGCTGCCGAAGAGGCAAGAGACTTTTTCTTCCCTCTGTTTCCTGGTGCGTGAAGGAGAGGGGATTAAGAGCAATGCTTAAAGGAGCTCCAGAGACGGGCACGAGCCGCGGTTACAGGCGCGGACCCCGGAGAGGGGCGTGGGACGCTTGGGCTGCTGCTGACGCCGCCACGAGGCCTGTGTGCGAGCGCAAGTCACTGTCCACGCGACGCTTCCGGGGATCCTGTGCCGCCCGCCACTTCCGGGGTCCCGGGATCCAGGGACAGCTTCCCCGGGAAAGCGCATGGAGCGCCTCAGGCTGGTGCAACGTCACGCCGGCCTCTGCCGCAGGCTCGCCCCACACTCCATGCCCCTCCCTCCCCACCGGGCCTGAGTGAGCCAGAGCCCCTGAATCAGCGGCTCCTTTAAACCCGTCCTGTCTGAGCGAAGAACAGACGCCCTCCGGCGACCCACACGCAGAGGCGGGGCCCAATCCAAAGCTGAGACCCGGGAGCTGTGAGAACAAAGAAGAGACAGGGAAATCTCTCTGTGCAGCCTCAGAAGCAGCGGATTAAAACTCCACAGTCAACTTGATGTACACTGCATCTGTGGAATACATGAATAGACAACGAATTATCCCAAATTGAGGAGATGGACTTTGAGAGCAAGATTTAAGACTTTTTCCCCTTTTCCTTTTTACAACGAATTATCCCAAATTGAGGAGGTGGACTTTGAGAGCAAGATTTACGATTTTTCCCCCTGTTCTCTTCTTGTGAATGTGTATGTGTATGCTTCTGTGCAAGATTTTCTCGGTATAGCTTTGCTTCCACCATTTGTCTCAGGGTTCTATCCATCCTTTTTTTTTAAATTAATTACTTTTTATTTTAATAATGCTACTATATTTTATCATACTTTATTCCATTTTAGTTTATCTTCTCTTTCTTTTTTCCTACCTTCCCTTCCTCCCTCCCTCCCTCCGCCCCTTTCTTTTCTTTCTTTCTTTCCTTCCTCTCTCCCTCCCTTCTTTCTTCCTTTCTCTTTTTCTTACCTTCCTCCCTCCCTCCCTCCCTTCTTTCTTTCTTCTTTCTTTCTTTCTTTCTTTCTTTCTTTCTTTCTTTCTTTCCGTCCTTCCTTCCTCCCTTTCTTTCTTTATTCCTTCCTGCCTTTCTTTCCTTCTTTCTTTCTCTCTTTCTTTCTTCTACTAATTCTTTCTTTCTACATTTTCTCCCTTTTATTCTGAGTCGGGTAGATGAAAGGCTCTTGGTGCTACAGCCAGGAGTCAGTGCTGTGCCTCTGAAGTGGGAGAGTCAACTTCAGGACACGGGTCCACAAGAGACCTCCCAGCTCCATATAATATCAAGCAGCGAAAATCTCCCAGAGATCTCCATCTCAACACCAGCACCCAGCTTCACTCAACGACCAGCAAACTACAGTGCTGGTCACCCTATGCCAAGCAACTAGCAAGACAGGAACACAGCCCCACCCATTAGCAGAGAGGCTGCCTAAAAACATAATAAGGCCACAGGCACCCCAAAACACACCACCAGACGTGGACCTATCCACCTGAAAGACAAGATCGAGCCTCAACCACCAGAACACAGGCACTAGTCCCCCCAACCAGGAAGCCTACACAACCTACTGAAACAACCTTAGCCACTGGGGACAGACACCAAAAACAACGGGAACTACGAATCTGCAGCCTGCAAAAAGGAGACCCCAAACACAGTAACATAAGCAAAATGAGAAGACAGAAAAACACACAACAGGTGAAGGAGCAAGATAAAAACCTGCCAGACCTAACAAATGAAGAGGTAATAGGCAGTCTACCTGAAAAAGACTTCAGAATAATGATAGTAAAGATGATCCAAGATTCTATTTCCAAGATCAAAAATCTTGGAAATAGAATAGACAAAATGCAAGAAACAGTTAACAAGGACCTAGAAGAACTAAAGATGAATCAAGCATCGATTATAAACACAATAGATGAAATGAAAAATACTCTAGATGGGATCAATAGCAGAATAACTGAGGCAGAAGAACGGATAAGTGAGGTGGAAGATAAAATAGTGGAAATAGGGGGCCTCCCTGGTGGCGCAGTGGTTGAGAGTCCGCCTGCCGATGCAGGGGATACGGGTTCGTGCCCCGGTCTGGGAGGATCCCATATGCCGCGGGGCGGCTGGGCCCGTGAGCCATGGCCGCTGGGCCTGCGCATCCGGAGCCTGTGCTCCGCAACGGGAGAGGCCACAACAGTGAGAGGCCCGCATACCGCAAAAAAAAAAAAAGGAAAAAAAAAATAGTGGAAATAACTGCTGCAGAGCAGAATAAAGAAAAAAGAATGAAAAGAACAGAGAACAGTCTCAGAGACCTCTGGGACAACATTAAACGCAGCAACATTCGAATTATAGGGGTTCCAGAAGAAGAGGAGAAAAAGAAAGGGACTGAGAAAATATTTGAAGAGATTATAGTTGAAAACTTCCCTAATATGGGAAAGGAAATAGTTAATCAACTCCAGGAGGCACAGAGAGTCCCATACAGAATAAATCCAAGGAGAAATACACCAAGACACATATTAATCAAACTGTCAAAAATTAAACACAAAGAAATCATATTAAAAGCAGCAAGAGAAAAACAACAAATAACACACAAGGGAATCCCCATCAGGTTAACAGCTGATCTCTCAGCAGAAACTCTACAAGCTAGAAGGGAGTGGCAGGACATAGTTAAAGTGATGAAGGAGAAAAACCTGCAACCAAGATTACTCTACCCAGTAAGGATCTCATTCAGATTTCATGGAGAAATTAAAACCTTTACAGACAAGCAAAAGCTGAGAGAGTTCAGCACCACCAAACCAGCTTTACAACAAATGCTAAAGGAACTTCTCTAGGCAAGAAACACAACAGAAGGAAAAGACCTACAATAACGAACCCAAAACAATTAAGGAAATGGGAATAGGAACATACATATCAATAATTACCTTAAATGTAAATGGACTAAATGCTCCCACCAAAAGACACAGATTGGCTGAATGGATACAAAAACAAGACCCATATATATGCTGTCTACAAGAGACCCACTTCAGACCTAGAGACACATACAGATTGAAAGTAAGGGGATGGAAAAAGATATTCCATGCAAATGGAAATCAAAAGAAAGCTGGAGTAGCAATTCTCATATCAGACAAAATAGACTTTAAAATAAAGACTATTACAAGAGACAAAGAAGGACACTACATAATGATCAAGGGATCGATCCAAGAAGAAGATATAACAATTGTAAATATTTATGCACCCAACATAGGAGCACCTCAATACATGGGGCAAATACTAGCAGCTATAAAAGGGGAAATCGACAGTAACATACACATAGTAGGGCACTTTAACACCCCACTTTCACCAATGGACAGATCATCCAAAATGAAAATAAATAAGGAAACACAAGCTTTAAATGACACATTAAACAAGATGGACTTAATTGATATTTATAGGACATTCCATCCAAAAACAACAGAATACACATTTTTCTCAAGTGCTCATGGAACATTCTCCAGGATAGATCATATCTCGGGTCACAAATCAAGCCTTGGTAAATTTAAGAAAGTTGAAATTGTATCAAGTATCTTTTCCAACCACAATGCTATGAGACTAGACATCAATTACAGGAAAAGATCTGTAAAAAATAAAAACACAAGGAGGCTAAACAATACACTACTTAATAATGAAGTGATCACCGAAGTAATCAAAGAAGAAATTAAAAAATACCTAGAAACAAAGGACAATGGAGACACGACGACCCAAAACCTATGGGACGCAGCAAAAGCAGTTCTAAGGGGGAAGTTTATAGCAATACAGTCCCACCTTAAGAAACAGGAAAGATCTCGAGTAAACAACCTGACCCTGCACCTAAAGCAATTAGAGAAAGAAGAACAAAAACCCCCCAAAGTTAGCAGAAGAAAAGAAATCATAAAGATCAGATCAGAAATAAATAAAGAAATGAAGGAAACGATAGCAAAGATCAATAAAATTAAAAGCTGGTTCTTTGAGAAGATAAACAAAATTGATAAACCATTAGCCAGACTCATCAAGAAAAAAAGGGAGAAGACTCAGATCAATAGAATTAAAAATGAAAAAGGAGAAGTAACCACTGACACTGCAGAAATACAAAAGATCATGAGAGATTACTACAAGCAACTCTATGCCAATAAAATGGACAACCTGGAAGAAATGGACAATTTCTTAGAAATGCACAACCTGCCAAGACTGAATCAGGAAGAAATAGAAAATATGAATAGACCAATCACAAGCACTGAAATTGAAACTGTGATTAAAAATCTTCCAACAAAAGCCCAGGACCAGAAGGCTGCACAGGCGAATTCTATCAAACATTTAGAGAAGAGCTAACACCTATCCTTCTCAAACTCTTCCAAAATAAAGCAGAGGGAGGAGCACTCCCAAACTCATTCTACGAGGCCACATCACCTTGATACCAAAACCAGACAAGGATGTCACAAAGAAAGAAAACTACAGGCCAATATCACTGATGAACATAGATGCAAAAATCCTCAACAAAATACTAGCAAACAGAATCCAACAGCACATTAAAAGGATCATACACCATGATCAAGTGGGGTTTATTCCAGGAATGCAAGGATTCTTCAATATACGCAAATCAATCAATGTGATACACCATATTAACAAATTGAAGCAGAAAAACCATATGATCATCTCAATAGATGCAGAGAAAGCTTTCGACAAAATTCAACACCCATTTATGATAAAAACCCTGCAGAAACTAGGCATAGAGGGAACTTTCCTCAACATAATAAAGGCCATATATGACAAACCCACAGCCAACATCGTCCTCAATGGTGAAAAACTGAAACCATTTCCACTAAGATCAGGAACAAGACAAGGCTGCCACTCTCACCACTCTTATTCAACTTAGTTTTGGAAGTTTTAGCCACAGCAATCAGAGAAGAAAAGGAAATAAAAGGAATTCAAATTGGAAAAGAAGAAGTAAAGGTGTCACTGTTTTCAGGTGACATGATACTATACATAGAGAATCCTAAAGATGCTACCAGAAAACTACTAGAGCTAATCAATGAATTTGGTAAAGTAGCAGCATACAAAATTAATGCACAGAAATCTCTGGCATTCCTGTACACTAATGATGAAAAATCTGAAAATGAAATCAAGAAAACACTCCCATTTACCACTGCAACAAAAAGAATAAAATATCTAGGAATAAACCTACCTAAGGAGACAAAAGGCCTGTATGCAGAAAATTATAAGACACTGATGAAAGAAATTAAAGATGATACAAATAGATGGAGAGATATACCGTGTTCCTGGATTGGAAGAATCAATATTGTGAAAATGACTCTACTACCCAAAGCAATCTACAGATTCAATGCAATCCCTATCAAACTACCACTGGCATTTTTCACAGAACTAGAACAAAAAATTTCAAAGTTTGTTTGGAAAAACAAAAGACCCCGAATAGCCAAAGCAACCTTGAGACCGAAAAACGGAGCTGGAGGAATCAGGCTCCCTGACTTCAGACTATACTACAAAGCTACAGTAATCAAGACAGTGTGGTACTGGCACAAAAACAGAAAGATAGATCAGTGGAACAGGATAGAAAGCCCAGAGATAAACCCACGCACATATGGTCAACTTATCTTTGATAAAGGAGGCAGGAATGTACCATGGAGAAAGGACAGTCTCTTCAATAAGTGGTGCTGGGAAAACTGGACAGGGACATGTAAAAGTATGAGATTAGATCATTCCCTAACACCATACACAAAAATAAGCTCAAAATGGATTAAAGACCTAAACGTAAGGCCAGAAACTATCAAACTCTTAGAGGAAAACATAGGCAGAACACTCTATGACATAAATCACAGCAAGATCCTTTTGGACCCACCTCCTAGAGAAATGGAAATAAAAACAAAGATAAACAAATGGGACCTAATGAAACTTCAAAGCTTTTGCACAGCAAAGGAAACCATAAACAAGACCAAAAGACAACCCTCAGAATGGGAGAAAATATTTGCAAATGAAGCAACTGACAAAGGATTAATCTCTAAAATTTATAAGCAGCTCATGCAGCTCAATAGCAAAAAAACAAACAACCCAATCCAAAAATGGGCAGAAGACTTAAATAGGCATTTCTCCAAAGAAGATATACAGACTGCCATCAAACACATGAAAGAATGCTGAATATCATTAATCATTAGAGAAATGCAAATCAAAACTACAATGAGATATCATCTCACACCAGTCAGAATGGCCATCATCAAGAAATCTAGAAACAATAAATGCTGGAGAGAGTGTGGAGAAAAGGGAACACTCTTGCACTGCTGGTGGGAATGTAAATTGGTACAGCCACTATGGAGAACAGTATGGAGGTTCCTTAAAAAACTAAAAATAGAACTACCATATGACCCAGCAATCCCACTACTACGCATACACCCTGAGAAAACCATAATTCAAAAAGAGGCATGTACCAAAATGTTCATTGCAGCTCTGTTCACAATAGCCCGGAGATGGAAACAACCTAAGTGTCCATCATCGGATGAATGGATAAAGAAGATGTGGCACATATATACAATGGAATATTACTCAGCCATAAAAAGAAACGAAACTGAGCTATTTGTAATGAGGTGGATAGACCTAGAGTCTGTCATACAGAGTGAAGTAAGTCAGAAAGAGAAAGACAAATACCGTATGCTAACACATATATATGGAATTTAAGAAAAAAAATGTCATGAAGAACCTAGGGGTAAAACGGGAATAAAGACACAGACCTACTTGAGAATGGACTTGAGGATATGGGGAGGGGGAAGGGTAAGCTGTGACAAAGCGAAAGAGAGGCATGGACATATATACACTACCAAACGTAAGGTAGATAGATAGTGGGAAGCAGCCCCATAGCACAGGGTTATCAGCTCGGTGCTTTGTGACCTCCTGGAGGGGTGGGATAGGGAGGGTGGGAGGGAGGGAGACGCAAGAGGGAAGGGATGTGGGAACAGATGTATATGTATGACTGATGCACTTTGTTATAAAGCAGAAACTAAAAAAAAAAAAAAGTAGAAACTAATTGTAAAGCACACCATTGTAAAGCAATTATACTCTAATAAAGATGTTAAAAAATATTCTGTAATTACCTAAATGGGAAAAGAATTTGAAAAAGAATAGATACATGTATGTGTATAAGTGAATCACTTTTCTGTACACCAGAAATAAACACAACATTGTTAATCAAAAAAAAAAAAAGAATATACAGTGTACTTCTTTCATTCCTTCTGAGTAGTACTTTGTTGCCTCTCTCAAGCTTTGATACATAGAGTCCTGTTGTACTATTTTAAATATTTCAAAATATCCATTATAATTAATCTGACAAATTATTCAGAATTTTTCATTTCATATGTATAGTTTGTTCTATCATTTTGTTAATTAGTCTCTAATTTTTATTGCCTTTTTGTCAGAAAACTTCAAATGTATCATATTTGTTCTTTAGTATTTGCTCTATTTAAGACTTACATTGTTGTCTACTTTTATGATCCATTTCTGTAAAGTAAATGTCCCACGTATGTGCTTGGAGAAATGCATGTTATTTTACTGATGACCAAGCTTGATATTTGTTTGTGTAATTCAAATCTTCCATATGCTTAAAATTTTCTGTTTGCTTGTGATCCATCAGTTTCTCTTATGGGATGTGCTATAATCTTCCATTGTGACTGAGTGTCTATCCATATCTCTTGGTGGTTATTAATTTTTGCTGTACATATTTTGAGGTTATGTTATTAGAGGTATGAATGTTCAAGGATTGTTATATCTTCCTAGTGTTATTTTTGTAGAGAGTAGTGTTAAGTTTTGACTCTTTTTGTACTTAATAATACTTTTTGCCTTGATGTATATGATGTCTGATACTGATCTTGCTACATACCAACTTTTGGTTAGTAACTATGTGGTTTTTTCCCCCCTGTTTTACTTTCAACCTTTCTGTGTCATTCTGTTTTAGGTGT
This sequence comes from Mesoplodon mirus, assembly GCF_964341445.2. Taxonomy (NCBI): domain Eukaryota; kingdom Metazoa; phylum Chordata; class Mammalia; order Artiodactyla; family Ziphiidae; genus Mesoplodon; species Mesoplodon mirus. The sequence continues at coordinate 107,544,264 of NC_138979.1, read as the reverse complement.
ATGTTTCTTGATTTTTGTCTCTTTATCCAAGACCAGAACCTCCAAATTTCAAGAGAATGGTTTACTTATGTATTTTTTTAAGAGACAGACATTTTCTGTCCCCCACCCCGCTTTTTTTTAACATTTCCTATTTATCATTTTTTAATCTTATTTTTTTCCTTTCTCAATTTCAAATCTAGTTTGTTTACTTGTTTGTCTTTCCTTGTTTAAAAGCTAATCATTCTATATCTATTCCATTATTGATTATCTTTATATTTGGAACATGCATTCTTGGCTTATCAAGCCTAAAGTTAATTATTTTCTATACTCTCCTTAGGAATAAACCTTAGAGCACTTATTTTTTGTACAAAAATTATTTAATTATATTCAGAATTACAGATAAAGTTAACTGGATGTTTCAGACTGGGATTCACAGGGTTGTTGCAACTAGGTAGGGTCAGAGTGCTCCAGAAGTTGTCCAAGTTTGGCAGGCTCAAAGAGGGGTATGATTGGTGATCAGGCTATGGGGCTCTCACTAGCAGAACCCACTGGATAATCATTTATAAACTTGAATATAATTGCATTAATTCTACAATAGGTAACATAATTATTTAGGGATAAGACCTTCTCCTATAATATTTATTACTCTTTTTGTTTTGAATTTTATTTTTTTATACAGCAGGTTCTTATTAGTCATCCATTTCATACACATCAGTGTATACATGTCAATCCCAATCTCCCAATTCATCCCACCACCGCCACCACCCCACACTTTCCCCACTTTGTATCCATATGTTTGTTCTCTACATCTGTGTCTCAATTTCTGCCCTGCAAACAGGTTCATCTGTACCATTTTTCTAGGTTCCACATATATGTGTTAATATACGATATTTGTTTTTCTCTTTCTGACTTACTTCACTCTGTATGACAGGCTCTAGGTCCATCCATGTCTCTACAAATGACCCATTTCTTTCCGTTTTATGGCTGAGTAATATTCCGTTGTATATATGTACCACATCTTCTTTATCCATTCATCTGTCAATGGGCATTTAGAATGCTTCCATGACCTGGCTATTGTAAATAGTGCTGCAATGAACATTGGGGTGCATGTGTCTTTTCAAATTATGGTTTTCTCTGGGTATATGACCAGTAGTGGGATTGGTGGGTCATATGGTAATTCTGTTTTTAGTTTTTTAAGGAACCTCCATACTGTTCTCCATAGTGGCTATATCAATTTACATTCCCACCAACAGTGCAAGAAGGTTCCCTTTTCTCCACACCCTCTCCAGCAATTTGTTTTGCAGATTTTCTGATGATGCCTATTCTAACTGGTGTGAGGTGATACCTCATTGTAGTTTGGATTGGCATTTCTCAAATAATTATTGATGTTGAGCCGCTTTTCATGTGCCTCTTGGCTATCTGTATATCTTCATTGCAGAAATTTCTATTTAGGTCTTCTGTCCATTTTTTGATTGGGTTGTTTGTTTTTTTAATACTGAGCTGCATGAGCTGTTTATATACTTTGGAGATTAATCCTTTGTCTGTTGATTCATTTGCAAATAATTTCTCCCATTCTGAGGGTTGTCTTTTAATCTTGTTCATAGTTTCCTTTGCTGTGCAAAAGCTTTTAAGATTCATTAGGTCCCATTTTTGCTTATTTTTTTATTTTATTTCCATTACTCTAGAAGGTGGGTCAAAAAAGACCTTGCTGTGATTTATGTCAAAGAGTGTTCTTCCTATGTTTTCCTCTAAGAGTTTTATAGTGTCCAGTCTTATATTTAGGTCTTTAATCCATTATATTTTGTGTATGGTATTAGGGAGTGTTCTAATTACATTATTTTACATGTAGCTGTCCAGTTTTCCCAGCACCACTTACTGAGGAGACTGTCTTTTCTCCACTGTATATCCTTGCCTCATTTGTTATAGATTAGTTGACCAAAGGTACATGCATTTATCTCTGAGCTTTCTATCCTGTTCCATTGATCTATATTTCTGTTTTTGTGCTAGTACCATATTTTCTTGATTACTGTAACTTTGTAGTATAGTCTGGAGTCAAGGAGTGTGATTCCTCCAGCTCTGTTTTTTTTCCCTCAATATTGCTTTAGCTATTCGAAGTCTTTTGTGTCTCCATACAAATTTTAAGATTTTTTGCTCTAGTTCTGTAAAAGCTGCCATTGGTAATTTGATAGGGATCACACTGAATCTGTAGATTGCTTTGGGAAGTACAGTCATTTCCACAATATTGATTCTTGCAATCCAAGAACATGGTATATCTCTACATCTGTTTGTGTCATCTTTGATTTCTTTCATCAGTGTCCTATAGTTTTCTGCATACAGGCCTTTTACCTCCTCAGGTAGGTTTATTCCTAGGTATTTTATCCTTTTTTTTTTGCAGTGGTGAATGGGATTGTTTCCTTAATTTCTCTTTCTGATCTTTCATTGTTAGGGTATAGGAATGCAAGAGATTTCTGTGAATTAATTTTGTATCCTGCAACTTTTCCAAATTCATTGATTAGTTCTAGTAGTTTTCTGGTGGCATCTTTAGGATTATCTATGTATAGTATCATGCCATCTGCAAACAGTGACAGTTTTACTTCTCCTTTTCCAATTTGTATGCATTTTATTTCTTTTTCTTCTCTGACTGCTGTGGCTAGGACTTCCAAAACGATGTTGAATAAGAGTGGTGAGAGTGGACATCCTTGTATTGTCCCTGATCTTAGAGGAAATGGTTTCAGTTTTTCACCATTGAGAATGATGTTGGCTGTGGGTTTGTCATATATGGCCTTTATTATGTTGAGGTAGGTTCCCTCTGTGCTCACTTTCTGGAGCGTTTTTATCATAAATGGGTGTTGAATTTTGTCAAAAGCTTTTTGTGCATCTATTGAGATGATCATATGGTTTTTATCCTTCAATTTTTTAATATGGTGTATCACATTGATTGATTTTCTTATACTGAGGAATCCTTGCATCCCTGGGATAAATCCCACTTGATCATGGTGTATGTTCCTTTTAATGTATTGTTGGATTCGGTTTGCTGCTGGGGTTTTTTGCATGTATATTCATCAGTGATATTGGTCTGTAATTTTCTTCTTTTGTAGTATCTTTGTCTGGTTTTGATACCAGGGTGATGGTGGCCTCGTAGAGTGAGTGTTCCTTCCTCTGAAACTTTTGGAAGAGTTTGAGAAGGACGGGTGTTAGCTCTTCTCTAAATGTTTGATAGAATTCACCTGTGAAGCCATCTGGTCCTGGACTTCTGTTTTTTGGAAGATTTTTAATCACAGTTTCAATTTCAGTGCATGTGATTAGCTCATTCATATTTTCTATTTCTTCCTGGTTCAGTCTTGGAAGGTTATACCTTTCTAAGAATTTGTCCATTTCTTCCAGGTTGTCCATTTTATTGGCATAGAGTTGCCTGTAGTAGTCTCTTATGATGCTCTGTATTTCTGTGGTGTCTGTTGTAACTTCTCCTTGTTCATTTCTAATCTTGATTTGAGTCCTCTCCCTTTTTTCTTGATGAGTCTTGCTAAAGGTTTATCAATATTGTATATCTTCTCAAAGAACCGGGTTTTAGTTTTATTGATCTTTGCTATTGTTTTCTTTGTTTTTATTTCATTTATTTCTGCTCTGATCTTTATTTCTTTAGTCTCATTTGAAATAAATCTTAGAGGACTTTAACTCTAATCACCGCTCCATGCTCTATGTAATTACTGCCCATTATCCAGTTCTACCTTTTTTTCAACATTCATAAATAGTAATCAATATTAATGCTATTATTTTTCTCTACATGTTATTAGTTTACTCTCACATTATTTTTGCATTCCACTCTTTCCTTCCAAATTCAATTATCTTCCTCCTAAAGTACATCTTGAGAATCGTTTTCATTCCAAGTCTCTGAGAGATAAACACTCTTGGTCTTTGTATTAAAAATACTTACTTGCCCCCCTTCTTGATTGAACTTTACTGGGTATCGATTTCCAGTTTGAAGGTTACTTTTCCATAGCACTCTTAAGATTAGTACATTATTTTTTAGCTCTCACTTTTACCTAATAGTAAATCTATTACTACTCTTTTATTCTAAATGTTGTTACTTTTTAGGAAAACTTGCTTTTCTTTCTGGAATATATATTATATACACAAATATATATGTATCAACATATATTTTCATCTTTGTTTTCTGCTATTCTGCAGTTTCATCAAAAAAATTTTAAAATGATTTATCTTACTTGGGATCCTATGTGGTTGTTTAACCTGAGAATTCATGCTTTTTTTTCAGTGTCTCATTTTCCCCTTTTAAACTTCTTTAAAACATTTCATACCTGTTAAAAACTATAGTCAGGCTTCCCTGGTGGTGCAGTGGTTAAGAATCCGCCTGCCAATGCAGGGGATATGGGTTTGAGCCCTGGTCTGGGAAGATCCCACATACCACGGAGCAACTAAGCCCATGCGCCACAACTACTGAGCCTGTGCGCTAGAGCCCACGAGCCACAACTACTGAGCCTGCATGCCACAACTACTGAAGCCCACGTGCCTAGAGCCTGTGCGCCACAAGAGAAGCCACTGCAGTGAGAAGCCCACGCACCGCAACGAAGAGCAACCCCCGCTCGACACAACTAACGCCTGCGCGCAACAAACAACCAATGCAGCCAAAAATAAATAAATAAATAGATAGATAAAATCTATACAAAAAAATCTATTAAAAATATAAATAAATAAAAGCTATACTCAATGTCTCTTAATTTCCCTATTTTCTAAGCAATTAATCACTGGCTGCATTCCACATAATTTTCTTAGATTTCTTTTCCAATTCATTAGTTCTCTCTTGTGTCAAAACTGCTCTTAAAACCACCCATTGAGTTTTTAATTTCAATGTTTATATATTGAATTTCAGAAAGTTTTATCTGCTTCTTTTTCAGATCTGCCTTATCTTTTTCATATTATCCTTTTTTAGTCAAGATTTTTCTTTTTAAATGATTTTAAGTACTAATTTTATAGTTTTTCCAGATTATTCTCTTGTCACAAGTTCATAGAACTCTAATTTTTCTGAAGTTTTTTGTTTGTTTGTTTTTCTGCTGGCTCCTCCTCCTGACTTTTTTGTTTCCCTCTGTGTTATATAAATTCAATTGTGAACTCAGCATCTGTGGGGATGACTTTTCTCATGTGCATCCTGTGCACAGTGAGCTGTGAAATTAACCCTGTGGTATAATTTTTAGCTTCCAATTTCCCCTTCTGGCACATGTACAGCATTTAATATATTTCATTGTTGAACTATTTTACCCATAGTTTCTGAATGTTTTGAATGGAATAGGGTGCTAAACTCACTTGATCTGCCATGTCACTGAAAGTCAATTATTTCAGATCTATCATACCACTGTAGTCTTACTACCTTTATTGGCTGCCCATTTTCTATCATAGGCAATCCCAACTCCTTATCTTGGCTTGTAAGACCTTCCAAGATAAGGCCCATTCATTAGTGGTCTTGTTTTATACAGGTTACAAGTGCAGATCTAAAATTTTACCATGTATTTCAACACATAATAGTAAACAATGCCATCCTGGCTATATCCCAAGAAGTAAATTTATGTATAACATAAGCCTCATAACATTCATACAGATGTTCTGATAACATCAAATTTTAATAACAATAGTGATAATCATAATAATTATTATAACAATAATAATAATAGATAAGGTTTGAGGGTATTTGGTATGTACCAGGCATTACATGCTTTACATATGTTTTCATATTTAATTCTCACCAAAATCCGGTATTATTAATCCATTTAAGATTGTCTCATTACACCATTACTCACTAATATCCTTGAGGTCACAGCACTTTCTAAAACGCAAAACAACCAATGTTTGTGCCACAGGCCTCAATGTCAAGCTTCTAGAAAAGCACTGAACTGTGGCTCTAACACATGCCAAGTATTACTGCTGCTCTTCTAAAGATTTCTTTTTTCCTGAACAGTGTAAAATGAAGAAAAATATATAAAGACATAAAAAACAAAGTAAATATGGTACATTGTAATATAAAGCTCTCAGTGTCTCTACTACCCTTTTCTTCTCTTTACCCCAGTCACCCCATATCATGAGAGTGAGAAATGGCACATCATGGGAAGCCAAGCACAGCAATTAGCTGCTCAGCATGCTTCTGGAATCAAAGACTTAGTCCATCCAAAGTATTTTGGTTTCTGAAATATTAATTTTTCTTTCCATAACTTTTATTGCATTTAGTGGATTATCTCAATGACTTAATCAACAGTGAGAAAAAATGTCAGGAATAGTAATAAAATGCATATGAATATAGCTCATCAGGGCCTGAAAACAACATATTGGCTCTTAGATGTTACAATTTAGGCTTTACCCTAGAGATTATTTGCAGTTTAACAGATAGATCGATTGATCGATAGTGTAAATGTAGATATATGTAAATTTAGGTATATGGAAGTTTATATATATACACACACACACACACACACACACAAAGTTTACACGTTTACGTGTATCCAGTTGATTCACTTTGGATGACAGTTTATTATCTCGTCTCTCTTTAAAGCTTCAACACCACTTCCTTTTCCTCATTTTAAGCTGATTAAGTTTTTCTTATTTCATTGAAAAACAGAAGGGATGAGAAGAGAGTTTTCACATGTTCCCAGTGTCAAATTTAGTCACTTACCTGAACCTGCCCATCTATTCTGCTTATTCTCCCATTATAGTGGGTTTAGAGCGTATATGCTCTATCTATGCCAACCCCTGCACTGTGTACTAGGTCCCAGCTCTCCCACCTACTCCAGGACCTTACTCCTGCTGTTGTCCTCTTCCTCTCATGAATCATCAATTTTTTCTTCCCTTCTGGATTATGCTCTACACACCAGATAGAGTAATCTTGCAAGAATATTCATTAAATTATTTCATCCTCCTGTTCTCTTCTATCTTATGGCATCTCATACCTAGAATAAAATCTTAAGTCCACACCACTTCCACCCCAATTTCCCATCACTTTTCCCCTTGGTTATTCTGTTCCTCACACCCTAAGCTAGTTCTCACTGTGGGGCTTTGTTCTTCTTCCTATTTGTTTCTTCAGAATTCATGTTTTACTTTCTCCTTCCATTGTAGTTATTATTCAAATGTCACCTCCTCAGAATGAGCTTCCTTGACCCTCTTATATAAAAAGGTCTCTGACCATAAACATTTACCAACCCACTTTATAAATTTTTTGTAGCATGTATCATTTCTTGACATCATTTTGTTTATCTATTTAGTTATTTGTCTACTTATTGTTTGGCATCCATGCTAAAATGTAAGTCACTTTAGAATAGGGACTTTGCTTTTTGTTCACTACAACATCCACAGCCTAGGACAGGACAGGCACAGAGCAGGCATTCAGTGAACATTTGCTGTCAGAAAAAATGAATAAACATAAAATGTATTCATATGGTACTTCATTATTATCATTTGAGGACAGATTCCATGATACATATATAGATAAAACAATCCAAATAGTATAAACACACAGTGAGAGAGTTAAGTTTCTCCATTAAAAAGTTTCTGTATATACCTTTTCACACAAAAAAATAAGATCATGAAATACATATCTTGTTAAATTATTTAAAAGTCTCTCCCACTATGCCTAGTATTAGCAGATTAAAAAAAAAACACAACTTTTTTTTAATTTAAAAAAATGTTTTTAATTTTTTGAAACTAAGAAACAAAAACATATAATATATACTATTTATTTTGTTCATGACTGCTAAAGGTTCCTCTAGCTTATACACAAATTGTTTGCTAAACAGACACAGAAGTATTTAATCAAAATGAAAAGAGAATATGATTCCTCTTTATTGTACCATTAACTAGTTTTGCAAAGTGTTGAAACAGATGCACTCTGAAGTCCCCTGTAGCTATAACAGTCTTTGAGACTAGGAATTTTTCATTTTTATGACACACTCAAATTGTCTAATGTCATGCAGTTAGTATCAGTAACCAAAAAGGGAAATGATAAAAGAGTGACCTATTGATTCTTTATCTCTTTGAGATGCTCAAAATGTTCTAGAAAATCTTACATTACATTCAATGAATATATAACAAACAAGCAAATAAACCCTACTGCTTCTACTGTAAAGTTCTTCATTTTGAAATGTACAAAACAGATGAAACTTATAATTGATTTTTATAATAATACAAACATTTCCATTCAACCAAAAATTTGAAAATATTAACAAATGACAATGACATATAATGTCACTTATCAGGTCAATCACCTAATTATCTACATTATTTTCATATCTTTAACAATGAACAGTGGATCCACTCCCTTTCCATTATTGACTTAACATCACTCCAATACTTGGAAAAAGTTTACTCTCATTTCTCAGCCTGGTACACATCAATTACAAAGATAATCCTTTCTAGGACTAATGGCAATTTTAATGCTAATTGAATCCCCTATTTCCTTCCCAGAACTTCCAACCTGCAAAAACACACCTGGTCATGACAGTTTGTTAAGTTTAAGAGTTTAAGAGTACAGCAGAAATTTCCCACACTGAGACAAAATGATAACCTGTCATCTTTCCAGTCTTTTCCCAGGCAATGTAGGAGTTTGGAATCCTCCATAGTACTGGAAATGGAAATGGGCTAAATGTGTCCCCTATGCCTAAAACTTCCCTCACTATTTATTACAGATACATCATCCAGAAATTTACTCAAATACTTTAACAATATTTTTGGCCTAGATCACCTCTCTTAAAAATATGCTATTTAAATTCTGCTACCCTCTACCACAACTTACCCAAATAACACTAAGTTAACACTAAAATTATGTATTATGTCTTTTTTTTTTTTTTTTTTTTTTTTTTTCTGTACGCGGGCCTCTCACTGCTGTGGCCTCTCCCGTTGCGGAGCACAGGCTCCGGACACACAGGCTCTGCGGCCATGGCTCGCGGGCCCAGCCGCTCCGCGGCATGTGGGATCTTCCGGGATCGGGGCACGAACCCGTGTCCCCTGCATCGGCAGGCGGACTCCCAACCACTGCGCCACCAGGGAAGCCCCTGTATTATGTCTTAAAGTAATATATTTTATAACGACATGATTGATTTCCTTTTGTTATATTTTACTAAATGATACTGTATTTTGCTACTCACTGCTTTGGAGGCATCCAAGGAAGTCGTTGCTGAGAAGTATGATCTTCACAGTTTGGGGCAAATATTTATCTTGATTTTGAAGTGGGGAGAGGTCACTTCAACCCGCTTTTATTTCTTTACCTCCTGGTGGCTTGCAATAAATTCCAGCAATCTGTCTAAGTTCTGTCTGTACATCTCACTCCCTTCAACACTACTTTTCCCAAATTCACGTATATCAGGTATATTTAAATCTTTATCAAAGCATGTGTTATTCACACCTTCTGGTCTGATGATAAAAACTGAAGAAGGAACTTATCCAGTGATCTGAAACAGGTTTTCCTCCCCTATAATGGATACACACACACGTCTATAAGGAAAACCAGCACTTTATGACCTAAGGTTGACTTGAAGCTCAGTCAAATCAAGTCTGACCAGGGAGTATCAGAATCACATATTTACATACTTCTTCTCCAAACAACAGCTCAAATACCATTTTATTTACGGAGTTTCTCCCACATTAACCCCAGGCAGAAGAAGGAAGGGTAAGAGGTATAAACCAAAGTGGCCCACTAAAAGTGGAAGTTTCTTTGAAGACTGATGTTTTATTTTAAAAATGAATGTGAATTTATGCTCTAACCATAATGTACATATTATTTTTAACATTTAAATAATATTTTTAATTATCATCAATAAAATAGTTTGTTAATTTTGTCAACAGTCAGTGGGATAAATGATGTTGTATTGAATCCATCAGTTTAGGATAACTGCGCAGAGATAAAGCAAGAAGGCATTGTTCAAAGGTTGAGCATCCAAGCACTGCTTCTTCTCTGACTCAACATCACACTATCCTGAGATCCCAGACTCACTTAAATATGTGGACACAAATGCCAATGGTTTTCTTAATGCTTTTTGAGCTATTTCCAGGAAAACCCTGGCAGTGTTATGTCCAGAATCCTGCCTAAGATATGGCACAGTGTTTGATACTCATAGTGGGAATTTAAATAGCTGTATCTTACTACAGGGTCAGATCACATGTGCCTAATGATGAAACTGAAATTTCTATGATGCATTCTTTACCATCTTAAGAAAATATTTATCAAAGATCCTTTATTCAATTAAAAAAAGACTTATAAATACTCCCATGTTACATAATTGATGCTAAACCCGAAATTCATTTAACTCTGATTTCAATTTCAGTTCAACTATGTCAGGTAATGTAAAATCATTTAGAGTCCCACCATATGGATGTTAATTTAGAGAGTCAGCTAAACAAGTCAATGTAATCAGCAGCTTTTTATTATAACGGTGAAAATATATTCATTCTTTCCAGGTTTTTGTCCTTTACTGTGATAGCTCACTTTCTCCAATTTCTTAAACACACACACACACACACACACACACACAAGATCAGCTACCTTTTCTAGGACTTTCCCCATGCTAAGTAATAACAATGTTGCTGTAATAATAACGAAGATAATGGCAGCAAACATTTATGGTATATTTACTATAAGCCAGTGATTTGTAATTGCTTTATATAGGTTGTCTACTTAATACTTTAAGCAACTCCACTTGGTAGGTACTATAATTATCTCCATTTTACATTAAAAAAAATGAAGATTTCACAGGTAGAAACAGGATTCTAACTCAGGCTCTCCAGGGCTCAATCTGTAACCATTATGCTACATTACATTCATCTATTTAGAAGACATTTCCCCAGTCACTTCCCATTTCATTACAAATTTACAGGGATAAAAATGATAAATGTATGAATATCCCAGGCCTTTCTTCTTTCCTCTTTCCCTGCTTGTTAGTAAGATTTCTAATTTCATTTACTTTAGCTTTTTATTTCTTCTGCCCTTGAAAGGGTTCCTTCCTCCCCAAGCGTTTCTCAGACTTTTGTGAATGAGGGAAAGAGGACAGAGGGGAAAGAAGACAGCATGGGGTTCCAAGGTGTGGTCTGGAAGGGTATCTCTAGAAATTTTGAGGAGAAAGGAAAAGGAGCAATTATGATTTATGAGAAAAGAAACAAAAATTACTACACTCTATCCCTTCATTTTGTTCAACAAACACAAGAAATACTCTTTAGAAATTTATTTGCTGTGAATCTGTTCTTTGGACCACAGTGACACTGGGAGCCAACTGTGAGGGTTGGTGTTTTAAGAGGAATTTTTCCTAAAAGAAAATTATTCAAACAATTGCTTTAAACAAACCTTATCTTTTAGCACCTTACTGTATACATAAAGAAAATCAAGAAGCTAACCACAGGCGTGGTGCTCTGATTGAAACTGTGATGGCTCCTGCTGGGGAGAGAGCACCTTGGCTTTCACAGCAGGCTTTTTATATCTTGAATTTTGCCCCATCTGGGCTCAATTGCATATGTTTTTCCCAGTCAACACTGTGATTGTGAAAATGCTTATTGACTGAGCACTTTTCTACCATTCAGTGTAACTCTAAATACTTTTCAAATTAGCATGTCTTCATGTACATCATCATTGTAGAGCATAAGAATGCATTAATATACACTTTCATGCTACATATTCAAGAACTAGGTTTAACCTTAGATTTTTAAAAAGTTGTTCAGGAATATATTTGGGCCACAACAAAATACATCATTTGAACAATCAGTAACAGCAACTTTTTCAGTCTGGTTGTTTCTTTGTGATCCAAAACAGATGTGACCAGGTCTACAACAAAGAGTATCACCACACTTTTGTCCCTTATTTGAGTTTCAGTTTGGGTGATAATTCTGAAATTGCCCTTAAAGGAGGCTTAAAGCAATTTTGTTGTTGTTTACAGTGAATGTAACTCTAGCAGATGCTGGGTACCTTTCCTTCCTCTTAGGAGAAACCAACCCTGCTGACACCTGGACCTCAGACTTCTAGCCTCCACAGTTGTGAGAGAATAAATTTTTGTTTTCTTAAGTTACCTAGTTTGTGGCACTTTGTTATGACAGCCCTAGGAAATTCAGAGCGCTTCCCAATGGACTCTCTTTCTCGTTTTCTCAGAGAAAATGCGGGGAAGAACAAGTACCAGACTATGCATTTAGAGACCTGTGTTACTAAGCTGGTTGCAGGAACTTGGATATATCATTTAATTGTTCCAGGTTTCAGTTCCTTCATCTGAAAGATGAGGATACCATCCAACTCAAAATCTCTAAAGTATAAAAACCAACACAGGATGTTTCGAGAGAGGATATTTTTATATTCAATTGTGCTTCATCTGCTCTACAAAAATACAGACTTAAAAAATAGTTAGTTAATGGATAACTATACACATGGAAAAGGGGTTCTTAATATTAAAACTACATTGAATGCAACTTCGTTAATGGCAGGTTTCCTATCTCCTTCAAAGCACAACTCTATTTACTAAAATTTGAGTTACACCAATCTTTTCTAAGTATCTCTTGTAGTGAGTGATATATGATTATAGCAGTAAAATTCATTCCCATTACTTTTATAGGCAGTACTTGTGCTGCAGGATTAGCCATAATGTATCTATTCCCAAAGAATTTTCTATTACAATTTTTGGGGGGCCATGGTATCCCAGATGAGTGATGCTTAGGTGCTTTTTGCAAAAAAAAAAAAAAAAAAAAAAAAAAAACTGAGGGGAGAAATGGTTTCCCTGAAAAAGTTTCTCGATATCCAATCATCTTATCACATGTGCCAATTTAACTCTTGTTTATGTCTAAGAATAATTGCAACCTATGCCCGGGACATGAAGTCAGTACTGACACAGATATCCTGAACCATCTTCAAGATGGTTTGGTGTAAGCCATAACCTTTAGCTGCTCTAGAGGTTAAATGATTAAGACAGGACTATCTAAATATGATGGGTTTGATACTGAAATGACCAGAATGAAGAAATCTTTCATCTCCAATCTCAGCATCATTTGCTGAATAGTCATATATAGTATATGCAGTGGGGAGAGTCATTATTTCTTTACAAGCTCAAAAACCAGTCCACGTTACCAGGAAGTAGAGACCATGATGAGTGTGTGGAACTTTCCTTTTTTTCTGGGAACTCAAGTCTCTCCTTCAAGAAATAATAACAGAGCTCTAGTTATATATATATAATTATCTGATTAAAGTGGGACTTGCAATCACAACTGCACGTTAATTAAAATGTCTTCAGGAGAAAAAAAAAAAAACTTTAGGTGAGTACATCCATGAAATGGCTGCTAAATGAAAGGCAAATGAAGTCTTGCCTGCTTTCAGCCTGAAAGTGGCTTGTCTGGCTAAGGGCTGCATATATTTAGTTCAGGTAACTACTCCAGCTCAGCTCGACTGATACAGTTGTTGTTTCAGTGTTTGGCCAAATAGCTTTTTATGTTGCAATCAAGTAATAGATACAAGATTGACATGTAAAAAAGAAAAAGAGCTTTCAGTCAACATGGACTAAAATCCATTATTGTGGTGTTTACACTGTGCCAGGGATCTGTAAACACATCTTCATTGATCTTGCAGAAAGATAGAAATATCTCTCCTTGTATGGCTCAATCAAGACCCTTTTCAGAAAAGTAAAGTGCAAACAATATTGAAGAAGCAGAAAGAGACTGGCATTACAGTCAAACAGTAAATAGTGGTTGAGCTCAGGAAACCTATCTATAATATTTCAAATTCCTGTCAGCACAGATGAAATGTATAACCTCTCTATTACAACCTCAGAAAGATCAGAACATGGGAACCGTGTATTCCTGTTACTGTCATCCCCCTTTTACCAACTGACCAAATCAATAAGGAAAAAAAACCTCATTTACAGTTTTGCATTTTCAAAGGTATCTAAGTAGATAAGCCTTTGAAAAAGATCTCATCTGTGAAGGTCAATAATTCACTCCTTCCCCTCTCCTATAATTGGGATCTGCCACAATTTATATGAAAAAATTTTGTTGACTATAAAATGGAAAAAAATAACATGTGGTGGAAGTAGAACTGGATCTTCCTGTCAATTTGAAGTTTTATTAGAATTGCCCACTGCATCAATTCTAAACTTCCACTTTCATTTATGTTTAAATACTTGCAATTAGAAGCTATTTGGGCACTGTAGACACCAATACATTGTTTGTACGGATTTCTAAAAAGATTGGCAGAATGGTCAGGAGCTCAGCATAGTTTATAAACAGATTCATCTGTTATGTAAATCTTCATCCATAATCGTTATTTATCCATTATAGCTAATCAACATTCTAAGAAAGGAAAAGTGAAAAGAATTGGTAATGTCTTAAAAACAATGGTTCTTATACCTGCAGATTCCTTAAATTTAGCCATCAACCAACTAGGCATTTAATCTTTTGTTCCTCTTTTTTAAAAATGCCTAAGAGAAATCAATACTGTACATTTAAAAACAATGTTCTCATTTAGATACAGAATAAGCAAATAAGAAACAAATTGGATTACCCTTTTACACCACTTATTATCTTGCCTCTTCCTTTTCCTCCTTTCCTTCCCAAACATAAAATTCCAAAGAAAACAAAGACTATTTAACTCAGGATGAGGTAGAGGTTATGCCTAAGTGTACGGGAACAGACGTGACATGATACTTTCAATACCAGAGATTCCTGTGTAGAGAGCGTTAATGAGGTGTTAACACAGCTCATGGCATGGTCCTTTGATGTAAGTTTATAATCAGAGTCCCAAGCAAATACTCAGCATAAGGCAATGCACGATTCTATCTTCAAGACCCCAGGAAGAAGTTTATTAGAATAAAACCAAACCCAGTCATTAGTAAACTGAATCCTCACCCCAGTGTTCCATGCTTTACCCCACATTTCAGAGAAGACTTGGGAACTTGGTGTTGCTTTATAAACAGATGCTTACTGATCTCGTATGTGTTAAGCACTATACTATCTATGGTTAGCTTGTGCTGGAAAACACCAGTTAGAACATTTGCACAAATTTAAGTCCCTCTCTGGAATATGGGATGGATAATTTCTTTTTCAAGACCCAGGACCAGGGCTTCCCTGGTGGCGCAGTGGTTGAGAGTCCGCCTGCCAATGCAGGGGACACGGGTTCGTGCCCCGGTCTGGGAAGGTCCCACATGCCGCGGAGTGGCTGGGCCCGTGAGCCATGGCCGCTGAGCCTGCGCGTCCGGAGTCTGTGCTCCACAAAGGGAGAGGCCACAACAGTGAGAGGCCCGCGTACCGCAAAAAAAAAAAAAAAAAAAAAAAAAGACCCAGGACCAAAGAAAAGGAATATGCACACTCCAGAACTGACATATACTCAGCTGAAAAATGTGGTAAAATTGTACAATTGAATATTGTATTTATTATACATTTTCTTCTTACTCTCTGACTCCATTCTCTGTTAGGTGACTATATCCCCCGCCTTTACTGTCTCCAGCCTTTGGACCAACTTTCAAAATCCAACTATCCTCCAAGTCCTGGGGAAAAGCCTGTTCACTCCAAGGTTTCTTTCCATAATTCTTCAGCCAGAAATGCTCTTTTCTTCATCTGATGTCCCATCAAGAGTTGTTCCTGCCTCCCACGATGTTTGTACCATACCTGTCATTGAACAAGCTTATTTGGGCTCACAGTTCACCATCCCTACATGCCAGAGGCTGTGTTTTATTTCTTTTTATTCCTACCCACAGCACTTAATAAGCTACCTTAAGCATAGTAGTTGTAAAATAAATACCTACTGAACTGAATCATACATGTGCAAATTGAATGCTAAACCAAAATTAAAGGGACTCCTTAATTTTAAGTAAAGCTCCAAAGCACTAGCTCAAAAAGAGGAGAGATTTCTCTGAAGGACTGTATCAATAATAGTTTTGTAAATAGCAAATAATTAGCAAAATCACCCCAATTTGTTCTCAGGGTTTCTAACGAGAATCTAATTCTGAATAGCCAAATTTTGAAGGAAGCTGAATTGAACTCTGAGATTTAAAATTCTCTAATGTCAACCATTTGTGATGGTTTTTATCATGAGTTTAAAATAACACTTTACTGAAATATTTATTGCCTATATGTATATATGTGTCATGGTTGAGAATCCAGCTCTATCTAAATTGGCCCTGGAGAATGGGATGAATTTAACTTAAAAGTGAGGCCTAAAATGTACCAATTTCAGAGAGAGTAGGAATTCAATAGCCAGAAACTATGCAGAGCCTCAAAACATAAATCCCATTTCATCACTTTTCTTCTACATGCAGCCTAAATAAATCTCTCAGCCAACTACTGTCTCATTTCTCTCTTCCACGCCAACTTGTGTGCCTTGAACAGCATCCAAGTCCTGGAACATCCAGCCATTTGCCTTCCCTCAATTTAAAACTATTTTAAAGACCATCTTTAAGAACCTTATTTCAATGAACTAGGTGGCCAACCACTAAAGATGATTTATGGCACCTATTTCCTGGACTAGTTATACTTAAGATCTAAGAATTAAAGAGGATATAAAGAGATGATGGGTTGGCTAACTCTTTCCAGTACATAGTAAAGCAGTGCAGTGGCAAGCACTGCTCTGTCATTCAGAAGATAGGAGCACTTTGGTGTCATGCTGATGGTCCAATTAGAGGCTTGGGTTCTCAGAGTAATACTAAATTAAACCAGTGTAAATTCAAAGAATAACTGGGCTTAAAATTTCTGTTTTTGTTTTTTTGGTTTCATTCTTTCTTTTCTTTTTCTTCCCAAACTTCTATGCCTTAAGATACTCCGGAAACAGTAGTCCCAAATAATACAAAACTTTGGCATTCATGTATTTAGCATTCAAGATTTCGACTTACTTGTGAGCAACCCCAAAGACTCATGACATGTGGAAATATGTAATTTTGCTAAAGACTGAGGTGTGGGAATGAATCCCTTGGCTAGTGAGTGAGTCTAGCTGACTTCCTGGCAGCTTCATTCATCTTCATGTAGCTGGATGTCTGCTCCTATTATTTTGTAAAAAATTATGGGGCATATTTTATTCTACATTTTTGGTGTGATTTGAGGAAGATCATTCTATCATATTAGGTGGTCATTTCTTACTTGGATGTTTAACAAATGATCTGCTAAATTTATAAGCTGACTGGAAATATTTGGTGACCCTAAGTGCCAGGATGACATGCGTCCTACATTGCCTTATGCTCTTAAGATAGAATGCCATGAGCAACATCTTTTCTCTTATTTACTACAGTGTCTGCAAACATCTTTTTAGGAAAAGAGGCCAGCCATAAACACATTCCAGACAGTTGAAGCCTGACCTCCTCTCTTAATTCCTTCTAGCACCTTTTCTCTAGAGTCAGGAGCTGCTTCCAGTATTTCTTATATTAACTCAATGATCTATCCCTTAAAAACTTCCATGATGAGAGTGGTGAACTTCAACTTCTCAACACAATGGAGTAACAAAGAGTCACAAGGACTAGATTTATCCTCCCTTTTGAAACAACAGCAAAAAAGAAACAAAATGTATTAAACAGTGGTTTTCAGACATCAGACATCAGGCATCACAGGACAAAAGAAGGCAAATAAATGAGATGAGTCCTAAGACTGCCCCAGTTTATCACCTGGATGGATTTTCCAGCCCACTGCAGTGGGCAGGACACCAGAATCACATAAAACCTAGCCTCATATTCATAAGTCGAGGAGACAGAGCTGGGAGGGAACAGAGGCCAAAGCAACTAGATAGAGTACACAGGGCAGAGTACCAGGAAAAAGATATCTGCATAGAGAGCATTCCAAGTCTTCAGAGGGTCTCAAGTACTGATCAGTGCATGAAATGAAGGAACTAACTACCTAAGGTCGGGAAATGAAGGAAAGGACTACCTAAGGCTGTGAAAAGATCTACCCAAAAAGGAACTGAGAGAACAATTCTGAGAGCTCATATAGGGTCAGGAACAGTTCATTTTACCACAAGGCAGAGTAGCAAAAACCTTGCCAATCACAAAGTATCAAGTAGCATACTCAGATGTGTATTGGCTCATGGTCAGACCCTGGGTGAAAGGCAGCTATGGTTGGGCCTTAAAAAGCTTCAAAGGAAGCTTCAAAAAATCTTTTTTGAGTAATTTAACTGCATCCCATAACAAAGTTTATGACTATTTACAGAACTACAAAAACATCCAACACCCAACAGTGTAAAACTTACAATGTCTGGTCTTCGATCAAAGTTCACAAGGCACGCAAAGAACTAAGAAAATATAACCTTTAATAATCTAATCAAAACCTACCCAGAGAGCCTCATCCACCACAGGGCAGACAGCAGAAGCAAGAAGAACTACAATCCTGCAACCACTGGAACGAAAACCACATTCACAGAAAGATAGACAAAATGAAACGGTAGAGGGCTATGTAGCAGATGAAGGAACATGATACAACCTCAGAAAAGCAACTAAATGAAGTGGAGATAGGCAACCTTCCAGAAAAAGAATTCAGAATAATGATAGTGAAGATGATCCAGGACTTCGGAAACAGAATGGAGGTAAAGATCGAGAAGATGCAAGAAATGTTTAACAAAGACCTAGAAGAATTAAAGAACAAACAAACAGAGATGAAAAATACAATAACTGAAATGAAAATTACACTAGAAGGAATCAATAGCAGAGTAACAGAGGCAGAAGAACGGATAAGTGACCGGGAAGACAGAATGGTGGAATTCACTGCTGTGGAACAGAATAAAGAAAAAAGAATGAAAAGAAATGAAGACAGCCTAAGAGACCTCTGGAAAAACATTAAACACAACATTCACATTATAGGGGTCCCAGAAGGAGAAGAGAGAGAGAAAAAGGACCAGAGAAAATATTTGAAGAGATTATAGTCGAAACTTCCCTAACATGGGAAAGGAAATAGCCACCCAAGTCCAGGAAGCACAGCGAGTCCCATACAGGATAAACCCAAGGAGAAACACACTGAGACACATAGTAATCAAATTGGCAAAAATTAAAAACAAAGAAAAATTATTGAAAGCAGCAAGGGAAAAACGACAAATAACATACAAGGGAACTCCCATAACGTTACCAGCTGATTTCTCAGCAGAAACTCTACAAGCCAGAAGGGAGTGACATGATATACTTAAAGTGATGAAAGGGAAGAAACTACAACCAAGATTACTCTACCCAGCAAGGATCTCATTCACATTCGATGGAGAAATCAAAAGCTTTACGGACAAGCAAAAGCTAAGCTCTACAACAAATGCTACACAAACTTCTCTAAGTGGGAAACACAAGAGAAGAAAAGGACCTACAAAAAACAAACCCAAAACAATTCAGAAAATGGTCATAGGAACAAACATATTGATAATTACCTTAAATGTGAATGGATTAAATGCTCCAACCAAAAGACACAGGCTTGCTGAATGGATATAAAAACAAGACCCATGTATATGCTGTCTACAAGAGACCCATTTCAAACCCAGGGACACATACAGACTGAAAGTGAGGGGATGGAAAAAGATAGTCCATGCAAATGGAAATCAAAAGAAAGCTGGAGTAGCAATACTCATAGCAGATAAAATAGACTTTAAAATAAAGAATGTTACAAGAGACAAGGAAGGACACTACATAATGATCAAGGGATCAATCCAAGAAGAAGATATAACAACTATAAATATATATGCACCCAACATAGGAGCACCTCAATACATAAGGCAACTGCTAACAGCTCTAAAAGAGGAAATCGACAGTAACACAATAATAGTGGGGAATTTAAACACCTCACTTACACCAATGGACAGATCATCCAAAATGAAAATAAATAAGGAAACAGAAGATTTAAATGACACAATAGACCAGAAAGATTTAATTGATATTTATAGGACATTCCATCCAAAAACAACAGATTACACTTTCTTCTCAAGTGTGCACAGAACATTCTCCAGGATAGATCATATCTTGGGTCACAAATCAAGCCTCAGTAAATTTAAGAAAACTGAAATCATATCAAGCATCTTTTCTAACCACAATGCTATGAGAATAGAAATGAATTACAGGGAAAAAAAACGTAAAAAACACAAACACATGGAGGCTAAATGATACGTTACTAAATAACCAAGAGATCACTGAAGAAATCAAAGAGAAAATCAAAAAATACCTAGAGGGCTTCCCTGGTGGCGCAGTGGTTGAGAGTCCGCCTGCCGATGCAGGGGACATGGGCTCGTGCCCTGGTCCGGGAAGATCCCACATGTCACGGAGTGGCTGGGCCTGTGAGCCATGGCCACTGAGCCTGCACGTCCAGAGCCCGTGCACCGCAATGGGAGAGGCCACGACAGTGAGAGGCCCGAGTAGCACACACACACAAAAATACCTAGAGACAAATGACAATGAAAATATGACAATGCAAAACCTACGGGATGCAGCAAAAGCAGTTCTAAGAGGGAAGTTTATAGCTATACAAGCCTACCTCAAGAAACAAGAAAAATCTCAAATAAAGAATCTAACCTTACACCTAAAGGAACTAGAGAAAGAAGAACAAACAAAACCCAAAGTTAGCAGAAGGAAAGAAATCATAAATATCAGAGCAGAAATATATGAAATAGAAACAAAGAAAATAATAGCAAAGATAAATAAAACTAAAAGCTGGTTCTTTGAGAAGATAAACAAAATTGATAAACCATTAGCCAGACTCATCAAGAAAAAGATGGAGAGGACTCAAATCAATAAAATTAGAAATGAAAAAGGAGAAGTTACAACAAACACCACAGTAATACAAAGCATCCTAAGAGACTACTACAAGAAACTCTATGCCAATAAAATGGACAACCTGGAAGAAATGGACAAATTCTTAGAAAGGTATAACCTTCCAAGACTGAACCAGGAAGAAACAGAAAATATGAACAGACCAATAACAAGTAATGAAATTGAAACTGTGATTAAAAATCTTCCAAAAAAAAAAAAGTCGAGGACCAGATGGCTTCACAGGTGAATTCTATCAAATATTTAGAGAAGAGCTAACACCCATCCTTCTCAAACTCTTTCAAAAAATTGCAGAGGAAGGAACACTCCCAAACTCATTCTATCAGGTCACCATCACCCTGATACCAAAACCAGAAAAAGATAGTACAAAAGAAGAAAATTACAGACCAGTATCACTGATGAATATACATGCAAAAATCCTCAACAAAACACTAGCAAACAGAATCCAACAACACATTAAAAGGATAATACACCATGATCAAGTGGGATTTATCCCAGGGATGCAAGGATTCTTCAATATACACAAATCAATCAATGTGATACACCATATTAACAAATTGAAGAATAAAAACCATATGACCATCTCAATAGATGCACAAAAAGCTTTTCACAAAAATCAACACCCATTTATGATAAAAACTCTCCAGAAAGTGGGCATAGAGGGAAACTACCTCAACATAATAAAGGCCATATACGACAAACCCACAGCAAACCTCATTCTCAATGGAGAAAAACTGAAAGCATTTCCTCTAAGATCAGGAACGAGACAAGGATGTCCACTCTGACCACTATTATTCAACATAGTTTTGGAAGTCCTAGCCATGGCAATCAGAGAAGAAAAAGAAATAAAAGGAATGCAAACTCAAAAAGAAGTAAAACTGTCACTGTTTGCAGATGACATACTATACATAGAGAATCCTAAAAATGCCACCAGGAAAATACTAGAGCTAATCAATGAATTTGGTAAAGTGGCAGGATACAAAATTAATGCACAGAAATCTCTTGCATTCCTATACACTAATGATGAAAAATCTGAAAGCGAAATTATGGAAACACTCCCATTTACCATTGCAGCAAAAAGAATAAAATACCTAAGAATAAACCTACCTAGGGAGACAAAAGACCTGTTTGCAGAAAACTATAAGACACTGATTGAAAGAAATTAAAGATGATATCAACAGATGGAGAGATATACCATGTTCTTGGATTGGAAGAATCAATATTTTGAAAATGTCTATACTACCCAAAGCAATCTACAGATTCAATGCAATCCCTATCAAATTACCAATGGCATTTTTTATAGAACTAGAACAAATCATCTTAAAATTTGTATGGAGACACAAAAGACCCTGAATAGCCAAAGCAGTCTTGAGGGAAAAAAATGGAGCTGGAGGAATCAGACTCCCTGACTTCAGACTATACTACAAAGCTATAGTAATCAAGACAATATGGTACTGGCACAAAAACAGAAACATAGATCAATGGAACAAGATAGAAAGCCCAGACATAAACCCACACACATATGGTCAACTAATCTATGACAAAGGAGGCAAAGATATACAATGGAGAAAAGACAGTCTCTTCAATAAGTGGTGCTGGGAAAACTGGACAGCTACATGTAAAAGAATGAAATTAGAACACTCCCTACCACCATACACAAAAATAAACTCAAAATGGATTTGAGACCTAAATGTAAGACCGGACACTATAAACCTCTTAGAGGAAAACATAGGAAGAACACTCTTTGACATAAATCACAGCAAGATCTTTTTTGATCCACCTCCTACAGTAATGGAAATAAAAACAAAAACAAACAAATGGGACCTAATGAAACTTAAAAGCTTTTGCACAGCAAAGGAAACCATAAACAAGACGAAAAGACAACCTTCAGAATGGGAGAAAATATTTGCAAATGAATCAATGTACAAAGGATTAATCTCCAGAAACTATAAACAGCTCTTGCAGCTCAATATTAAAGAAACAAACAATCCAATCCAAAAATGGGCAGAAGACCTAAACAGACATTTCCCCAAGGGAGTTATACAGATTGCCAACAAACACATGAAAAGCTGCTCAACATCACTATTTATTAGAGAAATGCAAATCAAAACTACAATGAGGTATCACCTCACACCAGTTAGAATGGGCATCATCAGAAAATCTACAAACAACAAATGCTGGAGAGGGTGTGGAGAAAAGGGAACCCTCTTGCACTGTTGGTGGGAATGTAAATTGATACAGCCACTATGGAGAACAGTATGGAGGTTCCTTAAAAAACTAAAAATAGAATTACCATATGATCCAACAATCCCACTACTGGCCATATACCCAGAGAAAACCATAATCCACTCTTGCACTGCTGGTGGGAATGTGAATTGGTACAGCCACTATGGAGAACATTATGGAGGTTCCTTAAAAAACTACAAATAGGGGGCCCGGAGGAAGATGGCGGAAGAGTAAGACGCGGAGATCACCTTCCTCCCCACAGATACATCAGAAATTCATCTACACGTGGAACAACTCCTACAGAACACCTACTGGACGCTGACAGAAGACCTCAGACCCCCCAAAAGGCAAGAAACTCCCCACATACCTGGGTAGGGCAAAAGGAAAAAAAGAATAAACAGAGACAATAGGATAGGGACGGGACCTGCACCAGTGGGAGGGAGCCGTGAAGGAGGGAAGGTTTCCACACACTACAAGCCCCTTCGCGGGCGGAGACTGCAGGTGGCGGAGGGGGAAAGCTTCGGAGTAGCGGAGGAGAGCACAGCAACAGGGGTGTGGAGGGCAAAGCGGAGAGATTCCGGCACAGAGGATCGGTGCCCTCAGGCACTCACCAGCCCGAGAGGCTTGTCTGCTCGGCCGCCGTGGCGGGGGGGCTGGGAGCTGAGGTTCGGGTATCGGCTTTCAGTCAGAGCGCAGGGACAGGACTGGGGCTGGCGGCAGGAAGAGAGCCTGAAGGGGTTAGTGCACCACGGCTAGCCCGGAGGGAGTCCGGGAAAGGGTCTGGAGCTGCTGAAGAGGCAAGAGACTTTTTTCCCTTTTGTTTCCTGGTGCGCGAGGAGAGGGCATTAAGAGGGCTGCTTGGGGAAGCGCCGGAGACAGGCGTGAGCCGCGGGTAAGGCGCGGACCTCGGAGACGGGCGTGGGCCACCGGCGCCGCCGCCGCCCGCCGCCGACGCCGCCGCCGCGGCCCGCCGCCGCTGCCATCGCCGCGGCCCGCCACCACTGACGCCGCCCACCGCCGACGACGACGCCCGCCGCCGCCGCCGCCGCCGCGGGGCCTGTGTGCGAGCGCAGGTCACTGTCCGCCCCGCCTTCCGGGGTGCCTGTGCACCCCGCCAATGCCGGGGTCCCGAGCCCGGGGACGGCTTTTCCGGGAAAGCGCACGGAGCGCCACGGGCCGCTGCAACGTCACGCCAGCCTCTGCCGCCGCAGGCCCGCCCCACACTGCGCGCCCCTCCCTCCCCTCTGCCTGAGTGAGCCAGAGCCCCCGAATCAGCGGCTCCTTTAAACCCGTCCTGTCTGAGCGAAGAACGGACGCCCTCCGGCGACCTACGCGCAGAGGCGGGGCCAGGTCCAAGGCTGAGACCCGGGAGCTGTGAGAGCAGAGACAGGGAAATCTCTCTGTGCAGCCTCGGAGGCAGCGGATTAAAGCTCCACGGTCCATTTAATGTGCCCTGCGTCTGTGGAGTGCATGAATGAACAGCGAATCATCCCAAATTGAGGAAGTGGACTTTGAGGACAAGATTTAAGACTTTCCCCCCTTTTCCTCTTTATACAACGAATTATTCCAAATTAAGGAGGTGGACTTAGAGGCAAGATTTCAGACTTCTCGCCCCTTTCCTCTTTGTACAACGAATTATCCCAAATTGAGGAGGTGGACTTGGAGAGCAAGATTTTTGATTTTTCCTCCTGCTCTCTTTTTGTGAATGTGTATGTGTAATCTTCTGTGTAAGATTCTCTCTGTATAGCTTTGCTTCCACCATATGTCCCAGGGTTCTATCGGTCCCCTTTTTTTTTTTCTTTTCCAATAATTACTTTCTAATTTTAATAACGCTACTATATTTCATACTTTATTCTATTTTACTTTACCTGCTCTTTCTTTTTTTCCTACCTTCCCTTCCTCCCTCCCTCCCTCCGCTCCTCCTTTCCTTCTTTTTCTTTCCTCCCTCCCTCCCACCCTTCTTCTTTCCACTTTCTTTTTCTTTCCTTCCTCCCTCCCTCCCTCCTGTCTTTCTTTCTTTCCTTCCTCCCTCCCTCCCTTCTTCCATTCACTCTTCCTTTTGCTTTTATTCCTCCCTCCCCCCCTCCTTTCTTTCCTTCTCTTTCCATCCTTCCTCCCTCCCTCCTTCCTTTCTTTCTTTCTTCCTTCCTTCCTTTCTCCCCTTCTTCCTTTCTTTCCCTCTCTCTTTCTTTCTTCTACTAATTCTTTCTTTCTGCTTTTTCTCCCTGTTATTCTGAGCCGGGTGGATGAAAGGCTCTTGGTGCTGCAGCCAGGAGCCAGTGCTGTGCCTCTGAAGTGGGAGAGCCAACTTCAGGACACGGGTCCACAAGAGACCTCCCAGCTCCACATAATATCAAGCAGTGAAAATCTCCCAGAGATCTCCATCTCAACACCAGCACCCAGCTTCAGTCAACGACCAGCAAGCTACAGTGCTGGTCACCCTATGCCAAGCAACTAGCAAGGCAGGAACGCAACCCCACCCATTAGCAGAGAGGCTACCTAAAAACATAATAAGGCCATAGGCACCCCAAAACACACCACCAGACGTGGACCTGTCCACCAGAAAGACAAGATCGAGCCTCAACAACCAGAACACAGGCATTAGTCCCCCCTACCAGGAAGCCTACACAACCTACTGAAACAACCTTAGCCACTGGGGTCAGACACCAAAAACAATGGGAACTACGAATCTGCAGCCTGCAAAAAGGAAACCCCAAACACAGTAACATAAGCAAAATGAGAAGACAGAAAAACACAGAGCAGGTGAAGGAGCAAGATAAAAACCTACCAGACCTAACAAATGAAGAGGTAATAGGCAGTCTACCTGAAAAAGACTTCAGAATAATGATAGTAAAGATGATCCAAGATTCTATTTCCAAGATCCATAATCTTGGAAATAGAATAGACAAAATGCAAGAAACAGTTAACAAGGACCTAGAAGAACTAAAGATGAATCAAGCATCGATTAAAAACACAATAAATGAAATGAAAAATACTCTAGATGGGATCAATAGCAGAATAACTGAGGCAGAAGAACGGATAAGTGAGCTGGAAGATAAAATAGTGGAAATGACTGATGCAGAGCAAAATAAAGAAAAAAGAATGAAAAGAACAGAGGACAGTCTCAGAGACCTCTGGGACAACATTAAATGCACCAACATTCGAATTATAGGGGTTCCAGAAGAAGAAGAGAAAAAGAAAGGGACTGAGAAAATATTTGAAGAGATTATAGTTGAAAACTTCCCCAATATGGGAAAGGAAATAGTTAATCAAGTCCAGGAGGCACAGAGAGTCCCATACAGAATAAATCCAAGGAGAAATACACCAAGACACATATTAATCAAACTGTCACAAATTAAACACAAAGAAATCATATTAAAAGCAGCAAGGGAAAAACAACAAATAACACACAAGGGAATCCCCATCAGGTTAACAGCTGATCTCTCAGCAGAAACTCTACAAGCCAGAAGGGAGTGGCAGGACATAATTAAAGTGATGAAGGAGAGAAACCTGCAACCAAGATTACTCTACCCAGCAAGGATCTCATTCAGATTTGATGGAGAAATTAAAACCTTTACAGACAAGCAAAAGCTGAGAGAGTTCAGCACCACCAAACCAGCTTTACAACAAATGCTAAAGGAACTTCTCTAGGCAAGAAACACAACAGAAGGAATATACCTACAATAACGAACCCAAAGCAACTAAGGAAATGGGAATAGGAACATACATATCAATAATTACCTTAAATGTAAATGGACTAAATGCTCCCACCAAAAGACACAGAGTGGCTGAATGGATACAAAAACAAGACCCATATATATGCTGTCTACAAGAGACCCACTTCAGACCTAGAGACACATACAGATTGAAAGTAAGGGGATGGAAAAAGATATTCCATGCAAATGGAAATCAAAAGAAAGCAGGAGTAGCAATTCTTATATCAGACAAAATAGACTTTAAAATAAAGACTATTAGAAGAGACAAAGAAGGACACTACATAATGATCAAGGGATCGATCCAAGAAGAAGATATAACAATTGTAAATATTTATGCACCCAACATAGGAACACCTCAATACATAAGGCAAATACTAACAGCCATAAAAGGGGAAATCGACAGTAACATAATCATAGTAGGGGACTTTAACAGCCCATTTTCACCAATGGACAGATCATCCAAAATGAAAATAAATAAGGAAACACAAGCTTTAAATGATACATTAAACAAGATGGACTTAGTTGATATTTATAGGACATTCCATCCAAAAACAACAGAATACACATTTTTCTCAAGTGCTCATGGAACATTCTCCAGGATAGATCATATCTTGGGTCACAAATCAAGCCTTGGTAAATTTAAGAAAATTGAAATTGTATCAAGTATCTTTTCTGACCACAATGCTATGAGACTAGACATCAATTACAGGAAAAGATCTGTAAAAAATACAAACACATGGAGGCTAAACAATAAACTACTCAATAACGAAGTGATCACTGAAGAAATCAAAGAGGAAATTAAAAAATACCTAGAAACAAATGACAATGGAGACACGACGACCCAAAACCTATGGGACGCAGCAAAAGCAGTTCTAAGGGGGAAGTTTATAGCAATACAATCTCACCTTAAGAAACAGGAACATTTCGAGTAAACAACCTGACCCTGCACCTGAAGCAAATAGAGAAAGAAGAACAAAAAACCCCCAAAGCTAGCAGAAGGAAAGAAATCATAAAGATCAGATCAGAAATAAATAAAGAAATGAAGGAAACGATAGCAAAGATCAACCAAACTAAAAGCTGGTTCTTTGAGAAGATAAACAAAATTGACAAACCATTAGCCAGACTCATCAAGAAAAGAAGGGAGAAGACTCAAATCAATAGAATTAGAAATGAAAAAGGAGAAGTAACAACTGACACTGCAGAAATACAAAAGATCATGAGAGATTACTATAAGCAACTCTATGCCAATAAAATGGACAACCTGGAAGAAATGGACAAATTCTTAGAAATGCACAACCTGCCAAGACTGAATCAGGAAGAAATAGAAAATATGAATAGACCAATCACAAGCACTGAAATTGAAACTGTGATTAAAAATCTTCCATCAAACAAAAGCCCAGGACCCGATGGCTTCACAGGCGAATTCTATCAAACATTTAGAGAAGAGCTAACACCCATCCTTCTCAAACTCTTCCAAACAATATCAGAGGAAGGAACACTCCCAAACTCATTCTACGAGGCCACCATCACCTTGATACCAAAACCAGGCAAGGATGTCACAAAGAAAGAAAACTACAGGCCAATATCACTGATGAACATAGATGCAAAAATCCTCAACAAAATACTAGCAAACAGAATCCAACAGCACATTAAAAGGATCATACACCATGATCAAGTGGGGTTTATTCCAGGAATGCAAGGATTCTTCAATATACGCAAATCAATCAATGTGATACACCATATTAACAAGTTGAAGGAGAAAAACCATATGATCATCTCAATAGATGCAGAGAAAGCTTTCGACAAAATTCAACACCCATTTATGATAAAAACCCTGCAGAAAGTAGGCATAGAGGGATCTTTCCTCAACATAATAAAGGCCATATATGACAAACCCACAGCCAACATTGTCCTCAATGGTGAAAAACTGAAACCATTTCCACTAAGATCAGGAACAAGACAAGGTTGCCCACTCTCACCACTCTTATTCAACATAGTTTTGGAAGTTTTAGCCACAGCAATCAGAGAAGAAAAGGAAATAAAAGGAATCCAAATTGGAAAAGAAGAAGTAAAGCTGTCACTGTTTGCAGATGACATGATACTCTACATAGAGAATCCTAAAGATGCTACCAGAAAACTACTAGAGCTAATCAATGAATTTGGTAAAGTAGCAGGATACAAAATTAATGTACAGAAATCTCTGGCATTCCTGTACACTAATGATGAAAAATCTGAAAATGAAATCAAGAAAACACTCCCATTTACCATTGCAACAAAAAGAATAAAATATCTAGGAATAAACCTACCTAAGGAGACAAAAGACCTGTATGCAGAAAATTATAAGACACTGATGAAAGAAATTAAAGACGATACAAATAGATGGAGAGATATACCATGCTCCTGGATTGGAAGAATCAATATTGTGAAAATGACTCTACTACCCAAAGCAATCTACAGATTCAATGCAATCCCTATCAAACTACCACTGGCATTTTTCACAGAACTAGAACAAAAAATTTCAAAATTGGTTTGGAAAAACAAAAGACCCCGAATAGCCAAAGCAATCTTGAGAACGAAAAACGGAGCTGGAGGAATCAGGCTCCCTGACTTCAGACTATACTACAAAGCTACAGTAATTAAGACAGTGTGGTACTGGCATAAAAACAGAAAGATAGATCAGTGGATCAGGATAGAAAGCCCAGAGATAAACCCACGCACATATGGCCAACTTATCTTTGATAAAGGAGGCAGGAATGTACAGTGGAGAAAGGACAGCCTCTTCAATAAGTGGTGCTGGGAAAACTGGACAGGGACATGTAAAAGTTTGAGATTAGATCATTCCCTAACACCATACACAAAAATAAGCTCAAAATGGATTAAAGACTTAAATGTAAGGCCAGAAACTATCAAACTCTTAGAGGAAAACATAGGTAGAACACTCTATGACATAAATCACAGCAAGATCCTTTTGGACCCACCTCCTAGAGAAATGGAAATAAAAACACAGATAAACAAATGGGACCTAATGAAACTTCAAAGCTTTTGCACAGCAAAGGAAACCATAAACAAGACCAAAAGACAACCCTCAGAATGGGAGAAAATATTTGCAAATGAAGCAACTGACAAAGGATTAATCTCCAAAATTTATAAACAGCTCATGCAGCTCAATAGCAAAAAAACAAACAACCCAATCCAAAAATGGGCAGAAGACGTAAATAGGCATTTCTCCAAAGAAGATATACAGACTGCCATCAAACACATGAAAGAATGCTCAACATCATTAATCATTAGAGAAATGCAAATCAAAACTACAATGAGATATCATCTCACACCAGTCAGAATGGCCATCATCAAGAAATCTAGAAACAATAAATGCTGGAGAGGGTGTGGAGAAAAGGGAACACTCTTGCACTGCTGGTGGGAATGTGAATTGGTACAGCCACTATGGAGAACGGTATGGAGGTTCCTTAAAAAACTACAAATAGAACTACCATATGACCCAGCAATCCCACTACTGGGCATATACCCTGAGAAAACCATAATTCAAAAAGAGACATGTACCAAAATGTTCATCGCAGCTCTATTCACAATAGCCCGGAGCTGGAAACAACCTAAGTGTCCATCATCGGATGAATGGATAAAGAAGATGTGGCACATATATACAATGGAATATTACTCAGCCATAAAAAGAAACGAAACTGAGCTATTTGTAATGAGGTGGATAGACCTAGAGTCTGTCATACAGAGTGAAGTAAGTCAGAAAGAGAAAGACAAATACCGTATGCTAACACATATATACGGAATTTAAAAAAAAAAATGTCATGAAGAACCTAGGGGTAAAACGGGAATAAAGACACAGACCTACTTGAGAATGGACTTGAGGATATGGGGAGGGGGAAGGGTAAGCTGTGACAAAGCGAAAGAGAGGCATGGACATATATACACTACCAAACGTAAGGTAGATAGATAGTGGGAAGCAGCCGCAGAGCACAGGGAGATCAGCTCGGTGCTTTGTGACTGCCTGGAGGGGTGGGATGGGGAGGGTGGGAGGGAGGGAGACGCAAGAGGGAAGGGATGTGGGAACAGATGTATATGTATGACTGATTCACTTTGTTATAAAGCAGAAACTAATAAAAAAAAAATAGGCAAAAGAGCTCAACAGACACCTCACCAAAGAAAATCTACAGATGTCAAATAAGCATATGAAAAGATGTTAAACATCTTACATCATTAAGGAATTTCAAATAAACATGAAATATCTCTTCATTTAAAAAAAAAAAAACAAACTACAAATAGAACTACCATATGACCCAGCAATCCCACTACTGGGCATATACCCTGAGAAAACCATTAATTCAAAAAGAGTCATGTACCAAACTGTTCATTGCAGCTCTATTTACAATAGCCAGGAGATGGAAACAACCTAAGTGTCCATCATCAGATGAATGGATAAAGAAGATGTGGCACATATATACAATGGAATATTACTCAGCCATAAAAAGAAACGCAACTGAGCTATTTGTAATGAGGTGGATAGACCTAGAGTCTGTTATACAGAGTGAAGTAAGTCAGAAAACAAAAGACAAATACCGTATGCTAACACATATATATGGAATTTAAGAAAAAAAATGTCATGAAGAACCTAGGGGTAAGATAGGAATAAAGACACAGACCTACTATAGAATGGACTTGAGGATATTGGGCGGGGGAAAGGTAAGCTGTGACAAAGCCAGAGAGTGGCATGGACATATATACACTACCAAAATTAAAATAGATAGCTAGTGGGAAGCAGCCGCATAGCAAAGGGAGATCAGCTCGGCACTTTGTGACCACCTAGAGGGGTGGGATAGGGAGGGTGGGAGGGAGGGAGACGCAAGAGGGAAGAGATATGGGAACATATGTATGTGTATAACTGATTCATTTTGTTATAAAGCAGAAACTAACACACCATTGTAAAACAATTTTACTCCAATAAAGATGTAAAACAAAAGAGAGACACATGCACTCCAGTGTTCATTGCAGCACTATTTACAATAGCCAGGTCATGGAAAAAACCTAAATGCCCACCAACAGACGAATGGATAAAGAAGCTGTAGTACATATATACAATGGAATGTTACTCAGCCATAAAAAGGAATGAAAGTCATTTGTTGAGACGTGGATGGGTCTAGAGACTGTCATACAGAGTGAAGTAAGTCAGAAAGAGAAAAACTATATCATATATTAACGCATGTATGTGCAACCTAGAAAAATGGTACAGATGAACCGGTTCGCAGGGCAGAAGTTGAGACACAGATGTAGAGAACAAATGTATGGACACCAAGGGGGGAAAACTGCGGTGGGGTGGGGATGGTGGTGTGCTGAATTGGGCGATTGGGATTGACATGTATACACTGATGTGTATAAAACTGATGACCAATAAGAACACGTACAATAAAAAAACGAACAAATAAAACAACTAATACTAAACTTTCTTTGGGTTATTTGTATGGAAATATGTTAATATAATTGTTTCAGACATTACATGAAATTTCTAAAAATCTTATATGTTTTGGTATAATGTTATAAGTCATAATTCTAGTTATTAATTTAAAATGTATATCTCAGAAATAACTAAATTTCCTTGTCAATTTCATTATTATGAACTTTCATCAAATCTTTAACCGTGGTCATTTTTAAGTCTTTTGTCATTTACAGACAGTTCTGGGTGTACTCTGATGCTTTTGCAAAAATGTTCTTATAAAAGGGTTTCATGAAAAAAAAATAATAAACCTACCCAGAATTGACATAGATGTCAAGATGTCACAATTAGTAGACAAGGACATTAAAATAGTATTTTATAATTATATTTCATATGTTCAAAAAGGTAGAGAAAAAGATGAACATTTAAGAAAGTGTGTAAACAACAAAGTCAAACTTCTGGAGATGAAAATAACAATGTCTTAAATAAAAACAAGTACAGTGAATGGAATTAACAACAGATTAGACTCTACCAAAGAAAAACATTAGTGAACTTGAAGACACAGCAAAGTAGAAACTATGCAAAAGGAAACACAGAGAGAAAAAACAAAAAACAAAAGAACTGAAGAGATTATTAGTCAGCTGTGGAATAACTTCGAGTGGCCAAATGTTCTTGTAATTAGAATCACTGAAGGAAATGATAGGTGAAAGATAGAAAAAAATATTTGAAGAACTAATGACCAAAATGTTCTTCTAGCTTCTTTTAATATTTGGAGATAGGGTTTTAAAGATGTAAAATGAGGTCACATGTGTGAGCCCTAATCCAATATGACTGACAGCCTTATAAAAAGAGGAAATCTGGGGGCCTCCCTGGTGGCGCAGTGGTTGAGAGTCCGCCTGCCGATGCAGGGGATACGGGTTCGTGCCCCGGTCTGGGAGGATCCCATATGCCGCGGAGCGGCTGGGCCCGTGAGCCATGGCCGCTGGGCCTGCGCATCCGGAGCCTGTGCTCCGCAACGGGAGAGGCCACAACAGTGAGAGGCCCGCATACCGCAAAAAGAAAAAAAAAAAAAAAAAAAAAAAAAGAGGAAATCTGGACACAGACATACACAGAGGGAAGAACACGTGAAGACAGGGAGAAGACAGCCATCTACAAGCCAAGGAGAGTGACCTTGGAAGAAGTATAAAGAAGGCACTCAATATTTATTTTTGAATGAATGGATTTAGCTAAAATTAGGAATCATTTTTTTTCTCCAAAATAACATGCTCTTTGACTCAATGCACCAACTTTCTCTGAGAAAATTATTTTAGAACTGTATAATGCCTACTTTATAAATCATGTAGGTTTTTATGACTCCTGAATCATTGGTTGGTAGACTAGCACTAAGTTTAGAGAAAATACATTTTATTTTGACTCATCACCATCACATTATTCTAAAATACATATGAGCTTCCTATTTACAAAAAATAATAATAATAATCTTTTCTCATTTCCTAGTTAAGATGGGGAAGAAAGCTTTTGAGAGACAAGTCTTTTTTACATTCCATGGATTTAAATAAGCTGAAATAGATTAAGTCAAAATTATGGTGCATAATATTTCTAAAAATACAGACATAATTTTATGGCAAGAGTACATAGCAAACCTCAGTTTTATGCATTGTATTTTAGTATTCATATCACCCTGAAATACAAACAAGTCCCAGGCTCATCATTAAGCACAAACCCTGTGTGTGTGAGCTCCAGGCAGTATCAGTATGTTCTTGTAATTTCTACAAAACTAGGGAAATGGATAGTGAAAAGATCAGAGCTTCAATGCTAAATTGATGAATGGTTGTGGGAATGTTAATATGGAATTACTTTTTTTAAAGAGGATTTCAATGCAAAGCAAAAGAGCATGAAAAACTTACTCATTAAAACTCAACTTAGCTAAAAGGAGAAGATTCAATTCTAAAATGGTGCCATTTTAAGGACACAGAAGAAAAGGGCCATTCAACCATGGCTTTTTATCAATCTCTGCCCCTCTTAAACTCCACAGAAGTGTTCAAGAGTCTAAAATGCTCAGAATAATCCACGTATATTTATTAAAAAGTGAATTTTTCAAGGGCAGCACTGTGACTTTTGTGTCTCCCCATCTTTTATCTCATTACCCTATATGTTAGCAGTGTTGGGCAAAAGGATGCACTCAATAAATGGATGTCTTTTACTCATGTTACCCTCCAACCTCAGAAAGATCTCTAGTTCCTTGATCCCTCTTCTCTCTCTTTAGCTATCAGCCGCTTCCTGCCTTTACTTCTTTCTCTGTCAGCTGAGAGCCCACGGCCCCATACTTTGAGCACTCTTTTGCCATCTTTCTCAAATCTCCTGCCACACCAATGATTTATTCTACTTGCTTGGAAAGCCTTCAAACTTGAGAAAACTCAAACATTACCAACTCTGGCCTCCATTCTGGCTACCCAATGCAGCCTATAAAAAAGGACATGAAGCAATTGGTGCCAATATTAACATGGGGTCTTCAACCTTAGCTGGACCCTCAATGCTGCCCAATAGTCCTTGGTCAAACCATTGCACAGAAATGGTTTCAAAGCTTTCCCACTCTCCTAAAACTTCTAACCCCACCACAGACATCCTCTCTCTCAGCTGAAGACCTTACATCACAGAGAGAAGTGCTTGAAATTTCAGCAAAGCTACAAATGTGTCTGCACCTCTCCCTAGACTTCCTTTCTCTCCCCCTGGTATAATGGAAGAGGGGACTGAGCCTCCACCTAATCTCTGAAGCTCATGACTTTCAGTTGTCACAGAGACATGGCTCAATTAATGATTCCCTCTCTATCACCTCTATCTTTAAGTGGTTGAAGGTTTGTCCTTCAGAAGAAAGAAAATATGTATTCTATGTTGTTTCAGAGGGCAAAACATAGATCAAAGAATGGAAGTTTCAGGGAGTCACATTTTTTACTTGATAGAGAACCTATAACAAAAATTTAACAGGTTGCATCACAATAAGTTCCATATCATGAGAGATACTCAAAGACAAGTTGAATATGATAAAACAATAACAACAGTTATTATTTGCTGAGTACCTGTAATGTGCCAGACACTATGCTAGGCATCTGCATAAATATCTCATTTAACACCCACCACAACTCTGAAACCAGTATCATTATTCCTATATCCTTCATAAATAAGCTGAAGTTCATAGAGAAAGGTCACTTACCCAAGATCACATACAGGTAAAAATTAGAGGTAGGATTTGAAGCCAGGTGTTTCTGACTCTAGATTCCTCCACCCTACCACCACCACCATTCTTTCCTTAAGTCTACTGTCCATCCCAATGGAAGGAGAAGTCTAAAGAAATGATATTTAAAGCTTGCTTTCAAATTTAAGAATCTCTAATCATCAACCCATTAGTTCAAGATGGTTAGGGTAATTTAATTATAAACATCCCACAGAAAGACAGCCTTGTGAGCTTGAACTTTGAATACTGACAGGTGAATAAAAATGTTTCTTTGCAGCAAACATAAAGCCATCAGAAAACAGCATCATAAGACTAATTCCTTTATAATTTTTTAAGAATGCTGACAAAATGAGACATATTATTTCCCGTATTTTAATCACTTCTTTTTTGTGTTTCTATACCCTTCATTTTCTTTTTGTGCAGAAAAAAATAAATTTTGTTTCAAATTGCTATACGAAAGAAAGATTACAATTTGAAGAATTAATTAAATTTGAATTTATGATCTATTTTCATTCTATTAAGAATGATTATTTAATTCCATAAGGAATCCATAGGATTACAATAAAAGCAAGATGCTTTCCTGGACTACAAAAAGCAAGGTGGCATTTCCCTGGGATTTGTCATACCTCAAGGTAGGTTAAGACATTCCTACTCAAATAAGCTCAGACTAAAAATGATTAGAGTGGAATTTTCTTTCTTAGAAAGTCCAATTACATGAGTATGTCCTTATTATAATAGAGAGGTTAGCATTCAGATACTTTATTAACAATTCAGTTAGAGCTCCCAAGACCCCTCTATAGTACATATCTTCAACAATACCTCTCTTTACATTCCAACAAGTTGGTTTAACCAGTGAAAAAAGGATCATTTCTTATCTGTATTCTTTTCAATCTAAGACTTTGTTTCATTCCCTGTGCCTTCCTCCCAGATCACACTTCTTTACCTCTTATCTAAACTATGATAAACACTTTTTAACTTATCTCCAGTCTCTGATATTACACTGCCAGACTCACGTTTCCAAATAACAGCTCTTAGCTTGTCATTTCCCCCTAAAACAAACAAACAAACAAAACACCCAGTGGATTTCTACTAACTACAAAATATCGTCCAAACTTTGAGGCAAAAAATAAGATACTAATGACCTAAAAATTACACTTATGACTTCCATTTCTAACAGTACAGCAGACTAAATGCCCTGACTGACCTGCATAGCTAAAACAACTAAAATGCTAAATAAAATGTAAAAATAATCTTTTGAAACTTATTGTTGGGCTCACGTGAAGGAATATTCGAGGATCTAAAACATAAATGACAGAGGGAATCCCTAATGGTCTTGAGCATGGCTACGTCATGCCTAAGAAGCAGTAGAAAGCCCATAGTCCTCACCTAGAAGTAAGGATGGTTAACCCCAAGATGCACTTGGATCCCAAAGGCCATTACACTTAGTGTACACTTAGTGTAAGAATGAACAAGAAATAAACAGAAGGAGAAAGCTGGAAAACTTATCTTAAAACTTATCCTGGTGCTGAAGTGAAAGGAGGGAAATCTGCCTTGAGAAGCATATGTGGTCTCTGCTCATGGTTTTATAGGTCTGAATTCTCAATGCCTCTATAGTCCAAAAAACTTCAAATGAATCATTTACTTAAAGTGATGTCATGTTGGTAGTACCACCACACAACTCTCAAAAGCAAAGTCAAATTCTCTCTGGAAGAACCTACTTCAAATCAGGCCTCAAAGAACTCCAATGAAAATGAATGGCTCATATTCAAAAATCTAAAAAAAAAACATATCAAATTATCCTGAGTGGAAGTAAGCGGAAACAGCAGATAGCAGAATCCAATATATGCAAATCTCAGATACTGTAATTATGAGACAGATTATGAAATACCATGTTTAATATAGTAAAGAATTATTAAAGCTTGAAAATAGAGCAAAGAATAACAAACTATAAAGATGGACAAAACTGATTTAAAAAAAAGAAACAGAACTTCTGTAAATAAAAATATAATTGAAATCAAATGATAATTTTCCAATCTCATCACCCATCAGATTTCTAATTGTTGGCTAAATGTTTCCTGTCCTTTCTTACCTCTGTTCTTTCGCTCCCATTACTCTCCCATTCTAAACTATATTTTTCTCTCTCTGCACTTTGAATTCATATCCATTGATTCCAATGTCAACTCTTCCATTTAGCCACATTAGACATCTTTCCAAGTGAAATTATTCTTATGTGTTTCCATGCTTTATTTATACATTATATGTGATAGTCAGAATATGTCTCTTTGCTTAGTTAGTTCCTGCTAGGCCTATTTGCCCAAATAAATTATAAACAACTTGAGGAAAAGAAGCCATGATACAAGCAACTCTGT
Source organism: Mesoplodon mirus (assembly GCF_964341445.2). Taxonomy (NCBI): domain Eukaryota; kingdom Metazoa; phylum Chordata; class Mammalia; order Artiodactyla; family Ziphiidae; genus Mesoplodon; species Mesoplodon mirus. The sequence continues at coordinate 107,506,564 of NC_138979.1, read as the reverse complement.
TTGTCCCAACACACCTGGCTAAGTATCTCACCCAGAATAGACAGTCAATATATGTTGACTGAACAGAATTAGAATGAAAAAATATTTTTTTTCCTTTAGTGTACTCCCATTCGGTAGTCATAGAAACTGAAGCAATGAACAACAAAGAGACCCACTGGGGCTAATTCTCACTGCAGATTATTTACAAAAGTGAATCTAAAATTGCATCCCCTGGCTCTATATCCTGCTGTCTTTCCACTGAGCCAGATTTATGATAGCAGGAGACCTATATTCTTTCTTGCATCAAAATAAGTCTCAGTTTTTCTCAAGTTTGTTATGATATTATTAAATAATTTAAAAACGTATTTAAGACCAATTCTGCCAACCTTTCTTAGTGGGTTTTTAGGTCATTAACACAAGTTGTTGAACTGAATTAGAGCTGAAAAATCTTTTTTTGTACTTTTGAGGAGAGGTAAAGTGATACAAGGTAGATGGTAGGCATATTGGGTACTAAAAAGAGGATGACTTGGGGTGAGATCTGGCTTGGGGAACCTAAGAGTCTTTAAACTAGAGTGTAGGTTGTCTATGGGTTGTACAATAATCGAGAAGGTATTAGAGAGGGAAGAAAGAGAATTAAATAGAAAACATGCATAATGATTAAAAAAAGAAATAGAGAGGATGGAAAGGACACAACGGGAATTAAATATAGTGAATATCTTTGAGAGAAAGGAAAGCATTCACTGAAAAACAATGTGGATAATCTTATAAACATCAGGTAAACAGTCTACCATTCTTTAATACTCTCTTTCTCTTGGATAATACCAAAATGGTTTCAATTTTTAAAAAGGAAATTTGGCATGAAAGGTTCTGTAACATGGCCTGCCCACTTATGGGATTTAGGGTAAAAAATGTAAACCAGCTGTGATATTGAGGTTTAAATCATCTGTTGTCCATATTCAGTAGCTTTTCCCATGGAATTACAAAAAGAATTGTATGATAGATAGTCTACATCCTAATTATATAATTACACAGTAGAAAAGAACAGCTGAAGAGGAGCCATTTCATCCTTGTGTCCAATGTCTGCATAATCTACATCTCACATAATGGATGGAGCTCTTGCTATATAGTAAACCATAATTTTATTATGAAAGAATGAAGTGTTGGCTTTCATATGGGATTAGACTACATATGCTCAAACCAGCAGACACAAAAGTAGGACTAATCTAAAGCTTCAACCTGAACATCAACCAAATCCAAAAGAATTATTATTAAAATTTAAATATATTTTTAGGGGAAAATGTTCCTAAGTTAGTTCCTCTGCTCTTTTCATGTGCAGCTACTCGACTCCCAAAGCAGGAATATGAGTGTATCCCAGCAGATAAAGATATTAAGGGCCAATGCCAAAATTTTCCAGGTGTAAACCTAAGGTAAGTTTCTGAACCTAATGGAAAATCTAAGTGCTGAGCTCAGTGTAGGGAATCAATCATCTATTTTAGCAACTTTCTCTGTGTCCTTGATGTCAAGAGAGGTTATATGTGCTGTAACTCTCAGAAAACTCTCCCCCTTCCAGGTCAACAGATAGCAATTCTAAGTGCAGAAAATATTATCACAACTATTAGCTATTCAAGAACGGAGGAATGTGAAGTCAAAGAAATAAGACGATTCAAAAGCCCAGCTACCCTGGAAATATGACATAATGGAAAATATTACTTACAAAGTGTTGGAGGGAAAGTAGATTGGGGAAAACTTGTAAGGAAAGATGCAGAAGCCTCACTGTGCAAACCCGCAGCAGGTGACTTTTTGAGACAACTGTAGCAAAACCTTTTCTGACCTTAATTCCTAATCTTTATTAAAACCATAATGAACTCGAGTTATTTTGGTAACGAACAGAGAGGGGGAAGCTGACCAAAATAAACGAAGTGAAATAATCATCGGCAAAATTTTTCACTTAAACTTTCCAGGGTAAAAATATCCTGGACCCTTCTCTACTCATTTTTCTTCATTGAGTTTTGGCCTCTCTCCATCGTGTGGGGTTTCTGGTCAGCTAGCAAAGCTCTCCTCACAGAGCCCATGTCTGCTTACTGCAGCAATATGTCTTTCACTGCTACAATATATGACATGATCAGGCTTGGAAATGGATTCGGATCAGGCTACCGATACAAATTGCAGAGAACAGCTTGCTCAAACTCTGGGGGAAAGATGCTGACTTACAGTAATTGATAAGGTCATTCCTGCTGGATGATCCTCTAGTGGAGGAAAGGTAGCTACTCCGCTTAGGAGAGAACTGGGAACATCAGTTCCAGAAAAATGGCTTCACATTTCACATGACATCTAAGAATTATATCACTCCCTGTAGTCCACCGTATAAAAAGAAGTCTGTAGCTTTCATTCTGTAAAAATTATTAATTATTTGTGGCTGAAAAATGAATCAGTGAAGTTAACCTACATTGTCAGGTTTGATTTATCTGGAGGTAAACAACATTCTAAGAGGATTTAGTGGGCTAGTGTTTAGTAAAAGGATATGTCCAGGTCATGGCACTACATAGATTTAATGTCCAAACATTTAAAAACTCCTTCATTATTGGGCTGAATAAGAAAATGACAGCCATCATTTAGTGACCTTAGGATGTCCCGACTATTTGTAACAGACTTTCAGTAGTGAATCTAACCTCCCATCAGGCTGGGGTTAAATAAATGACAAGTTATTTTTCTGAGTTTAAGATTAATATTGAGGGGCCCTGTTATAAATCTGTTCTTCTAAATAGAACATTAAATTACAATTATTTGGAGGAGTATGTGAGGGAGGAGAGAAGAAAGAAGTGAATAATTTTTTTGTTCTCTTTCACTTTATTTCATTTGGTTGGTATCTCTACATCCCATCATAATATTTTTCTGTCGATATAGTGATTGCTACAGTAACCACCTGTGCTAGACAAGCACCTGCCTTAAAAATGCAATTTTTAGCAAAGATTTAAATTGCAAACTAGAATTCCAAGGCCCCCTGCCAAAACAAACTCACTCTTCTTTTGAAGAGTATGTTGTCTCCCAAGGAAGGTTTTCCTGTACTGCACCCTGTATTTTGACTTATTAGTAAATCTCTATTTCTTACTCTCTCACTAAATGTTTTTCTCTCTTGTCAGCTGGTTCAAGGCAATATCTGCACCAAGATCTCAAACAGCAAAGTGGGAGGCCCTTTTCAAATTCTAAAAACAAACTTCTCTCAGTTATTAGCTCACTCATAGTTGAGGAATCACTTTGTTCCCTATACACTTTTGTAGCAATGAAGATTTCCAAGAGAAAATTATGATTGTGACAAGCTCAGCAAATGTAGAATATTTGTTTATGTTATTCAAGCATTTTGGGGGGAGCATATGAGGGCTTATTTTATAAACTGGCTCTGAAAAAAACTAAGAAGCTCTGTCCTTTACTTCTCATGTCTCCTGGTTCCCAGGGTACAGTGGTGCCAGTGGAATGAGCCCAGGCTCTCAAGAGACACCAGTTTGAATCTTTACTTAGTCAGAAGAGGTATCAACCCACCATGCTACCTCTTTTGGCATAAACCCATTGATCCAGGTAGTGCTAAGAGATGAAAATCAAATGTGAATTTTCCTAATGAAAACTCATGGAGTTTTGGCACCATTTCAACATGACATATCAGAAAGTCAGTGTCCCTTCTTAAGGAATTTTTTGGTTTCTCCATGAGTTTTCTTTAGGAAAAGTCACATTTAATTTTAGAAAAATGGCCAATGGAGGCCCTAGGAAGTGTTTTTGAGAGATGAAGCAAATGCCAAGTGAAGACATCTCACTGAATTCAGTTATAAGACAGGAAGAAACCTTGCTGAACACTTCATAGGATTAAAATCCTTTATCACTATGATGTTCCACCATGAAACACACCCATCAGTAGGAGTTCCATAAACAGCTGGCAATAGGAATAATTAAAAGAAAAAGCAGTTGACTTTGTGTTTGACATGGAATGGGACTAAAATCCCTTACATTATTAATGAGTCTCATCACTTGCTAGTTTCTTTCTTATGACTATTGGGAGACACTCCTCTGTGGATCTCTTGTGTTTCTATGCATCTTGCTGGGTACACCAAGAGTTCAAGGCCCTGACTGCTCTTTACTGGGGCCATTTCTCAGGACTGTACTTGTAGCAGTGTTGGAAAGATGAAGTAACCTCTCCTGCAGGGCAAAGAGCAGATTTGCTTACTGTTTGCTATAAAACTGTAGGTCCCACAAGCTCAACGTTCCTCAGCTACAACACAAACCCTCTGCATGTACAATATCTACCCTGCATTTCTTGTTACCACCACCTGCCCCAGGACCAGAGGTAAAGGGAACCAATACAAACATGATGCTACTTGCAGTGCTGTGAATAATAAAATCCTTCGTCTTTTGGATTCTACCAACATCCATGGAATAGCAACAGGCTAAGTTATTAGTCTGTAAGTTGGGTAAAATCAAGTCCCAAACCCAACAATGATGTATTTTGTGTTTCCTATGTAGCTGTAACCTTCTTGAGGATAGTATTTGTTTTGGATTCATTTTTGTACCACCTGAACACAGTGCTTACATGGAATAAGCACTAAGAAAAATGTATTGAATAGTTAGATAATTGAATTTAAACTAACTTATTTACCAACATTACAATAGCAAATTTTGTGTTTAGGCTTACATGAAAGAACCTATGACTAACTCTAAAATAGACCTGGAATCCATGTTCAAGATAAAAAGTGGGAAAAAATGAGAAAAATATACAGTGACCCAATACAATATCAATAAGCTTAACTCTTATACCCGAACAGAAGATGATAATACCTTACATTTGAATAATGATTTATATCTTCCAAAGTTCTTCCACAGTTCTTATTTTGCACCTCAAAACACATAGGTAGGGAAAGTACTGTTACCCCCTAGTGAATAAGAAAAGTGAGTTCATAAGACAAACCCAAGATTGTCCAGCCGGTAAGTAGCTGAAAAAGTTCTACAACCCAGATTTCCACTCCTCAGACTTAGGGTTCATTTGAAAATGCAGCATTATCCATAGTATCTTAATTTATCCATATTGCTTCTTCTGAAAGCATGCACTGATTAAATTTAATAGATATAGTCCTACCAATATTTTCAAATATTTTTCTGTGTGTGTGGTTGGGAAAGAATGTAATTTCATTATTTAATAGGAAAAACAGGCCTGCAAATCTTTTCAAGTATGACCTGTTTTGAATATTACATCTTCTCACACCCCATATACTGAACTCAACAAAGCAATGAAGCTAGAAGTCTGAATAGATACATCTATTTCAGTGCAAATTTCAAAAGCTAGCCAATACACTCAAGATTCTCTTTTAAAATAAAACATAAATCCCACAGTGTAGTATCTATTAAATCATATATTTGGTAATAGACTAATTTTTTATTGTTTTATTTGGGAACAGGGCCAGGCTTAAACCACCATTAACACAAAACTTCTTAGTTTTAAATTTCCCAAATCCTCTTTCTAGATGCTCTATAGTCATGTGTGAACTTTTAAAGGACTGCTTTTTTGCACTAGTTTTCCATATTTTAAAATTATCTTAATTTATGACAATATATGCTATCACATGCTAAGTGAAATAAATTGCCTAAAAGGCAAGCAAAATATACTTAAGTGTTATACAAATCAGAAATCATTTGCATATCCATGTTTTTCCCAAAGAAAAACTATGAAATATAAGCAGTTAAAACTTTCCTTCAGGCCTCTGTGTCTCTCTACTCAGCACTATCTCCTCCAGAGTATTTGGGGCTTTTATCTGACATATGAGATAAAACAACCAGTGTTTAAATAACTGAGTAGTCCTGCTTTCGGTGACACAGCTTGTTGCAAAAAATAATCAGCTTGATATATCAAGATCATATTTCATAATTTCTAACTTGTACATAATTGATAAACTCCAAAATTCTAGGCTGGCAAAAATAACACACTTTCATGTGTTATGGGGCGGAAGGGAGAGACGAGTGAGGTCATGAAAACTCTGCCCACATAAGGCTACTAACTGCTCTCAGTGAGTCCAGTGGTGGCAGAGCATCACTGCTTTAAGTTATTGTCCATTTTCAATTTGATTTAGAAGTCCCCTGAAGAACGTCATAAATCGCCCTGGATTCACCCGTTTTTAGGAAAATGCGATCCATACACTAATACAGTTGTCCCTTGGCATCTGTGGGGGACTTGTTTGAGGACTCCCTGGGATACCCAAATAAAGGATGCTCAAGTCCCTTGTATAAAATGGTGTAGTATTTGCATATAACCTATGCACATATTCCCATGTCTAGATTATTTAAAATACCTAATACAACATGAATGCTATGTAAACAGTTGTAAATACAATGTAAATGCTATGTTAAGAATTGCCGGTGTGAGGCAAATTAAAGTTTTGCTTTTTGGAATTTTTTGGAATTTAAAAAATTATTTACAATCTATGGTTTGTTTGAATCCATGAATGTGGAACCTTCAGATACAGAGGGCTGACTGTATGTACAATTAACCAAATTTTTGGCTGTGTGTATTTCTTTTGTCATTCTTAGTTGTATCACATACCTAAAATAAGAAACACCTATGAATTTATGTTATTTTATGTAAACCCTAGACTAGAGGAAGATAATCTGTAATAATATACCAGTGACATACGGTAGTGAATTTTCTAAAGAAAGAGTAGGAAAAGGAAAAGAGGGAGAAAGTAAGAGAGTGAAGGAGCAAATAAGGGATAGAAGAAAGTGAACAGAGCGAAGACAGAAAAACCCTCTTTCAAGGTTGCCCAGCAAAATGACCTTGTGTTCTTATCTACATCATGTTCCTGCTTCTGCTCAATTCCAAGCTTGTTCTCAGGTTACTGGACTGGTAGAGACCACCGAGTTAATGAACCTGCCTATCTTTTACCTAACATATAGTCACACAGGGTTTTATTTCAATTCTTATTGGAGCTACCACTCAATACATAGGCAATAAAATCAACCATATGGTAGTCCAATTTCAATTTCAGACCTTAAATGGATACTTAGGTATTATCTTCATATTAATAAAGACATAACTCATATCTGAGAAGACATAATTAACCCTCATAATTACATCAAATCTAACAAAATCTAATGGTAGAATTTTCTTAACTGAAACATCACTTAAACAGTATCAACAAGTAACAACGTACAGACCTCCAAAAAGGCTAAGCCAGTCAAAAATAATGTATTTCCTACATCAGAGAAGACTCTCTTCTTTATGCTCATTAATCTGCCATTTATAATTTCCTTAGAAGTCTACTTCTCTATTCCGAAGAATAAAGAGTTCTGAGAACATTGTTACATTGTATAATATGTAGCTACTTATCAACAATCTTGTCATTTGATAGCAAAAGGGGGAGGAAGAACTAGATGAATGGCGATTTTCCTCTTTCCAGGAACATGAGCAAGCAGAGCTTCACATGTCATCTTTCCTGTGACATTGCAGAACAGAATTGTAACTAGAAAATTTATAACTGTGAATGAGAGGAAATTAATCAAAATTAGTTGGTAACTTTGCTGTAATTCTGCTAATATCAAAAGTAAAGTAAACTCTGCTAAAGATAATGTGTCCATCATATAACATAACTGCACTTCATTTGGTCTTGTAAACCAGAGTTATCACCTTGGAACATGGGCGCTAAACCAGAAATCAGAATGTATTTCTGCTTCTGCTTCTGCTTCATATTGTGTATCCAGCCCCAAACTAGATGTTGCGGGAAACCCAAATGAAATTTTAAAAAAATAGACTTCCATTATCAAGGACTTTAAAATCTGCTTGAAAGTGCTGGGTTCTGTCTCTTCTGTTTATTCCTCTCCTTCCTACATAGCTCTGTATGTGATCCACTCCTAGGTGAGCAGCTCTCTGTTTCCTCTCTCAGAATTCAAATAGAATCTTTTATTTCCTCAGCCACATCAAGAAAATAAACTTGTTTTTTTAAGTGAATGAGGAGGTACTCTCCAACTGGCATCAGCCTTTCCCAACCATCACAGCAGAAAACCATCCTACAACTTCAGGCCCTCCTTGCTTTTCCGACTTCTTGCCACTTACTATGCTGATCTTAGCAGAGAAAATTCTCAGATACCCCTCTTTTTTCCAGAAGAAAATAAGAGATTTGAAGAACAGCATCAGATTCAGGAGATATGACCAGCCACAAGTACAATGCCTTCACAAGACATTTTGTCCCTGAGAGTGAGTGGTATAACCCATTTTGCTATGCAGAATGAAAGTACTTTAGGACTTGTAAGCTCTCTATTCCTTATGGCATGAGCAAATGAAACACACAATAAGTGCCTAGTAGGAACATGAACCACTGAATAAACACAGAGACTATGTGACTGCCTGTGTGTTCCCTTTTAGATGTCAAGTTCACCCAACAAACACAATACGAGCTTTTGTAGACTCATGACAAACTGGTTAAAAGTAATGGACATTTTTTCAAAAGATCTAACAACAGTGTGTCAAAAATATTTACTCAAAGTTTTCATTAATGTATTTCTTTTCAGCACTGCTGAAAATTAAGCAGTGCATTAATGACAAATTAAATCAAAGTCCACAACTCAGTTTCCTAAATTTCACAATAGGACCAAAAATAACATAGTAATTTCTGTAGGATGAGGAGAATTAACACTTAAAAACCTTCCACATTATTGATAAATTCAGTTCATTTTCACAAATGGAGTTTGTTTCAATTCTTGGCTGTTGGATGATGGTTTGACTTGGAGCAAAGGCAATGTTACTGGATAACAGCTGAGGTGCGCTTGTTTGAGTAGGGCTGAAAGATCCGATGCAGGATTTCCAAGAGTGTGAATTACAATTCCAATGATATCAGAAGCAACTAAATCCGTTCTTTAGAAGTGCGGACATAAAAGAAGTTTGAGGTTTTCTTATTTCGAGCTTTAATTGAGGTCTAGGTTGTAATTCATTTTCATCCCTGAGTGAGTGGTAAAAACATACACAGCAGGTAATTCACACCACCTCAAAAACTGTTGGTGCAGTCAGAAGACTAATCAGGGTAAGCTTCCAGTAGCAAATTATCAGCTACAAATTAAAACCTCGCCTCATGCTTGCTAAAAGCAACCTTCCTCTTCACCAACACACACATGTGAATATTAGTAACTGTTGGACTGCAGCAGGATGGGAAGATTAGGAATCCTACCTACTTGCATTAAAGAGAGCCTTGGAAAGGTATGAAATAAACTAGACTTCAAACAATGTTAAATTTTTGGCTTAAAAATGAAGAGTCATCATAATCCCAGGTGGTGTGGTGTTTATTCTGAGAATGGAGATTTAATGTCACACACAAATAACATAGTAAGCTTAGATTCTGAATAGAGTTTAAAACAGTTTGCATTTAGGTCCTGGGTAAGCATCTTCTTGAACTATACTTCTCAAAATAAACACAAAAGACTGCTGACAACAATAGGAATTAATTAAATTCCTGATACTAATTAATATCAAGGAAATAGAGGATTGTCAGATAAAATTCTTTGATTCTTCTGGCTTTAAGCCATAACCTCAATATAATTTAAAAGTATATTTTTAGCACTTAACCTTCTCCATAATGTTTGCTTAGATGATGTTGAAAATTGTTTCAAGAAAGCTGCAAAGTGGCAACGATAATACATAAAGAGTTCAAAATGGCTGCACACATCTGATAAATATATACACTATATACATAATTATGTTATTGGCTTAAATGACCATAATTGCATCTTTTGGACTGTAGATCCAGTTTTAGTTCCATCTCTCTCTGAACAAAGCTCTCTCTGTTACAAGAGCAATAGAGTCATGGGAATACACATAGTAAAAATATTGTGCTTCACTAGAGAGAATTTTCTAATCCCCCAAATCTGCACTATTTTAATTTGGAAAATAAAAGGAGAGAGAGCGAGCAATATCTTGATGTAGATTAGCAAAAGCAAACTTTCCTTTAAGAAAAAAACACATCCTGTTTTTAGAGCTGTGTGGACCCACAGCAAATCTCTGACCTGCCCAGCACTTTGTTTTTCAATCAAGTGTCTGTCTTTAAAGGGTACCAAGAAACGCCTTTCTGAAAACCCAGATAAATCACTCAAGAGTTGCTAAGCTGATTTCCTGAATGCCAAATTTCAAGGCTGAAGCAAATTTAAACACTCTCATTGAAATCTCTGGAGGGGGTGAAGGAGGTGGAGAAGGGAACAGAGGTTTAAAAATGGAAATCTGGAAACAGCCTTGTGTACCACTGCAACGCCCTCACTCTAATCAGGAGCCACTAAGTCGTTCACTTCTCTAAACTCACAGAGGTTTAATGCACGCTGGACCCTGCTTGGTAATCATGTACATAGTCCTGGGTTCATCTACAAGGGCACAGATATATTTCTGACTGACTGCATCATAAATATTCCGTGTGTGTGTGTGGTGTGTGTGTTCAGCTTAATTTACCAATTTCTCTATAACTGAGGCAAAATTATCATACATGAGGAAGGGTTGAGAGCTCTCAGCCTTTTTTCAACAGATCCCTGTTTACTTTTTAAGACCTGGCTGCTTTGTCCAGTTACACTGAAAGAAACAAGTATTTTCTAAGTTCTTCCTCTAAGTAAGGCAGTGTGCTCTGAGGATCTTGGGAAACGGTATGTTTGTCAGGAGAATATGTCCAAAATCTAATCATATTTGCAATGCCAATTTTCTCCTCCAAAGGAACTGGAGTCAGCTTGGTATCCCACGGTGAGGAATGTTGAGGTGGCCGATGTGTAGCCACGCTCCCTCCAGGCCAAGCACCCCTGTGCCCACCGGCACAGGAACCTCCACTGCAGCAAAGCCGGTCTTGGGTTTGGACTCCAGTTGGAAGAAGAAAACAAAACAAACCTGGGATGACCGCCTGTCTTACTTTAAAGGTCCCTGAACATTTCTTGGAAGAGTTAAGTGATACGCAAGTCTCATTAAATCTAAGATAACTGTTTGATCTGTTACTCAATAGATGAAACACAAAACTGTTCTTATCAGTTAAATTGCTTAAAGAAACAACAAATTCATACATCAGCCCATTCTTTATGTTCGAAAGTGCAGTTTATGGGGCTAAACGAAAGTAAATGTCATACCTTTAATTTCGTAAAAAGTTATGTACAAGTCTATTATTCCAAATAATCACATAACAGAGAACAGCTACCTTTCTGCTCAGTGGGGTGCCATTTTATAGACTTTAAAATTCGCTAAGTTCAAGCAGCTTTCATTCTAAATAACACATGTGCTAAAAATGTCACATTAAAAGTGCTTTTGGCATGTAAATGATCCGTTTTCTCATAGAAATGCTTTTAAAAGAATCTGAGCTCACATTTTTTTTTTTTTTTTTGGAAATTCTAAGTGCATTGAATTTCATTGTCCTACAGAACCGTGCAGAGTTGAGTGAAGTGAAACTGCAGGGACAAACCAGCCGTTGTCAGCCTGTGTACTTATGTATCATTTGAACTGTCAGAAGTATATAGAGTTCTATTTGCTTCAACATTATTTTCTGTTCCAATCCAGGGGAAATTTTCTCTTTCGCTCTCTTTTTTTCCCCCTGGAACTAAGTGTTAGCAGGCAGTGCCAGGTCTAAAAAGTTGGTGATTTACTGTTAAAACATAAGGCATGTGTATGAACAAGTTTCCTGTGTATTCACTTAATTCTTTAAACTCTTTGCTATTTCTTCTGTTCTTTAACAATGAACAATAAAGTTGATATTTTTACGGGTGATTTAAGGTGCTTATCCACAAAAAAACTAATTCAAAATTCTTGTGCATAATACGAATAAAACTGAAAGCATAATCTCTCCCTCTTGTAGCTTTATTATAATGCTGCATACAGAGGAGGCTTCCCAGCCATACATGCAGCCTACTAAGGGGGTGTCTTTCAGAACTTCTGGATTGATTATTCTTTCTCCCTCTTTGCAATGTCATATAGTACAATTTGATGATATCAGCTATCTTCTGCTTTTAGAGATCTTTTAATCTTGCGTATTAAAACAGAGCAATGTGAATGCAGTTGATATTCATTATGCAGATTGCATAAATTATTTCTCATAGACTATGTAGCTTCAGGGTTCTCCCCGAATTTTAACTTCACCATCCCTTTCCTATATAAAGCAAAAAATGTCTCAAGGAATAACTCATAAATAATATGTATAACAAGGCCTGAGATCAATTATAAGCAAAGTAGTTGGTTTTAGGGTAGGAAAATCCATAATATAACCTTCAAATGTAAAATGAATTTAGAATATGAGTGGGGTTGCCAGATTTAGCAAATAAAAATATGAGACAACAAGTCAAGTTTGAATTTCAGATGAACAACAGATAACATTTCAGTGTTACAATGCCCCATGCAATATTTGGAACATAATTACACTACAAAAGTATTCACTGTTTATCTGAAATTCAAATTTAACTGGGCATCCTATAATTTATTTGGCAACTCTAAATATGAACCTAGTTAAAAAGTATAGCTTAAATAATGCAATATAAACCTTTCACATAAACAGATCTATTTACTTTTTTGATTTAGGCTGATTATCCATTACATTTATACACTTTACCCACTCTGATACCAACACATTCCTAAGGAACAGGTTCAAATTTTTTCATCTAATATGATTACCCAAGAATGCAGACAGGCAGATATAGCAAAAGAGTTCCTTTTTATCTGTTCAACTAGAATTTGAAAAATTGCAAGTGTGTCTGTTTTATGGATATCAAAATGTTTCCTTCCCCTCGATTTCTCTATTTTATCACTTAAATATGTTTATCTGAAAACTCATTTCCTCTAAATGTATGACTGGATTTCAATTTTCTAGTAAAATCAGACTATCCTATTGATGAGAACTGCTTTTAGAAAGAAGGCTTACATTTATTGAGCACCTATTATGAGCCAAAGGTTTTAATACTTTAAACTTTATTTAATCATTACAAGACCCTGAAAGCTAGATATCAATTATGATCTTCATTTACAAAGCTAGCACAAGTTACAGAGCTAAGATGGGTAGTGGTGTGACTGGTAGCCAAGTCAATTGAATGTCAAAGTCCATATTCTTGCCTCTATGAAAGGCTGCCTCAGAATAGTTGGCCAAGTCTTACTTCCTTCTGTCTTTTCAAGATAAGGTGAGACTTGGGAAAACCCAAGATGGTAAAATCAGGATATGACTCTTGCACTAACTCAACACTGTAAGAAGGAACATTTATTTTTCATTTAGCTGTTCTTTTAGCAAACCTAAAATGGATCAGTTAATGAAAATTTTTCTATAACAGGTCCTTGGAATGAGAACATTTCTTCCTACATTTTTTCTGCCCTTTAGATTCATTTCCATAACACAGAATAGTTAAGAATTAGTTACCCACAGAGCTCAATTTTAGAAGAAAAGTCTTAAGCCAAATCTACATTAAGCCTGTAACTCTTTCATAAGCCCCAGGAGCTACTTCTTTGCACCAGGCCCCTCAACAACCACTGGGAGTTATTCATTAGTATTCACAGTGGGAAAAATGCATGGGTAACACCACTGCATTTTGTAAAATGCAATTTTTGGCAGGTTGACTAAAATCTTGGCAAGCATAACCATTATCCCCAAATGTATTTGCATATAGGCTTACTGATTTTTATTACTCTATCTGGACTCTCTCCAAATTCTCCCTGTACCTAAACTTAAATAGAGCACTTCAGTAAAGCTTTCTTATAAATGAAAAAGCCCTATTAGAACAGGTGGAAACATGAAACTAGCACTTTATGTATTATAAACGAAAAGCCCTAAAATATATTCAGAGGCATTTATTTACTGTGTTGAAGTGTTTAACAGGTTACCAGGAAGAAAACCTTCCTAGGGAGCACTCAAAGACAAGAACACAAATCCTGAGAAAGTTGTGTAGGAAGAAAAAAGAGGCCTTGTAATTTTTATTTTAGTATCACCACCAAGCATTCAAAGGTTATGGGCTAATACACATAATTCACAAAGTTGATCTGAATACACACACATACACACACACACACATACATAGTCAGCCCTCCATATCTGTGGGTTCTGTATCCAAGGATTCAACCAACTGCACATGGAAAATATTCAGAAAAAATTCCAGAAAGTTCCAGAAAGCACAACTTGAATTTGCTGTACTCCAGCAACTATTTACATAAAATTACATTGCAATAGGTATTATAAGTAATCTAGAGATGACTTTAAATATATGGAGGACATGCACAGGTTATATGGAAATACTATGGCATTTAAGTAAGGGACTTGAGCATCCATGAGTTTTGGTGTCCTCGGATCCTGGCACTGATACCCTGCAGATATTTAGGGATGACTATGTATATTCAGGCAAACAGATGTACAAAGGAAACACTGACAAACAGGGTACATTTGCTCTTTCTCAACTATATTTACAAAAGCAAATGAAACTGAATGAGGATCCTTTAAAAATAAGACTCCAAGTCTTTTACCACAAATCTTTAGATAATGTAGAGAGAAACAATGAACACAATCCACCAGGATGCCAGTCTTGCTTCTCCCCCCTTGTTGATGCCATCACATCAGGACAGCTTTTGAGTAATGTAGAGAATATTTGAGAGGATTAATTGAATTGATGGTGTTGCTGACCTTATGAAAGGAAATGTTACAGCTCTCCGATGTGTCTGAAGATTTTAATTGAACAAAAACAATTCTCATTTGATATAAAGAGTTTCCAGATCCATTGTGAAATGATGGAATTTTTTTCTTTGTATAATTTATTTTACAAAATGGTTTTGCCAAGAGATAACACTACAGAATCTCTGGATTTAAAGTGTTTCTGTGTGTTTTTTGAACAAAATATCGTACCATTTTATAATCTGTCTTTTGAAAACATTATTTAATATTTTTAATGCAGTCTTGCATAGATTTTTCCATAATTCATTTTCTACATTCAAAGACTCTGAGCAGGATTATATTTTTTAATTAAGAAAAATAGGTGCAGTAATATATTTATTCTACAATGGTAGTAAGAACTTAAGCATAAGAAATCATGAATTTTCAGGAAGATGGTATTTTTTTTTGCATTCCTGAATGGTCAAGTTGTTCTCAAGTCTAAAGGTAGATTTTACCCTTTGAGGGAAGTGATAATGTATGCATAAATAAAATGATGTGTATAGTTTTTGTATATAAAAATAGAGCTTTTTGTTGCAGTGAAAAAATTAAGATGACTGTGGGGTTTGGAAGTGTGAACACTAATGTGATTTTGTTTTGCACCAAGCTAAAACTAATCTAATATATAATTTCATGAAGTTATGAAAACCTCAGCTTTATTATTGCAAAGTGTATTGCCCTTCCTGAATAAGGATGGCATTTATTAAGCCCAAGAATCAACTGAAACTGCAGCAAGAAGGACTCAAGTTGGATCTAAAGAAAAATCTCCTGCCAACATGGTTATCAGTAGGTTACTGAGAGGGTTCATAAAAGTCTACCTTTAATAAAACTTTTGTAACTTTCGGCTGAGTATCACTGCTTAGGCAATCTTTAAGTGAAGAGATGACCCACGTGTCATCAAGCCCCTTTTAATCACATAGTTAAAAAAATGTTGGATGAAAGCAATGGAAAAGGAATATGTAAAAGTGTTTTTTTTTTTATTCCTAAGAAACATGAGGAGAGCTAGCCTGATGCCAAAAACATTCTTCACGTAACTTCCAACAATAACATTTCCCACCTGATCCTAGTTCATGTGACCAAAAAAAATGCAAATAGAAAATAATCCTACAATATTAGTTTTTCTTTTCTTCCCTTTGAATATTTCAGAAAATAATTGGTAAACCCTGAGAAAATGTCCAGGTTTTCATGAACTTATTTCATGAACCCTTCCCATGGTTGCCTAAATTAGGTGCTTAAGATGACATTTGTACAAGAAAAAGGAATGCTTACTAATTTCTAGCACTTAAGTGAATGTAGGACTTGAACGCTGTCACGTTGTAGTGGACTTCAGTTCCTATTTGAGATGAAGTATCATTTCATTTTTAGTATTACATCAAGACCAGTGCGGTATAAGAAGAAAACCTAGATTTCAGCAGACCCATGAATATTAAAGCAGTAGGAGCCAGGGCAAAAATGGAAACAAATTAAGTAGGCATGTATTATGAAGAAAGGCAATGTGGTAGAATGGAATAGAAGGCACTGGGTTAGCATCCTTTGCTAGTCATGTGACCTTGGATGTATTATTTCATTTCACTGAAGTTCAATTTCCTCATTAACTAAAAAGAATATTGGAGGTATTTTTGTTGTTGTTTATCATCACCTGTTTTAAAGAATGAAGTAAGAAAGTTAAGTAAATTATCTGCAATTTGGAAACTTTCTGAAAACCAAAAGTGGTCTGTAACTGATTTGGTGCAACACAGACCTGAACTGATATGAATATTCATACATTTTACTACAGATACATCAATGCAATGATTAAGGATACTGCCCAGATGCCACTAAACGTATTAGCATAGTATATAATATTTGTGCTCTATTCAGTTTCTAAAATCCAAAAATTGTGATTCTAAAACACATCTGGCCTCCAGGAATTTAGATACAGGGATTGTGGGCCCATGTGGTTATTAACAAACAATTTCACTTTCCTTGGACTTTTAGGAAATTAAAATATTTAAGTCAAAGTTAAGTAAATTTTTAGAGTGGCTGTATCTAACTTCACCTAGGTCATCTGGTAAATTCTTCATTTCATATGGCTTTACAGTGATTAGTCATATGGATAGGGAAGAATAAAGTTGCTTACAAACATGAACTTAAAGAGGTCTAAAAATCAAAACTATCTAAATAAATCGTTGCGCAACGTGCCATGAAAAATTACACAGCATTCTAGGAGTAAAGCTGGCAAGAGCACACAGATAGCGTTGTCTGGAAAGAAGAGAGGGCAAGGTTTCTCAAAAACAATCTCACCTTGAACCTGACTACAACAGGATTTGTATTATTTGTATTATTCACTTAAAGTCCGAATCTACAAAACAGACCTACTAGCACTGATCATGGATTTTTCTATCAGAGTGCTGTTAAGGATGAATGGACATGTGTACAGTCGTGTATTAATAGCAGTAGTGTCCCTTTCTGTCCAGTCCTGAATAGGCTTTTACTCAACTAGACTATTCCTATTTTTTAACTAATAAGAATAACACCACTTGGCTTGAGATGAAACACAAAACAAGGAAGGGTTTAGACACTTGCAGTCCCTGAGGTCTTATAACAAAGGGCAGGGATTGCATCTCTTGGGTCCTGGCCTCATTCTTACATCAATGATTATGTTCAACCTCCCTAAATCCCTTCAGCGCACTGCTTCATTTCTTATTCTCAACTGTTGTGTCATGAGCACCTGCCAAGCTTCTCTTAAATTCCTCTTGGATGAATTTTAAGGCAGTTTCCAAAGTATCTCCCTTTTGTGATAAGGACTCTGCAATGTATTTCAGGTGAGGCGTTTAAAATCCCACTCATAATTGTTTGAAATCTTCCCTCATTCAAGCTGTCAGAGTTTGACAGCCCTGGTTCTGTTGTTATGCACTATTAAATGGGAGCTGCTCTCCAGCCTAGGGGTACCTCTCTTTTCAGTGGTAGGAAAATGGGCGAAGCTTATTGGGGATCCTTGGGGAGAGCAACATCGTATAAATGGGAGTTTCAGCAGGAGGAATGAAAATAATAAGTCCCTTTCTGAAAGCTCAAACCTAAAAAATTCTTAAGTTTGTTGACATTGCTGCATTTTGATGCTCCCATTTCTATTTCCGAGTCTCAAAATAGCTTTGAAGTGTGCAATTTTATAGGTCAGACTATGAGAAAGGCACACAATATGTTGTTTGTGTTTTCAGTTTGGGGGTTTTCCTTAAAAGCCGTAGAAGAGTAAATGTTTTGAAGATACTAAATATTTTCTGCATTTAGGTTGGGGTGAAGAGAGGAGGAAAAGATGCAATGTATTTTCTGTCTTATTTCTATTTCTGATAAATACCCTAATGACTTCTGTTGCAAGATTCAGAGGTCATTAGAAAGCAGTACTACTAATCTAGATGGAAACAAATTTCAATCTGGGCCAGTAATATATTTTACAGCTCGTAAACACGTTGTATCCAATTACCTTGATATTCTTTACTTGATAAGAGCAATTACAAAATATCTGGAAGAATTGATGTGCTGTGGGTAACTATTTTGATAATAATTGTGTGTGTGTGTGTGTGTGTGCCCTGACACACATTGTAGTGTTAGTGTTTTGAAATAAGAGACAAAGCAGGTTAGCATGCAAAGAACTGGAAGCCAAGAAATGTAAATTGAGCTACACTTAAAGAGGAGATTAGGAGTTTAGGTAAGCTTCCCTTGTTGGAAACACTTTGCAAGTGTTGTCACACATTGTTGCTAGGAGAATGCATCACTAGCCCTGTGACCCCACTGGGACAGGGCGACTGAAAGCTTGTGCCTGGTTCCTCTGGACTGCTCCCAATGCACCTTTTTCCTCTGATAATTTTAATTTGTGTTCTTTCACTATAATAAACCATAACTGTGAGTATAACAGTTTCCTGAGCTTTGTGAGTCCTTCTTGTGAATCATAGAACCTGATGCTGGTCTTAGGGAGCCACAGCACGCACTCTAACACTTTCTATTGCCTTTCCCTGCTTTATTTTCTCATCAAAGCACTTTACACTACTGAAATTACTCAATGACATTATGTGTTAGAATATGCCTTATCATATTATACATATTTTTATATCAATTATACTCTCTCCCTCTACCCACCGCCCCCCCACCCACACACACACATACACCATTAAATGTAGATTTCTTTGAGGGTCCTTTTCACTTTGAGTAGGCAAAGCCTACTCAAAGCCTACTCAACAACCAAAATACAGGAAGGCTCACATTTTTTTTTTTGCTTTTTTGCTGCTATATCAATTTAAATATTAGTCATTTGTTTATACCTTTAAATTATTCTTAAAAGGTGAACATTTATAGCTCACAAATCAACAGTTTGACATTTCCGCCCAAATACATTTTTCCATCTTATTTCCTGGCTTTAACAAAGAAATTCCAGAACCAGAGGAACAGCACATCAAATGTTAAGTGCCAGCATCTTCTGTGAGCAGTGCTGGGGTGTCTGAGAGATACACTGAAGGTTTTAATTCCTCATTAAATAAAAATAATTTATGCCAGAATATCCTTAGAATTATTTGCTTTGTCCTTTTCACTGCTGAATAGCCGGTACTCAGAATAGCACCTGGCGCAAAATAGGTACTCAGTAAATATTTGTAAAATGAATGAATGAATGAATGAACTAAACAGAAATATATGATTGGAAATGAAAACAAAGATCTTGGTCTAGTCTAATGCTGTGTATAAATAGACCTTCATACTAGGAAAAGGTAAATCTCAATCTCCTAATGATTTCTAGCTTGGCTATTAACAATTTTGGCAACTTGTCACTTTACCTGATTTTCCTGTCCCTACAAGGAAAAGCCTACTCAAAGTAGTTAGGTTAAATAAAATGGGGAGTGAATCTGCATTATTTTGAATAATGAACAGAATGTGTGAGCAAAGTTACTTTAATAACGCGCTTTTTAACATAACTATCATCTCTAGGTCAACTCAGTCAACTCTTCCATATTTACTACAGGGTTTGGGTAAAAATTAAGTAGATAATTAAAATGAAAGAGTAAAGGCCTGTTTTATGTTAAAAGAATAAACCAAAGGATTCTACCCTATAGAATTATTATTATTCATCCACTTTACCTTGTGAAGCTCCAGTTACTCTTCAAGACCCAGATAAAGCTCACCCCTCCCCACCTCACTGTGAGGTCTTCTACAGCTAAACTGTGCTTCCCTCAGTGCTTCCAAAGATCTCTTTACATCTCTCCCAACCACAGGTCACATTGTATGCACAAAGTATTTGTCTCCCTGTCTCTCTAATGTACAGGATTGTGAGCTCACCATAGTTAGGATAGTATTTAATTGTAGGATAGTATTTAACTGATGTTTCTGGTCTGCAAGAAATTTCCTATGTCCTCAACAGAAGGCGCTCATCAAATGTTAAATACATAAATTAACTAACTAATGAATGCATGGATGAGCAAAGGAATAAATTAGTACACATTGATCTTGAGCTCATGCAGACAACTCAGCTAGGTAAAAGAGATAATAAACAGCTCTATTTGCAAGGTCATCAGAAATAATTCTTCCTCTTAAGAGATTTGATGAGCAAAGTGTTGAACCAAATTTTATCTATGAAAAGTCTGATGTTTTTCAGGCATCAAACCCTCACATCATTGATGTTGTAAAGGGTGAGGAATAAAGTATATATGGTCTATTTCCTGGTACATAGAAGAATAATGAAAAATACTTGGGTTAGCTATTATTTTAAAATTATAGTTATTTTTATCAAAGATATCCAGATTTCTGAATAGGGTTCTTACATCTGAGTAAACAAAAAGTAGTATCCTATTTTCAAAAAATCAAAATCAACTTATGTGTAGCTTGAATCCCTAGTAAAATTGGCAGGAAGATGGTGGAAGAAGCCTGCGATGCTACTAATGGTAAGAGTCAACATCGAAATATTCAGAGTCTAGTCTACCAACCTTCAAACTTCCTGAAGCCGTCTTGCTAGAAGGACTATTTGGAGGAGGTAGTTGTTTCTTTCAACCAGTATTTATGAAGCATCTACCATGTGAGAGGCTTTGTGATAAGTTCTGCGAGGATTACAGAAATGAATAAGCCATGGTCACTGCCCTCAAGGAATTTTCAATAAAGCATTTCTCCTCAGATGCCAAAGAGTGAGGAGTACTATCACAACACAAAGAAATAAGATAGTCTGGAACAGATAATCGCATGCTAACTCTTGGTTTAGTTGTAAAAGCCATGTTCAAAAGTGATTTCTTTGCAACAGTCTCATTTACATTGAGTTCCTGTTTTGAGGATCAGGAGCTACAGATCATTTCATGGAGTAAACCATGTGCAGATGTTACCTTTCCATTAGTTTCTAATACTCCATGACCATAAGATGATAGAGGCAGATTAAAAAGAAAAAGGAAGAATTTGTCATTTATAACCCAAGTGAGCTCACCCCTGAACCATACTGGGGTCTTAAAAGAGACTGTCAGGGAAGAGAAAGTAAGCCGAGGTGAGTTGGCTATGGTAGGAAAACTGACAAAGCTATCCCCTGAAAGTCAAGGCCAGTGCATAGGAATCTTGTAGTAACAGTCCTATCTATCCCATTTAAAGCTAGTGGGAACAGCATCCAGTGACCACCAGGAAATGATGTGCAATAATAATAACAGCTGGGATTTATCAGGTGTATACTACATGCCAAGAAGTGTAGAAGTACTTAATCTTCAAAATCATGCTCTAAAAATTATATATTATAGATGATAAAACAGACTTTTAGAAGGTAACTACCCAATGTCATACAACTAGAAAATGGCACCAACTTTTTTGATTGCAGAACCTGTACTTCTGAAGATCAAGAACTAGGTGAGGGATGAGAAACAGTGGGCTGAGTTCCAAGGTCAGGACTCAGTTTTGACTGATTCATAAGGCAGAAGCCTAGTCACAGTGGCAACTATGGAAAAAGTCAGAGAAATACATGCAATTCATTGAGTACAGATATCTAGGACCTGCAAAGTTAGGGCAATAAAACCAATTTAATTCCCTAGAGGTTAAGTTCCAGTGAAAACAGGAAAAAAGGAAATGGAATAAAATACAGCATATAATATTTAAGAAATACTTAGTATGAATAATATTTTCTGTCAGTTATTTAACACTGGAAATAAACAAGGTCATGTATTTGCTCTTTTAAACGTCTTTAAAAGTGGGATTCTCATATGGAATGGTTTAGGAAAACCTACACAGGGAAAGAAAACAGACTAGGGAGTCAATTAAGGTGAGACATCCTAGAGAACGGTAATATTATCAACTTGATGAGAAGTCAAAGGATAGATTGAATACAGAGGAAAATTACTAGCTTTCATTGAATATAAGATGCTACTATAAGCCCTCATAAAGAAACTGAATTGATGAACTGTTTTTGGTTATTATCATCTTCCTATAAACCTTTTCTTAGGAAAAAAAAAAGATGCCAAGAAAAGAGATAAAAGTACCACATAAGTAGAATTTTAATTCTAGTCCATCTTAGGCAACCCCTGAGCTTCGAAAAATGGCTCCTGTTCCCAGCATGTTCTCCATCCATTACCTTACTTAAATCTAGTGAGAAAAAGCTATCATTCTGCCACTAGATGGTACTGCCACGAATTGGTATGGACAGTACTCTGTGGACCCTAAACTCGTAAATATAACAATTTGGAGAAAAAGCAATAAAGATTTAATATACGCCAAAATGTAATAAACATTAGAGTGATGTAGAGAACAGTGCAACAAACAAACAAAATATACTGAAATAGTATTGTCCTACTGGGACATACATCAGTAAATATTCTACTTTATGACTAGATTCTCTCTAGATACGCTAAGATATAATGTTATTTGTCCAACATATTTTGGTTCCCAATATTTATCCTTTCAAGCTATTGAAGTTAATATTTAACAAACACATTTTCTGCCAAGTTTTAATGTGATATCATCCTCTGAAGAAACAAAATCCAGAAATAATTTTTCTTTTTTGCAATATTTATTAGTATTTTGACACAAAACCTGAATTATTATTTAAAGTAAATAGGAAATCAAGAGTTCTGATGTTTTGAATTTTTTTCAGGTGCTCTCAAGGTTAACATGTACTCTGTGGCAATGAAAAGGCAGATAAATAAAGGCTATCTGGTGTCACAGAATCTGTAATATTTCCTATAACTGTGACTATTTTTTAAATAAAATTTTCTGGCTGACAAGTTTAATTTCCCCTTTTGGTTTTGTTTATACATTAGAGTCCCTGGTGTCATGGGACTGAGCACAGACCTAAGTGCTGCCAGTCTTTCTCCTTCCCTTTTGATTCTTTATCTGTCATTTACAGCTGTGAACTTCCCATGAGATCTTTTTATCATAAAAAATTATATATATATATATATATATATATATATATATATATATATATATATATCCACTTTTTAAAAAGTCTCAACTTGGTGAACTACCAGAGTTCCCTCAGGAAGTTTCTGAAACACCTACTGGAACAACATGGAAGACAGCAAGTTCCGTCCTCACACAGCTGGCTGTGTTTAAAAGAACCACAGGAAATGAACCAGCTTCCAACCTGTCAGGCACATCCAAAGGGCAAATGGTTGCAAGCCCTTGGGGACTGAGGGATCTCATTTGAGATGGCAGGCACACCAGTTCCAGCCTTGAATGAATATGTGTGTGTGTGTATGTGTGTATGTGTGTGTATAAAAAAATACACACAGAGAGCCAATAAATGTGATAGGAACTCCCCAGACATTCTGGTCTAAATTTAAACAGGAAATAAAGTTAGGTCATTGTTACCTTTTGGTCAGGGTAAAGGTGACAATCACAATAATTTTTCAAAACACTCAAATGAGGAAACAGAAGGATGCAAAGGGTTGACAGTCTACTAATACAATCCAAAAAAAAATGTTTATAATAAACATCCCAGGCCCACAGAAATGCTGTGAAATCTAGAGTGAATTTTTCCATCGTTTAGCTGTGCCTTCATTGTGAAGGTCTGGACTTTAATTAGGGCTCTTCTGAATGGGCAGTGGAGAGACCATGAGCAGGGCTATTTGTGAGCATCTGCTGCTGTTCCAAGGCAAAAACTGTCCAGTCAGTCACTGAGAGTCTGACTCCTTCCAGAGCTTTACCATTTCTCCACAGTTGTTTGTTCTGAGAATACAGAGAGACCAAGGAAAATGTGAAACCCCACAGAAGCATTCCTTTCACAATGAGCCTCAACACTGAAGCATACAATATTTGACAGCCTTTTGTGAGTAGCAGAGTCCGTGGATTTTTTTTCTCCAGCAATGATATCCTTTCACCTCATTATAAAATATAACCTGTCATAGCTAAATGGAGGAGTTTTTTCAACAGGGCTGGAAAACTCATCTTTAATTACTGTATAGAAGAATGCTTCTGAATTATCAACTATGCAGAAAAAGGCTGAAAGGCAATCTGATCACTATAAGAAACAGATGCTCCTTGATAAAGAAGCCATGTTGTTGGGTTTTAGTTTCTCAGGTGATGATGCTTTGATACGGATGGCTTTGAAATCCACATATGATAAAAAAAAAGAAAAGAAAAGAAAGAAAGGAGCACTTTCATTAGTCTAACAGTATTGTGTGTACACTTTAACTCTCTGCGCACAGATTGGTTTTAAGGATTTTATTGGTCACCATTCTTGGATTATAAATATCTAGATGTGCGCTCTAAGACAATTTCTAATGGAAGTTTTCTTTACACCAGCTTAATGTGTCGGTTACTATCTTAAGTTGTGACAAACCTGGTTCCAAATTCAAGCTCTGTCCCTAACCAGTTGATGACTATGGCAATTACTAACCCTCTTTAAGCTTCAGTTATCTTCAAAAGGGAGAGAATCATCATACCTACATCATATGACTATTGAGAAGATTAACGAGATAATGAATGTGAAGAGGTTAGCAAAGTACTTAGCCCATTATAGCCACTCAATAAATGGTAGCAATTATTATTAGAAGCATTCTGCACTGAATTTCTGATAGTTTTGGCTGCAAATGAAAATTACATTTTCACAGCCAGATTGAGTATTACATAGAAGTGTCCTTTTTTTGCAGGGGGCAGGGGCCTAGGACAAAAATACCTCAGGTGTACATCTCCCAGTTGCAGAAACAAGACAGTGGTTATAAAGAAGCCAAACCAATAGACCCTTGAGCATCTGGCACACTGAGTCCTATTTTTATTAATGTTCCCTCAAAGTCAGTATTTCCAGAAGCAGATTCTGCAGAAGTCACTAAAGCTATTTCTCAAAAAAAAAAAAAAAGTTTCCTATGGACAAATGACTCTGGGCAATACTACATATAACATTTCAGTCTTGGAAATTTACAATGCATGTTTTCATATTAAAGGCTTTAAGAAGTCCTGCAGTGGAGAAACTATCTTTACTTTGATTGACACAGTTTCCCCAAACCTATCTGATAATGCAATTCTTTTTTTTTCATTCAATGACTACTGATGTAGTAATAATTCATTGAGTGCTATTACAGGCCAGCCACAGTGTCAAGCATTTTACATGTATTAACTCATTAAATCACAATAACAATACTATGAGATAGGTACCACTATTAATTCTATTGTATTTGCCCAGGATTACTCAGTCAGTAAGTGTTAGCAGGATTCAAACCCCAGCACTGACACCAGGGTCACATTCTGAACCAGCACTTCCTACCTCTTCTCACAGTATGAGTCATATTACTTCTATCAGTTAGGATGCCTTCACTCACAAATAACAGGACCTAAACCAACATTAATTTAATGAATAAAGGGAGTTTATAGCTGCATTAACTAAAAAAGTAGGGTGAGCTTCAGGCACCAGGGCTATAGTTCCAGTCTCTGGCAGTCACTCATCTCTGCCCTCCTTCTGTCAGCTTCATCCTTAAGTGGGCTTCCCTTACGGCAGTCACTCCCAGGTAGTCTTCACTTATAGCCACAGAGGAGAGAAAGCTTCTTCTGATTAAGGCACATGCCCTTTAGGAGCCATTTGCTATCCATGGAAATGGGATGTGCTGATTGTTTTAGGTTTGATTATTCCTCAGCTGACCAGGGCGGGGTGGATTGGCTTAGGCCAATCAGGGACCACTGTTGAAGCTAAGAGTAAGGCTAATTCCAGGCAAACCACATAACAGAGAAATAGGCTCCTTCTAAAAAGAGAAAGGGGAAATGGAGTCCTATGGATCACGCTTTGAATAATAGGATTCCCACTCAAATCTGAGACAAGTGTTCTGTGGAATATACCTTCAAAAATATCACTCTAGGTTTTTCTTATTCCTCTAATATCTCATGACCAAATGGAAATAAAGATAATCAAGGAAACTGAAGTCACTGAAGAAAGACAATATATCCAAGCTTTGACTTTTCCCTGACAATTCTGGATCTTCTAGCCATCAATTTTGATCGTACTTAGAACTGAAATAGACTATAGAGCTACTTTGACAATTTTTAGATGAAAAACTGGAAGCAGAGAAAGCTGATTAAATTTTTTCCAGACCCAACAGAAATGGCTCTGAAATATATTTATTATTTTTATATAAAAATATCTGAGTATGTTCTCATAGCTTATAAAAACCCAAAGGATATAGAAATACAGAGAGTAAAAGTCACCTGCTTCCTAGTCCATTCTTTCCATAATCCTTCTCAGGGGTCATCAATTTTTTTTGGGGGGGGGCGGTCATCAATTTGATATATATATTCCCAAGCTTTTCTCTACCTTTACTTATACACATGTGTAAAAATGTGTCTTTTGTGACATAAATAAAAATATTTCATTCTTTTTTTTTTCCATTCAAATATACATCTGAAGAGCTCTTCATCAGTATGAAGAGATCTTCATTCTTTTTAACTGCCGTATAGGATGCCAAAGTGTGGCTGAAACATCATTTAAGTTTTTCCACTTGTTACTTGGCAGACACTTAAGGGTTTCTAATATTTTACTATCTTAAAAAATGTTCAAATGATCATCCCTGCACATGCTACGTTGTGCACATGGGGAATTTTTTCTCTATGATAGAAACCCACCAGTGAAACTTCTTGGTTAAAGGGGGGGTTTGAGCACTTTAAATTTTGTTAGAATTTGCCAAATTGCCCTCCAAAAAGGCTGTTCCAATTTACACTGCCACCAACAGCGTCTGAGAGTACCTGTTTCCCCACTGGATATTAACAATCTTTCTGCATTCAATTTCAAAGAGTAATCAACAACAGGACTCCAGTTAGCTCTATGATGAAAGTGGCTCCCTAAGAGCTTTAAGAATGTATCATTAGACACGAAAGAAAACAATTATTTGATGTGAGCCCACTATGTGATTGGTATTATAATAATAGTAAAGAAAAGCCTCATGAATGAATAGCTACTTACCTTAGACCTTAAAAGACATTAACTATCTGCCTTACAGTGTTTTTAAGAGGTCAATAAAGGTCACTTATCCCCATTTTGCAGATGCAAATTTTAAAGTAAAAAAAGTAAGCAAAATTTTTATCAGGCTGTGTACAAGAATAGAAGAATTCAGTTCTTTTGAGTCCTTACTTTATTTTCTGGTGATGAGGCAGCCTCTCAAATTCAGAAGCAAAACTCTGATCTGTACCCCTTTGAAGCCAGGCAAAGTCCAGCTCCTTCCATTAGAAACATATTTCTGCCTTAACTTCCACTTCAAGCCAGATGATGATTTAGAAATACAGTGGATTCCAAGCCAATGAAACTTCAAATTCAGTCCTCAGACACATGGTGGCCTTTGCTCTCTCCAGGAAAGGCTACTAGTGTTCTTTTATTGTTTGACCTTGGTGATCTGAAGCAAAATGAGCAGAAACTAAGATGCCATCTGCAGAACTCAATATTTATTTTTCTCTATGCTCTTAGATGGTCGGGGAAGAATTCATGGGCTTGCAAACTTGAAATCTCTGTACAGTAGGCAGCAGAAACACTGGCAACTTACTCAGGGCACTTTTGCGATCATCGCTTTGAGCTCAGCCCCCAGATACATGTCCCAGAGAAAAGCCATGTGGGCTTTAATGCATGACTTATTCCCTTGCAGAGAAGTCACAACTTACCCAAAGATACTTGTTCACAGACAATCTAAATGAAATCTCCAGATTGATGACAGCTGGCCCAGGAAAGGCACCAACACCCTGGAAGCAAACCACTTGCACACTTTGAGATGAATATGCTTTTCTGCCTACTCGGTTGTTGTTGTTGTTTTTAATTTCAATTTCAGGTCAATGAATTGTAATAGCATCAATACAAATATAAAGCAGTTGGAATGCTTGTGACAAAGTGGTTTTCCAGACCAGAAATAAAATTTTTCTGAAAGTAGTAGTGCTCAGCAAGTTTAAGAGTAAATGTCAGTAACTTTTCTTTCTATAAAGACTCTCCTTTTTCTCTCCTTCCTACTTCAGTAGCTTCACTTGGAGGCACAATCCTGTTCTACATCAACCCAGGCTCCATCAGCATCCGGTATGCCCTGTCTAAAGCTTTGACACATTTGTCACAACAGCTAAGGTTGAGGAAAGGAGTTGAAACAATTTTACAAGGCTTGTTATGACTCACATGGTCCCTGTGTAGTCCGCTTAAGATCCTTTGTTCCCATCCTTCCAGTAAAACATGAGCCCCGGCCGCTTCCCTTGCACAGTATGAGCCAGAAAGGCTGGAGCCTTTGAGCTCCGGCTCTAGTCTACAGATCATTAGAGCAGATGATATTGTTCTGTACATCAAGCCTTTCATGCCAACTTCTAAATGAGGGAGAAAGACTGCAGTGATGACAATGATGTGTCACTGTACCCCTTCAAATAAAGATACCCCTTTTAATAAAGATACTTATTGTAATAAATTTAAAGAGAATTTGGAGGTCTTGGGACCAAGCAGAGAGGGGTATGGAGGTATAGCTGAGAAGGGAGAGGGTGACCAGAGAAAACAAAGTGGGGCATGGAATAAGGATAGTAAAAAAAAAAAAAAATACATATTTGGTTTCCTGGGCGTATTCTCCTGCTGCTCTGTCTCCCACTAAGATCTACAGATCTGCAGTTCTTTAGAAGTTGTCAGATAGCTCCAACTGTTTCCTAAAGTTTAAATATCACAAACTGATGGGCCCTGAGTTAAGATGGAAACATCTATCGTTGAATGTGTCTATAAAAAACAAGCAAATGACAACTTGTATTTTCAGAGGATCTTTCTCTCACAGTTCAAGGAATTTTATAGATTTGATCAAATTATTCCTCTACAACATCTATGGCATCTGGGAAGAAAGGAGGGGATGGGGCACTGAGTACTGAGGGGGTGAAGGTATAAATACTATAGTTACTTTTTGCCTAGGGAAAATAAAACATGAAATGTTTATTAAAATGCCCTAAGTCAAGATTAAAAAAAAAAACTTTAGCTGTTCTACACTTTTATTCAAACAAAAACTGATGTTGAACACTAACATAAAAAACAAAAACAAGCCCCTCCCCTAAAAAAAATCACTGCTTAACTGCCCTTGCTGAAACTGTCTCAAGACCCACTTGCCTAATCTTTTTCTATACCACACCCTATCTTACAAATTTCCATAGAGCTCAAGATTAAAAAGAAAAGCACAGCTTTCCCAGGTGAGGCAGAAAAGAAACTTCCAACGTAGAACATGAACCACTCTCCCAGAGTCCATTCCAAACAGGCAATACAACCTCCCAAGAATGACAGAAAGCCAGCTTCTGTTTCTACATGGCAGGAATGCAAATCGGGTCTTCCAGAGACCATCATAATGTGTGACCCAGTAGATCATCTTCTTAACACATTCTCCTTTGGGGTAAAATTTTTACTGAAAAGCCTTTTTTTTTTTTTTTTTTTTTTTTTTTTTGCGGTACGCGGGCCTCTCACGGTTGTGGCCTCTCCCGTTGCGGAGCACAGGTTCCTGACGCGCAGGCTCAGCGGCCATGGCTCACCAGCCTAGCCGCTCCGCGGCATGTGGGATCTTCCCAGACCGGGGCACGAACCCATGTCCCCTGTATCGGCAGGCGGACTCTCAACCACTGCGCCACCAGGGAAGCCCTGAAAAGCCTTTTAATGACTAAATGGTAGTGCTGCATTTGCCAACCACAAAATTATGACTCTGGTTATCCAAGGCATTCTGAATAAGACTGACCTTATTGACATGACTTATTATTACTGTCCCTTACATCATCATCACAGACTCCAAGGACACCCATTTTTCCAAAGAGCATCTGCAAACACCATTTTTGGAATTTCAGATTTGACAAAAGGGAACCCTACCGTTACTCCCACCCTGACTGAAATGTTTGGCTCTTCTCTGGGTGCTAAAGCAGTGTTGGTAGTAGTAGCAAGTACATGTGTGCATTTAAGGAGATATGAACTAAAAATATGGTCTTGCAGGTCTGTTATGACCAAGCAGAACATGTCTTTCCATGACAGCTTAGTGACGTGACAGACTGGAGCAGATCCCACATCCTTTCTTGGTGCCAAGAGAAGATTTGTGGCCTAGAATGAAAATGATGTGATAAAAATGTGTGAAATTCTGTGGGAAAACAATTCAAGTGTCCTCACGTATGTTTTTCTGTCCTATGTAATGGGATATTTAACCCTCTCTGCCATGTCCTCTCTACCCAGAGTGTCCTCTAAATATGCACTTTAAGAAAAATACAGTAAGTCCCCTACATACAAATGAGTTCCACTTCGAGAATGCATTCACAAGTCCAATTTGTTTGTGAGTCCAATGAAGTTAGTCTAGGTACCGAACTAACATAATCGGCTATATGGTACTATACTCTAATAGGTTTATAATACTTTTCACACAAATAATACATAAAAAACAAACAAAAAATAATGAAAACATTTTTAATCTTACAGTACAGTACCATGAATAGTACAGTAGTAAGTAAAAAAGCTGGCATACAGGGGCTGGCATCTAGTGAACAGGCAAGAAGAGTTACTGACTGGAGGAGAGGAGGAGGTGGGAGATGGTAGAGCTGAAGGATCGTCAGCAGTAGGAGATGGAGGGCAAGCTGCAATTTCACTCACGCCTGACACTGATGGCACAGGTTCTGGTTCCTTGCTGGAACCAGATGTATGTTCACACTTTGAAAGTTCTCACCTTGAAGGTTTGTAGGTAGCGGACTTACAGTACACCAAAACATTAAGGGTGAAATGAGCTTATGTTCTTGTCTTTTGCTGTTCCTATCAGCACTAAAAAATAAAAATTCTTTGTTGATGATAATGCCTCACTTTTCCATGATTTTTGGTAAGAAACTCAAAACACCTTGTAGTCTAAAGTCATGCTCTTAGACTGGAGTGTCATCACAGTGACATGAGAAAAGGACGTTAGTGTGGAGAAAGGAATGAAAAGGATGAAGAGGAGGTGAGTTTGAAAGGATCAGGTGCCCAGTAATGTTACCACTGTGTCAGGGTGGCCTATCAACCAGTGGTTACAGACCAGCAATCAAATGTTAGAAAAGGAGACCATTATTCTCAATCTACCCATCTATGTGAAGAGAATTAGGGAGGTTAGGATATTTTCACAAATCACAGTCATTATAAAACAACACTTTTTTTTCACAGTGTTGAAAAAAGTTTAGACTATAGTACAAAGTTTTCACAGAACTTTGCAGGTTCCAGCTAGTATTTGTCCTACTGTTATTGACCTACTAATTTTTTTTTCATTCTATTTCTGCTCCTCAAACCCACAGCAAGTCAATAATAGAATTGGCAACAGGTACATGAAAGGTGCTCAACCTCACTAATTATTAGAGAAATACAAATCAAAACTACAATAAGGTATCACCTGACACCAGTCAGAACAGCCATCATTAAAAAGTCCATAAATAACAAATGCTGCAGAGGGTGTGGAGAAAAGGGAACAGTCCTACACTGTCGGTGGGAATATAAATTGGTGCAGCCACTATAGAAAACAGTATGGAGGTTCCTCAAGAAGCTAAAAACAGAGTTGTCATATGATCTTGCAATCCTGCTCCTGGGCATATATCCAGAGAAAACTATAAATCAAAAAGATACATGCACCCTAATGTTCATTGCAGCACTATTTATAATAGCCAAGACATGGAAACAACCCAAATGCCCATCAACAGATGAATGGACAAAGAAGATGTGGTACATATGTATAATGGAATACTATTCAGCCATAAAAAAAGAATGAAATAATGCCATTTGCAGCAACATGGATGGACCTAGAGGTTATCATACTAAGTGAAGTAAGTCAGAAAGAGAAAGACAAATACCATATGATATCACTTATATGTGAAATCTAAAATATGACACCAATGAACTTATCTATGAAACAGAAACAGACTCACAGACATACGAAACAGGCTTGTGATTGCCAAAGGGGAAGAGAGATGAGGGAGGAATGGATTGGAAGTTTGGGGTTAGCAGATGCAAACTATTATAAATAGAATGGATAAACAATAAGGTCCTACTGTATAGCACAGGGAACTATAGTCAGTATCCTGTGATAAACCATAATGGAAAAGAATATGAAAAAGAATGTATATATATATATATATATGAATCACTTTGCTGTACAGTAGAAATT
This sequence comes from Mesoplodon mirus, assembly GCF_964341445.2. Classification (NCBI taxonomy): domain Eukaryota; kingdom Metazoa; phylum Chordata; class Mammalia; order Artiodactyla; family Ziphiidae; genus Mesoplodon; species Mesoplodon mirus. The sequence continues at coordinate 107,474,397 of NC_138979.1, read as the reverse complement.
AATACATTGTAAATCAACTATACTTCAATAAAATAAATTTTAAAAAATAATAGAATCAGCATGAGAATTCATCCACCTATAGTTTTTTCTCTAGATCTTGTGGCCCTTGTCATTCTCCTAACATTTGACTGACTGGTGGTTGCTAAGTAGGATAAGCAACACTGACACAGTGGGGACACTGCTTGACAATTATCAGCTCTGGTGGTCCATATGCTCTTATATATCTGACTTCCATTCTGCCCAAGACAAGAGGTTTGATTATGTCAGTGTATTAGTCAGTATTAGTTTCCAGAGAAACAGAGCCAATAGGATATATTATAATAATATAATAAATCTCTTTATATCTGCATCTATATATGTATACATAATATACAGATGCAGATATAAAGAGATTTATTATAAGGAATTTGCTCATGTGATTACAAAGGCTGAGAAGTCCCAGGATCTGCCATCTGCAACCTGGAGACCCAGGAGAACCAGTGATATAATTCTGAGGATGAGAGGGCCAATGGTCTAAGTTCCAATCCAAGGACAGAAGATGGATGTTCCAGCTCAAACAACCAGGCGGAGAGAGCAAGTTCTCCTTTCCTCTGCCTTTTTGCTCTATTCAAGCCCTCAAAGGATTGGAGGATGCCCATCCACAGTGGGAAGAGCAATCTGCTTTACTCAGTCTACCAATTCAAATGCTAATCTCATCTAGTAAACCCTCATAGGCACAGAAATAATGTTTAGCTAACTATCTGGGCAGCCCATGATTCAGTCAACTTGACCCATAAAATTAACCATCACAGTCAGTCTTTCACCATCCACAATGGCAGGTAGGTTATTTTCTTGCTTACACCCGGTCTATAAATGTTTGCATTTGGCACTACACCCTGGTCAAAGATTTGTGACCAAGCTAGCTGAGATGATCTGACTTGATGCACATAGCAGTGTCAGGAAGAAAGAAAGATTGTGGGCCACTTTCCTCAAAAGGCCTGGCAGTTATTTTGAATTTCAATGGCTACTTTCTAGAATAACACCAATGACCTAAATCAAAGAACTGGCAACGCATCTGCACCATAGGTCTTATGTAGTTTATATGATAGTGCATTTGAAATGGAACTATAAAACTTTGTGTGTCTGTGGCCATGAAAGATATTTAATAGCGTTAAACAATAAGTATCACAGGGTCTATATCTTTAGATAGGGAAATTCCTTTTCAGCACAGATTATTCAATAGGTTGGTTTTCCAATGAAAAGTGAGAACAGAGTACCACAGGTGAACAGAGAAAAACACCAGTCACAGAGCAATGAGCATCACATCAGAGACACAAAACAGACTTCAAGAAACTCACAAATACAGAGAAGCCATTCCAAGGGCAATAAGTTGGTGATAGGCATTTTACAGAATGTATTAGAAGGAAGCAAAACTTTGGAAATGCAGTTAATTTAGACTTTAATAAAGTCTGAACTTCAAGAAATTCCCAACTATAAAATTAAGAAATTTCTTAATTAGGATTGAAAGCCATGATTCAAGGAAATTATTTTTATAAGACAGCATAGGAAAAAAAATGGAATCTTATAGAGAGAAAGAATTCAGGACAGCAAAAACAGAACTAAATACCAGAATGGAGACATTTTCTTTATGTCCGCTGAGTTAAGCATTTTGCTGATTTTTAAAACAGTAGATGATATAGAGTACTTATGGTTTGCACATCTGTATTCATAATTAAGCTAATCCTATGCTAAACAGAATGCAGTTTCCAGTTGATAATGCATGTTTAGTTATTCTCACACTTTTTATTTTCATTACAAATACTCAGGGTAAGGACCCTCTTTCTTCAAGTCCTTCCTTCTCAACCATCTTAACTTAATCTTCTTCCTGTGTCAGCTCATTAATGCCATGGGGTTGATCTTTAACCCTCTTCTCATCTAAAATACACACAATGCTTCTGAGTTGTCTCAGTAACTCCCATGTTTGTTTCCCCAATGTGATAGACACAGAGAAATACTGCTCAGATCCCCACTGAAAGGTAAGACTTGCTGCTGCACAACTGCAGATACTGTGCCAGCAGACAATCATTAGGATATGCCTCAGCTACAGAAAGCCACCTCACCTGAGGAGCAGCCCATCTTTGGTGACTGAGTGAAGTAAAAGTATAAAAGTCTAGCCTTTCCAGCCCATTGCAAGACAACCCTGATGAATGATATTTTCTCCAAAGCTCTCCACTGGATTGGCCAAAGCTTTGCCGGGCCTACACTAAAGTTTGACTTCTCTCTCTGCCCAGTGCAACTAATCTTTACTAAATGTCTTACACGCCAAATTTCATCTCAGTGTCTGCTTTCAGAAAAAGTAAACATAAATCCTTTTTGGAGACATTCATCTTCAACTCAGAGATCAATTATCATTGATAATTAATATGAACTAACAATAATAAAATACAGAGAATTTCATATGCCTTGGTCAAGAGGCTTCAGAAAAAACAAAACAGCATAAAAATAACAAAAAAAGATTTAAGATATTAGAATTATTAATATAACATATATATATATATATATTGTGTGTGTGTGTGTGTGGTATGAGGGCCTCTCACTGCTGTGGCCTCTCCCGTTGCGGAGCACAGGCTCTGGACGCGCAGGCTCAGCAGCCACGGTGCATGGGCCCAGCTGCTCCGCAGCATGTGGGATCCTCCAGGACTGGGGCATGAACCCGTGACCCCTGCATCGGCAGGCGGACTCTCAACCAATGCACCACCAGGGAAGTCCATAACTAATATATTTTAAGTATAATTAATATATTTTAAGTAAAAAATAATTGAAAGTATGAAAGTAAAAAATAATTTAAACTATCAAAAATGATCATATTTGGAAAAGAACTAAATAGAACTTCTAGAAAAAAAAGACTAAATCAATGGAAAATTTTAAAAAGCTCAATAAATAAATGGATCAGTAGCTTAGATATAGCTGAAGAGAGAAGTAGAGAACTAGAATATAAAAATGAAGAAACTAGACACTATAAAGTACAGAAAGGAAAAGGAGAACAAAAGAGAGAGAAGAAAAAGAACTTCTAAAGGATACAGTGAGAAGGTCTAACAGATGTTTAATTCGTGTTAGAGAAGGAGATTTTTTGCAATGGGAAAGTAATATATTTACTGAGAACTTCATGAGACTTCCTCAAAGCTGATGAATAACAAGAATCCTCGAGACCTTCAAGATGGTGGAGGAGTAAGACGTGGAGATCAACTTCCTCCCCACAAATACATCAGAAATACATCTACATGTGGAACAACTCTTACAGAACACCTACTGAATGCTGACAGAAGACCTCAGACTTCCCAAAAGGCAAGAAACTCCCCACGTACCTGGGTAGGGCAAAAGAAAAAACAGACAAAAGAATAGGGACAGGACCTGCAACTCTGGGAGGGAGATGTGAAGGAGGAAAAGTTTCCACACATTAGGAAGCCTAGTGTCTTCATTGGCAGAGACGGAGGGTGGCAGGGAGGAAGCTTCAGAGCCTCAGAGGACAGTGCAGCGATAGGGGTGCAGAGGGCAAAGCAGAGAGATTCCCACACAGAGGATCAGTGCCGGCCAGCACTCACCAGCCTGAGAGGCTTGTCTGCTCACCTGCTGGGTGGGGTGGGGTCTGGGAGCTGAGGCTCGGGCTTCGGAGGTCAGATCTCATGGAGAGGACTGGGGTTGGCTGCATGAACACAGCGTGAAGGGGGCTAGTGCGCCACAGCTAGCTGGGAGGGAGTCCGGGGAAAAGTCTGGACTGCCTAAAAGGCCAGACACCACTGTTTCGGGGTGCGTGAGGAAAGGGGATTCAGAGCACTGCCTAAATGAGCTCCAGAGATGGGAGCAAGCTGCGGCTATCAGCATGGACACCAGAGATGGGCATGAAATGCTAAGGCTGCTGCTGCAGCCACCAAGAAGCCTCTGTGCAAGCACACGTCACTATCCGCACCTCCCGTCCTGGGAGCCTGTACATCCCACCACTGCCCGGGTCCCGTGATCCAGGGACAACTTCCCCGGGAGAACAAACTGCGCACCTCAGGCTGTTGCGAAGTAATGCTGGCCTCCACCGCTGCAGGCTCGCCCCACATTCCATACCCCTCCCTCCCCCCCCCACCCCGCCTGAGTGAGCCAGAGTCCCTGAATCAGCTGCTACTTTAACCCCATCCTGTTTGGGCAGGAAACAGACGCCCTCAGGCAACCTACACACAGAGGCGGAGCCAAATCCAAAACTGAAACCCAGGAGCTGTGTGAACAAAGAAGAGAAAGGGAAATCTCTCCCAACACCCTCAGCAGCAGCTCATTAAATATCCACAGTCAACTTGATGTACCCTGCCTCTCTGAAAACCTGAGTAGACAATAAATCATCCCAAAATTGAGGTGTTGGACTTTGGAAGCAACTGAAGACTAGGGGTTTGCATTCTGCATCTAATTTGTTCCTGGTTTTATGTTTATCTTAGTTTAGTAATTATAGTTTATTATCATTGGTAGATTTATTGATTTGGTTGCTTTCTTGCTTTTTTTTATATAAAGATATATATATCTTTTTTCCTTTTTCTTTTTCTGTGAGTGTGTATGTTTATGCTTCTTTGTGTGATCTTGTCTGTATAGCTTTGCTTTTACTATTTGTCCTAGGGTTCTGTCTGTCTGTTTTTTGTTTTCTTGGGTTTTTTTAGTATACTTTTTAGCACTGTTATCACTGGTGGATTTGTTTTTTGGGTTGGTTGCTCTTTTCTTTCTTTCTTTCTTTCTTTTTATTACTTTTAATTTATTTTATTTTTAATAATTTTTTTATTTTAATAACTTTTATTTTTTTATTTATATTTCCCTTCTTTCTTCTTATTTCCCTTTTCTTCTGAGCTATGTGGTTGACAGGGTATTCATGCTCTGCTGGGTGTCAGGCCTGTGCCTCTGAGGTGGGAGAGCCGAGTTCAGGACACTGGTCTACCAGAGACCTCCTGGCTCAACCAAATATGAAAAACCAAAAGCTCTCCCAGAGATCTCCATCTCAACGCTAAGACCCAGCTCCACTCAACGACCAGCAAGCTCCAGTGCTGGACACCCTATGCCAAACAACTATCAAGACAGGAACTCAACCCCAGCCCTGAGCAGAGAGGCTGCCTAAAATCATAATAATGTCACAGACGCCCCAAAACAAACCACCAGACATGGTCATGCCCACCAGAAAAACAAGCTCCAACTTCATCCAGCAGAACACAGGCACCAGTACCCTCTACCAGGAAGCCTACACAGCCCACTGAACCAACCTTAGCAACTGGGGGCAGACACCAAAAACAACAGGAACTACGAACCTGCAGCCTGTGAAAAGGAGACCCCAAACACAGTAAGTTAAGCAAAATGAGAAGACAGAGAAACACAGAGCAGATGAAGGAGCAACGTAAAAACACAACAGACCGAACAAATGAAGAGGAAAAAGTCAGTCTACCTGAAAAAGAATTCAGAAAATGATAGCAAAGATGATCCAAAATCTTGGAAATAGAATGAAGAAAATACAAGAAACATTTAACAAGGACCGAGAAGAACTAAAGAGCAAACAATGATGAACAATACAATAAATGAAATTTATAATTCTCTAGAAGGCATCAATAGCAGAATAACTGAGGCAGAAGAATGGATAAGTGACCTGGAAGACAAAAGAGTGGAAATAACTACTGCAGAGCAGAATAAAGAAAAAAGAATGAAAATAATTGAGGACAGTATCAGAGACCTCTGGGACAACATTAAACACACCAACATTCGGATTATAGGAGTCCCAGAAGAAGAGAAAAAGGGAATGAGAAAATATTTGAAGAGATTATAGTTGAAAACTTCCCTAATATGGGAAAGGAAATAGTCAATCAAGTCCAGGAAGGTCAGAGTCCCACACAGATAAATCAAAGGAAAAACATGCCAAGACACATATTAATCAAACTACCAAAAATTAAATACAAAAGAAAAATATTAAAGCAGCTACGGAAGGCCCGGAGGAAGATGGCGGAAGATTAAGACGCGGAGATCACCTTCCTCCCCACAGATACATCAGAAATTCATCTACACGTGGAACAACTCCTACAGAACACCTACTACACGCTGACAGAAGACCACAGACCCCCCAAAAGGCAAGAAACTCCCCACATACCTGGGTAGGGCAAAAGAAAAAAGAATAAACAGAGACAAAAGGATAGGGACGGGACCTACACCATTGGGAGGGAGCCGTGAAGGAGGAAAGGTTTCCACACACTACAAGCCCCTTCGCGGGTGGAGACTGCAGGTGGCGGAGGAGGAAAGCTTCGGAGTAGCGGAGGAGAGCACAGCAACAGGGGTGTGGAGGGCAAAGCGGAGAGATTCCAAGACAGAGGATCGGTGCCCTCAGGCACACACCAGCCCGAGAGGCTTGTCTGCTCGGCTGCCGGGGCGGGCGGGGCTGGGAGCTGAGGCTCGGTTATCGGCTTTCAGTCGGAGTGCAGGGAGAGGACTGGGGCTGGCGGCAGGAAGAGAGCCTGAAGGGGTTAGTGCACCACGGCTAGCCCGGAGGGAGTCCGGGGAAAGGGTCTGGAGCTGCCGAAGAGGCAAGAGACTTTTTCTTCCCTTTTGTTTCCTGGTGCTCCAGGAGAGGGCATTAAGAGCGCTGCTTAAAGAAGCACCAGAGACGGGCGCGAGCCGCGGATAAAGGCGCGGACCTCGGAGACGGGCGTGGGACGCTGGGGCTGCTGCTGCCGCCGCCGCGGGGCCTGTGTGCGAGCGCGGGTCACTGTCTGCCCCGCCTTCCGGGGGGCCTGTGCACCCCGCCACTGCCGGGGTACCGGGACCCGGGGAAGGCTTTCCCGGGAAAGCGCACAGAGCGCCTCGGTCTGGTGCAACGTCACGCCGGCCTCTGCCGCCGCAGGCCCGCCCCACACTGCGCGCCCCTCCCTCCCCTCTGCCTGAGTGAGCCAGCACCCCCGAATCAGCGGCTCCTTTAAACCCGTCCTGTCTGAGCGAAGAACGGACGCCCTCCGGCGACCTACGCGCAGAGGCGGGGCCAGGTCCAAGGCTGAGATCCGGGAGCTGTGAGAGCAGAGAAGAGACAGGGAAATCTCTCTGTGCAGCCTTGGAGGCAGCGGATTAAAGCTCCACGGTCCACTTGATGTGCCCTGCGTCTGTGGAGTGCATGAATGGACAGCAAATCATCCCAAATTGAGGAAGTGGGCTTTGAGGACAAGATTTAAGACTTTTCCCCCTTCTCCTTTTTTACAACGAATTATCCCAAATTAAGGAGGTGGACCTAGAGAGCAAGATTTCAGACTTCTCGCCCTTTTCCTCTTTTTACAACGAATTATCCCAAATTGAGGAGGTGGACATGGAGAACAAGATTTTTAATTTTTCCCCCTGCTCTCTTTTTGTGAATGTGTATGTGTATTCTTCTGTGTAAGATACTCTCTGTATAGCTTTGCTTCCACCATATGTCCCAGGGTTCTATCTGTCCGTTTTTTATTCAATAATTACTTTTTAATTTTAATAACGCTACTATATTTCATACTTTATTCTATTTTACTTCACCTGCTCTTTCTTTTTTTCCTACCTTCCCTTCCTCCCTCCCTCCGCCCCTCCTTTCCTTCTTTCTCTCTTTCTTTCCTTCCTCCCTCCCTCCCTCCCTTCTTCCTTTCACTCTTTTTCTTTCCTTCCTCCCTCCCTCCCCTGTCTTTCTTTCCTTCCTCCCTCCCTCCCACCCTTCTTCCGTTCACTTTCTTTTTCTTTCCTCCCTCCCTCCTGTCTGTCTTTCTTTCTTTCTTTCCTTCCTCCCTCCCTTCTTCCACTCACTCTTCCTTTTTCTTTCATTCCTCCCTCCCTCCCTTTCTTTCCATCCTTCCTCCCTCCCTCCCTCCTTTCTTTCTTCCTTCCTTCCTTCCTTCCTTTCTTTCCTTCTTCCTTTCTCTCTCTCTCTGTCTCTTTCTTCTATTAATTCTTTCTTTCTACATTTTCTCCCTTTTATTCTGAGCCGGGTAGATGAAAGGCTCTTGGTGCTACAGCCAGGAGTAAGTGCTCTGCCTCTGAAGTGGGAGAGCCAACTTCAGGACACAGGTCCACAAGAGACCTCCCAGCTCCACATAATATCAAGCAGCGAAAATCTCCCAGAGATCTCCATCTCAACACCAGCACCCAGCTTCACTCAACGACCAGCAAACTACAGTGCTGGTCACCCTATGCCAAGCAACTAGCAAGACAGGAACACAGCCCCACCCATTAGCAGAGAGGCTGCCTAAAAACATAATAAGGCCACAGGCACCCCAAAACACACCACCAGACGTGGACCTATCCACCTGAAAGACAAGATCGAGCCTCAACCACCAGAACACAGGCACTAGTCCCCCCAACCAGGAAGCCTACACAACCTACTGAAACAACCTTAGCCACTGGGGACAGACACCAAAAACAACGGGAACTACGAATCTGCAGCCTGCAAAAAGGAGACCCCAAACACAGTAACATAAGCAAAATGAGAAGACAGAAAAACACACAACAGGTGAAGGAGCAAGATAAAAACCTGCCAGACCTAACAAATGAAGAGGTAATAGGCAGTCTACCTGAAAAAGACTTCAGAATAATGATAGTAAAGATGATCCAAGATTCTATTTCCAAGATCAAAAATCTTGGAAATAGAATAGACAAAATGCAAGAAACAGTTAACAAGGACCTAGAAGAACTAAAGATGAATCAAGCATCGATTATAAACACAATAGATGAAATGAAAAATACTCTAGATGGGATCAATAGCAGAATAACTGAGGCAGAAGAACGGATAAGTGAGGTGGAAGATAAAATAGTGGAAATAACTGATGCAGAGCAAAATAAAGAAAAAAGAATGAAAAGAACAGAGGACAGTCTCAGAGACCTCTGGGACAACATTAAACGCACCAACATTCGAATTATAGGGGTTCCAGGAGAAGAAGAGAAAAAGAAAGGGACTGAGAAAATATTTGAAGAGATTATAGTTGAAAACTTCCCCAATATGGGAAAGGAAATAGTTAATCAACTCCAGGAGGCACAGAGAGTCCCATACAGAATAAATCCAAGGAGAAATACACCAAGACACATATTAATCAAACTGTCAAAAATTAAACACAAAGAAATCATATTAAAAGCAGCAAGGGAAAAACAACAAATAACACACAAGGGAATCCCCATCAGGTTAACAGCTGATCTCTCAGCAGAAACTCTACAAGACAGAAGGGAGTGGCAGGACATAATTAAAGTGATGAAGGAGAGAAACCTGCAACCAAGATTACTCTACCCAGCAAGGATCTCATTCAGATTTCATGGAGAAATTAAAACCTTTACAGACAAGCAAAAGCTGAGAGAGTTCAGCACCACCAAACCAGCTTTACAACAAATGCTAAAGGAACTTCTCTAGGCAAGAAACACAACAGAAGGAATATACCTACAATAACGAACCCAAAGCAATTAAGGATATGGGAATAGGAACATACATATCAATAATTACCTTAAATGTAAATGGACTAAATGCTCCCACCAAAAGACACAGAGTGGCTGAATGGATACAAAAACAAGACCCATATATATGCTGTCTACAAGAGACCCACTTCAGACCTAGAGACACATACAGATTGAAAGTAAGGGGATGGAAAAAGATATTCCATGCAAATGGAAATCAAAAGAAAGCTGGAGTAGCAATTCTTATATCAGACAAAATAGACTTTAAAATAAACACTATTAGAAGAGACAAAGAAGGACACTACATAATGATAAAGGGATCGATCCAAGAAGAAGATATAACAATTGTAAATATTTATGCACCCAACATAGGAACACCTCAATACATAAGGCAAATACTAACAGCCATAAAAGGGGAAATCGACAGTAACATAATCATAGTAGGGGACTTTAACAGCCCACTTTCACCAATGGACAGATCATTCAAAATGAAAATAAATAAGGAAACACAAGCTTTAAATGATACATTAAACAAGATGGACTTAATTGATATTTATAGGACATTCCATCCAAAAACAACAGAATACACATTTTTCTCAAGTGCTCATGGAACATTCTCCAGGATAGATCATATCTTGGGTCACAAATCAAGCCTTGGTAAATTTAAGAAAGTTGAAATTGTATCAAGTATCTTTTCCAACCACAATGCTATGAGACTAGACATCAATTACAGGAAAAGATCTGTAAAAAATACAAACACAAGGAGGCTAAACAATACACTACTTAATAATGAAGTGATCACCGAAGTAATCAAAGAAGAAATTAAAAAATACCTAGAAACAAAGGACAATGGAGACACGACGACCCAAAACCTATGGGACGCAGCAAAAGCAGTTCTAAGGGGGAAGTTTATAGCAATACAGTCCCACCTTAAGAAACAGGAAAGATCTCGAGTAAACAACCTGACCCTGCACCTAAAGCAATTAGAGAAAGAAGAACAAAAACCCCCCAAAGTTAGCAGAAGGAAAGAAATCATAAAGATCAGATCAGAAATAAAGAAATGAAGGAAACGATAGCAAAGATCAATAAAATTAAAAGCTGGTTCTTTGAGAAGATAAACAAAATTGATAAACCATTAGCCAGACTCATCAAGAAAAAAAGGGAGAAGACTCAGATCAATAGAATTAAAAATGAAAAAGGAGAAGTAACCACTGACACTGCAGAAATACAAAAGATCATGAGAGATTACTACAAGAAACTCTATGCCAATAAAATGGACAACCTGGAAGAAATGGACAAATTCTTAGAAATGCACAACCTGCCAAGACTGAATCAGGAAGAAATAGAAAATATGAATAGACCAATCACAAGCACTGAAATTGAAACTGTGATTAAAAATCTTCCAACAAACAAAAGCCCAGGACCAGATGGCTTCACAGGCGAATTCTATCAAACATTTAGAGAAGAGCTAACACCCATCCTTCTCAAACTCTTCCAAACAATTTCACAGGAAGGAACACTCCCAAACTCATTCTACGAGGCCACCATCACCTTGATACCAAAACCAGGCAAGGATGTCACAAAGAAAGAAAACTACAGGCCAATATCACTGATGAACATAGGTGCAAAAATCCTCAACAAAATACTAGCAAACAGAATCCAACAGCACATTAAAAGGATCATACACCACGATCAAGTGGGGTTTATTCCAGGAATGCAAGGATTCTTCAATATATGCAAATCAATCAATGTGATACACCATATTAACAAGTTGAAGGAGAAAAACCATATGATCATCTCAATAGATGCAGAGAAAGCTTTCGACAAAATTCAACACCCATTTATGATAAAAACCCTCCAGAAAGTAGGCATAGAGGGAACTTTCCTCAACATAATAAAGGCCATATATGACAAACCCACAGCCAACATTGTCCTCAATGGTGAAAAACTGAAACCATTTCCACTAAGATCAGGAACAAGACAAGGCTGCCCACTCTCACCACTCTTATTCAACCTAGTTTTGGAAGTTCTAGCCACAGCAATCAGAGAAGAAAAGGAAATAAAAGGAATCCAAATTGGAAAAGAAGAAGTAAAGCTGTCACTGTTTGCAGGTGACATGATACTATACATAGAGAATCCTAAAGATGCTACCAGAAAACTACTAGAGCTAATCAATGAATTTGGTAACGTAGCAGGATACAAAATTAATGCACAGAAATCTCTGTCATTCCTGTACACTAATGATGAGAAATCTGAAAGTGAAATCAAGAAAACACTCCCATTTACCATTGCAACAAAAAGAATAAAATATCTAGGAATAAACCTACCTAAGGAGACAAAAGACCTGTATGCAGAAAATTATAAGACACTGATGAAAGAAATTAAAGATGATACAAATAGATGGAGAGATATACCATGCTCCTGGATTGGAAGAATCAATATTGTGAAAATGACTCTACTACCCAAAGCAATCTACAGATTCAATGCAATCCCTATCAAACTACCACTGGCATTTTTCACAGAACTAGAAAAAAAATTTCAAAATTTGTTTGGAAAAACAAAAGACCCCGAATAGCCAAAGCAATCTTGAGAACGAAAAACGGAGCTGGAGGAATCAGGCTCCCTGATTTCAGACTATACTACAAAGCTACAGTAATCAAGACAGTGTGGTACAGGCACAAAAACAGAAAGATAGATCAATGGAACAGGATAAAAAGCCCAGAGATAAACCCACGCACATATGGTGAACTTATCTTTGATAAAGGAGGCAGGAATGTACAGTGGAGAAAGGACAGCCTCTTCAATAAGTGGTGCTGGGAAAACTGGACAGGGACATGTAAAAGTATGAGATTAGATCATTCCCTAACACCATACACAAAAATAAGCTCAAAATGGATTAAAGTCCTAAATGTAAGGCCAGAAACTATCAAACTCTTTGAGGAAAACATAGGCAGAACACTCTATGACATAAATCACAGCAAGATCCTTTTTGACCCACCTCCTAGAGAAATGGAAATAAAAACAAAGATAAACAAATGGGACCTAATGAAACTTCAAAGCTTTTGCACAGCAAAGGAAACCATAAACAAGACCAAAAGACAACCCTCAGAATGGGAGAAAATATTTGCAAATGAAGCAACTGACAAAGGATTAATCTCCAAAATTTATAAACAGCTCATGCAGCTCAATAGCAAAAAAACAAACAACCCAATCCAAAAATGGGCAGAAGACGTAAATAGGCATTTCTCCAAAGAAAATATACAGACTGCCAACAAACACATGAAAGAATGCTCAACATCATTAATCTTTAGAGAAATGCAAATCAAAACTACAATGAGATATCATCTCACACCAGTCAGAATGGCCATCATCAAGAAATCTAGAAACAATAAATGCTGGAGAGAGTGTGGAGAAAAGGGAACACTCTTGCACTGCTGGTGGGAATGTGAATTGGTACAGCTACTATGGAGAACAGTATGGAGGTTCCTTAAAAAACTAAAAATAGAACTACCATATGACCCAGCAATCCCACTACTAGGCATATACCCTGAGAAAACCATAATTCAAAAAGAGACATGTACCAAAATGTTCATTGCAGCTCTATTCACAATAGCCCCGAGCTGGAAACAACCTAAGTGTCCATCATCGGATGAATGGATAAAGAAGATGTGGCACATATATACAATGGAATATTACTCAGCCATAAAAAGAAACGAAACTGAGCTATTTGTAATGAGGTGGATAGACCTAGAGTCTGTCATACAGAGTGAAGTAAGTCAGAAAGAGAAAGACAAATACCATATGCTAACACATATATATGGAATTTAAGAAAAAAATGTCATGAAGAACCTGGGGTAAAACAGGAATAAAGATACAGACCTACTTGAGAATGGACTTGAGGATATGGGGAGGGGGAAGGGTAAGCTGTGACAAAGCGAAAGAGAGGCATGGACATGTATACACTACCAAACGTAAGGTAGATAGTGGGAAGCAGCCGTAGAGCACAGGGAGATCAACTAGGTGCTTGTGACTGCCTGGAGGGGTGGGATGGGGAGGGTGGGAGGGAGGGAGATGCATGAGGGAAGGGATGTGGGAACAGATGTATATGTATGACTGAT